>NC_080749.1:54720426-55023456 GCF_020826845.1 Diceros bicornis minor
TAGAAGCCTCTGGGACCCATTTCCTTGTAGAGGTTCATGGTCTACAACCTACCATGTCTCCTCAGCCTGCTAAACTGGGCTTCATATACCACCACCTGTTCTGTTAGTCGCCCAAGTCTAAAGTTCCTCCTTCATTCAGCAATATAGAACTTCAGCATTCTGAGCCTTCATCAGAGAGTCCAGTCTTTTCTCCAACACCTACCAAAGGTTCACTGTGACTAATGATATATAGAAAAAACTGTCTAAGAACTGCATAATCTACATACTCATCAAGGACTCTCAATTTCTACCTTAGATAGGATTGAACAGCCAGAAGGATAAATATCTGGACCTGGTGAATTCAGCTGTAAGAGAAATCACATTTACTCAACTAAATATTGTGCTCTGGTTTTGATTTAAGGTCATTTCAAGAGTCATGAATGAATGAACCAATGAGTGAATGAATGAACAATCAAATTTAAAGAGAATCAATTTGCAAAGCAGGAAACTATGGTTTTGTCAGTATAGGCAGTTTTATTTAAAAGCCTTTTAGAAAAGGAACTAATAAACTTAGCCTCTTCTCAAATCAATTAAATTCTGCACAGCCAAAACAAAGTATAATTACCAGAAATACCTCTGTATTAGCTGGAAATTTTGTCAAGTGCTGCAAAATATGTATTCAACATAGAAGTTGTTCTCAATTTAAGCATTATTTCTATCTTAACAATCTAAGATGCTAAGACTTAAAAATAAGTGCTTGCAACAAAGGGCTTGCTTTGTGCTTAGTTAAGAGTGATTTAGCCAATTAAATGGATTATTCAAAATTCTAGATTTGTTATGCAGATGTAGTGAAAATTTCAGGATAGATTTACTTTACAACTTCGACCTTTACATTGAACAACTGCATTTTTTTAACTAAATCATAAAATAATGAGCATGTGAGATGTTGATTATGGGAGCTGTCCATTTCTCTCACCATAGAAATGAGCCAGAATCGAAGATTTCACTAATCACTATGTTTTAAAAAAATGTACTTCACAGCACTCCTTACTTAACTCCACTTGAAAAAGTTATTTCCCTACACACACAAAAGGGAAAGAGTGAACTGGGGAGGGTGGAGAGAGAAAAGGAAGCCAGTCCCCAGTCCCTTCAACAATAAAAAAAGATTATTTTCACGTGTACTCTACATACCATATGTTTAAATGGGATTTCTACCTAATTACTATAATAGTCTAAAAATGGTAGAACCATTGGCTAGAATGGTAGACCCATTCTCTGGTTCTAGTAGAACCACAGAAATTTCGCAGAACTTTTGGTGGGCGAGAAAGGCTCTGCTCTCCACGGCACTCCCAGTAACCTGCACCATATAAAGATTCATGTTTCTATACTTTCTTACAACAATGCTGTTCTAGCCCACTTGTGGAAAATGAAGAGGGGAGGGGGGCCAGGTATTGTGTTCGTGCAGCTCTCTGGGCAGTAGGCCAAGCATGGTTGAATTTTCTGGTTTGTTATCATGCATCGTCCTCCAGATTATTTTCTAACTATAAGCTAAGATTTATAAGTTTTTAATACTGCATTATTTTAGCATTAAGTTTTATCAGACTCTGAAGAAGGAATTTTTCTCTATAGAACAATACAAAAGTTTTATAGGGACCATTTTGAATTTCCCATTCAGTTTGAAGAGCTAATACCTAACCATTTCTGATATATATTTGGTTTTGACATCTTTAGGTGGACATGTAACCCATCAGAGGAAGCCCAAAGTTCTTGGTGTCGGGTCTCTCCTGTCCCAGAAGTGCATACCAGTAAACCACCTGCTCGTGGTTGGATGAAGGCACTGCATGAGGGACACATAAATCAATAGGGATGGGAGTTTGAAGACATTTGGCATGGGAGATAGATTAGCAACTCTGTTTTATTGTAATTTTTGCTTCAGTATCTGCCAGGGGATTTCTGGAACATGCTAAAAACAAAACTCTTCCTAGCACGTGGCTGAGGGAATGGACAGTCATCCAGTCATTAACATTCCCTGTCTCTGAAGAATGACAGAAACACACAAACACACTCAATTCATCATCCTGCCTGCTTCCCTAATATTTTTAGGTTCATAAAAAACAGCTGAGAATTTCTAGGAGAAGAAATTGCAGATATTAATGAGAGCCCTGTGAGAAGCCTCGCTCTAGCTCCTTTACCGCCAAAATATCAGTGAACAAGACCTCACAGGTGGACAAGGGACCCTGCAAGACAAATTTTCCCAAGTGTGGCATAAGGCATTTTGTTTTCAAAGTTCATTAAAATTGGAAATTAGCTAACTATGAGGTGCTGAGAAAGTGAAGTCAAGCGTTGTAGGATTTTTTTCAAGGTATAATGATGAATCAGTAACAAAGTCAGAATCTTGACGTACGTCATGGATAGCACCTGAGCCCACTTCAGTTCCACCATCTGATCAGTTCAGCAAATCTTTGAGATGACTTAGTCCGCCCCCTCTTTCTGTAGATTGGGGAACTGAGACTCGGAGTGGCTAAATGATAGGCCTCAAGTTTCCCAGCTAATTAGGGGTTGGGTAGGACAAGAAGCTGGGTTTTTTATGACATCTGTGAACCTCTCTCTACACTCAAGGTAGAGTTGAATGCTGCCCCTTTATGTGGTCCCCACTCCTTGCACAATGCCAGGTATAGATCCTATCATCCTGAATTTGAAATTGTTTCCCTAGACCACAAGCCTCCCTAGACCACAAGCCTCTAGAAGACAGGGCCATGTTTTATCCACCTTTTGATCCCAGCTCCTAGCATAACACCTAACACGTAGTAGAGTATAAGTAATGCTACTAATAATAGCAGCTTTTACTGAGCCCCTAGTTCATAACAGGCCTATGCTGCCTCCTAATGAATTACCTCATCAGTCCCTACAATATCCTTGCAGGTAAGTGCTATTGTTGATCCCACTTAACAAATTCAAAACTTGATGTTCAGAAGGGCATCATGTCCAAGGACTGGCAGAGCTTGGACTCCTTCTTGGGTCTGTCTGAACATTCAATCAATATTTATTCAAATGAACTTGATGTTGGGCACCTGCATTTATCCCCATGTTAGCTTTGCCATTTCATAAGTGTCTAGATTGAAAAACAAAGCCATTGGCTCCTTCCATTCCTCCAGCATAAAGTAGGCTATGCATGTGGAAAGAGTCAGACTGGAGAAGCTTGTCAGGGCCTCCCAGTGATTGTGAGACTGCTGGACCACCTCCGTTTTTTGAGATTCTCGATATACTAAAACGTGAGTGAACACCAAGACAGGGTTACAGAAATAATGGCATATTTTAAATGTTCAGTCTTGGTGGTGTAGCCCCGTGACTACATGTAGCCACATTTGAGGATAATCTCACGATGTGAATTTCCACACCCTTCATAAATATGAGCCCAGGACCACAAGGTCTTCTGACCCACCCTATGATGAACTGCCATTATTCCTAAATTCACTGACCCCAATTCTTTTGTGGAGTTGTGTTAAAACTGTTTGTTATTGTTCCAGTAAAGCACTTACTGTACAAAGTACCTTACAATCACTAATTATACTGAATTGTTATTTCTGCCACTGAATGTCATTGAGGCAACAAAAGAAAATACCTTTCTATCACATAAAGTTACCTTCTACCCCAGGCCCATTTGACAAACTAGACATACAGGTGGTTGTCTCAGTAGAAGAAATAAAAGCACAATGAATATGCTCAACTTCCTTCTCACCAATACAGATGGCACAGATGACCGCCTTGGGAAGGTTGCAATAGCATAGCCACATACATATGCCATCCTGAGCATCCAGAGAGGTGTCATTAAAGTCAGTATGTGCAGAATTTACCACTCTATGAAGAAAAGTCTTTAAGAGGCAATTGCTGTATTGACTCGTAGTTGATCTTAGAATTATTTGGCAATGCCAGGACTTTCTCTGCAGCTCAGTAAAGAGTGTTTGAATTATCTTTTTATAAATTATTTGAAAAAACTATTTGTTGGTCACATTGTCACTTTGGGTCTAAACACTTGGCATTGAACTAAGTATCAGAAATGCTAAGTTTCACCTCAATTATAACTAAATTGAACGAATTTGTATGTCACTTACCTCGTCTCCAAAAACCACAATATTTTCTATCTATAATTCTTCAAAAGTATAACAACAATAAAGACAGTTTTTGATCTGTCAGCCTTTCATCTGTGTCTACCGAAGAGCTGAAAGATGCCATCTAGGTCTGACATTCCCAATTCTAACCCACTTATTGTAATTAACCTTCACTTCCTAAAGCAGGACAACTGAGCAGTGACCCACAGAGGTGCCTTTCTTACGCAAACTTGAGCAACAATCCATGTTCAACCCACTCTTTTATACAAAGGAGCATCCTATCCTCAACCCATATATTCATTCATTCAGCAAATATAATGAGCACCTACAATGTGCCAGGCATATTGGAAATGTGTTAGTGGTGCTTTGAGTTGAAACTGATAATGCACTTTCCCATAGAAATATTGTCACTGACATTATCACTCTTAGACTCAGGCAAGCAGGAGAACTTGTCCAGAACCCAGGACTCAGGGGTTCCTATTCTTTAGAGTTCCTTCTGGTGCCTGGGACAGGCCAAAGCTGGCAGTCCCAACTGGGCATGCACCCTGAGCCTGGACCAGGACTTGTGTGTGCCCCAGTCCCCATTTCTCACCTTCTGGGGGCTCTTCACACCTCTATCGCTGCCCTGCACTGTAGGGTCGACCAGATGCCCCAAGGAGCTATAGAACTCACACCTACAGGACCATCTCAGAGTGTGATAGCTAGGCCCTGGTTCTCAGAGGGCAGCTTGGCAAATGCACAGTCCCTGCTGTCCAGTGTGGCATTTTTTCATGTGATCAGGAAAGACTTGGCATCAGAATAGCGCTGACACTCTGATTTTGTGTAACTCAAATTGCTTATGCAGACAGATGTCCCCCCAACACACAAAAATATATTAACCTGAGACTCCCTCATATCCCAGGGGCAAGTCTGGTCATTGAATCATTAAATGTTACAAAAGCAGGGTAGGTGCCCTTGAAAAGGAGTTATAATTTCAACTTATATCTTAGTTTGAGCTTAAATTTATGAGCTAAAAAAATTCTTATGGACAAGCCTAGGAACCCGTCCTATATAAAATTTTTAGTATGTGGAAATTCTTTCTGACTACCAAAGAACTAATTTTCAAATGGAGTTTTGGAAACCAAACCATTCTAAGTTGGAGACTATCTGTATTGCTCTACGTATATGCTGTAAAACTCACTTATAAAGAGAGTCAATTGTTCCATGAAATTCTCACTGTAAATCCTTTTGGAAACAATGCAAAGGCAACACCATGTGCATGTTTCTGTATCTTATTCATGTTATTGATTCTTATGCCTCAGAACACCTAACTCAATACATTCTTCACAGTAGACACTCAACAAATATCTGCTGATCGTTATTTTTAAGTCGAAAGGCTTCATTATGTATTTGTCTTCAAATAATAAATGTTTGCAGGAGCTTCATAACTAATTGAGTTGAGACCTTTTTTGAAGAAAACAAAGTGAGAAAGCTCTTACATAACACATGAGAATATTTTCCTCAAGAAATTCTTCTGGCTTCATCATCTTGTCAGAACTGCCAATGTTTTCCTTGTAGCTCAACAACAACTAAAATGACACAGCCATCCATAGCACTAAAAAATAAAACCAAACAATGGGAAAATGACCTACAAATCTCCTGAAAATGATTCAAAAACTCTCTCACTTGGGCAAAGATTCTTTCCATCTCAGTGTCTCTCTTCTTTGTCTGTCTCTCTAGCATACACTCATGACATGAACACACACACACACACGCCACTTCCCTCTGACAGGAAACAAGAAGACATGGGGAGAGTATGGCTTAGGTCATTGTGAGCCCAATGAAAATAGCCACTTCCAAAACAGGCATGTGATAATGTGAAAGGCAGGAGCCATATCACAGCCAAACAGAAATTGAATTACTGGTTCAGTTAACTGTATATTTCAGTCATAAACTTAACAACTGAGTAATTTTCTTACTCAGTATAAAAACCAACATTTAAAGAACACTGTGTACACACATTTGCCATCTATGCAAATATCTATCAAGACTGCCTAGCAAATGTGTTGCATCTCCTATGTGTTAAGTGTCAATGATTACAAAACATTATTAGTCAGCAACATTACATGGTCTCCATGAAGTAAATGAACTCTACCTTTCCTGACAGTTCCATGACATCATTTTTTTTTTATATTTATTTATTTTTTCCCCCAAAGCCCCAGTAGATAGTTGTATGTCATAGTTGCACAACCTTCTAGTCGCTGTATGTGGGACGTGGCCTCAGCATGGCCGGAGAAGCAGTGCGTCCATGCGCGCCTGGGATCCGAACCCGGGCCGCCAGCAGCGGAGCGCGCGCACTTAACCGCCAAGCCACGGGGCCGGCCCTCCATGACACCATTTAAGCAGACTCTTTCAAAACAAAATGTTTATGATCTATTTTTAAATTATATTACACATGCTGGTAACAAATCCAAACTCCCAAGAAACAGCTGAAATGCACTATCTGAAGAAGTTGACACCCTCCTTGGGGGTTTCTGCAGGTCAGTATTTTCACGGTTCAGCTGAAGAAAATACCTCTTAGATCCTCCTCTCCGTGCAAGCAAATGGAAGGGTTGCCATCATCTGGTGTCCACACAGAAAGTATATCTTGCTGTTCACAGAGATGCAACCTAAAAGGCTGTGTGCTAACTTAGTCTTCGTTGTGTAAATCACATTTACACGCACCAAGAGAACTTGATACTATATTTAAACATATCCTCTGCTGAATAACCTATTGCTTGCTTAATATATCTTTTTATATAAATATAGAATTAAGGTATCAAACTATCCTAAAGCCAAAAAAAAAAAAAAACATTAAATTTGAATCCTACAGCATATAATCTGAGAACTCTCATTGTAAATCCTGGCTATTTCTAATTTGCATGTGAAAGGGTAAAGTGGGCATCAAATGTCCCAGTTGGCTGACTGTCATAATCATCAAGATTGGGCTTGTGTCTTGGCTCCACTGGTGTCATTCCCAGTCTTCAATAGTAGAGTATCCTTCTCAAAGACAGAAGTCACTGAGGTGTCACTCTAGGTTAGAAACGATTTCCAAATAACAGTCAGGATTAACTTGCTGCCCCAGTTAGCAGAGAACACCCACTCAGAGTGTCACCACCTTTCACCTGTGGTGGGAAAGGAACCAGCCTGAGAGAGAACAAGGAGACTCACGCCCAGGTGTTCACACTCTCACCGCAAGATGGTCGCATTCTTGGACAGTTCCACTTGAAGGTTCCTCCTCTTCAGCCACTCTCAGGTTATTCCCACCTGAAATCTTACTACACCATTCCACCTGGTCCCTCAGGAAGATAACAGTCCCTTCAGAGTGCCCGTCTTCTCCATTCTCTCTATGCCATAGCTTTAAGATTCTTTTTGAAGTGGACTGTACTAAACTTGACTCTGGTGATGGTTGCACGTATCAGCGAATATACTACAAACCATTGAATTGTATACTTTAAATGAGTGAACTGTATGATACACAATTACAATCCAATTACAATTGAATTAAACTCAATAAAGCTGTTTTTAAATATGTATCTGGGTTAAATCTGAATGTCTACTTTTGAGGACAGTGGACAGAACAGAAGGGAGGGTACAAAAGGAATAACAAAGCTGAAGTCACCTGTGGCCTAGACTTGACAAGAAGGAAATGCAGAGTCATGGCCATGGCCCACAAGTTGGTTTCCCCATTGACCCACCCTCTTTGGAAGGCCAGGTCATAACATCAGTATCAGGAAGTTTCTTCCTCTGTAAGCAGAATGAAAGGGGATTCCTTCCCCACCTCCCTGCACCCTCCTACCCCAGACAACTGTGTGCTTTGTGAAAGCCACACTTAGGAAGGATTTGATTCATGCAAAGGATCACACTGGTGGAGGAAGAGGAATGACTCCTGTCTTAGAAACCTGGTGTTATTAAGCCGGCTATCGGGCCCGGGCTGGCTTCTCCAGCAGGAACGCATTAACATGCAGATCTGGCAGACCGGTTTCCCCTCGTCCTTGCAACCTCCTGCCTGATTCCTATCCAAAATTCTAATTAATAGGAATCCATATTTTCACACAGCTCTGGCAGTTTGAATATGCAAGTGCCTATTCAATGCTCCAAAGACCCCAAACACCCTTTCAGAGCACATGGCTCTATACAAGGGCTCCTAAAATGCAAACGCTGCCTTGCTGTCACCATCCTAAGAGCGTGGCAGCTGCGCTCCCCAAAGCCAGCAAAGTGGGTCCTGTGCACAGACGACATGCCTCAGCTCCCATTCACCATCTGCCTGGTGGGTGGGTGCGCAGCCTCAGCACAGACAGCTGCCCCGACAATGGGGAAAACAGCAGCACTTCCTCAGCGCCTTTGGCAACAAGAAAAAAAATTTCTGCAGAAAGAATATGTAAAATTGCTGCAAATTTTGGATGCAACTGCTATTATGCCTCCTCACAGCTAAATGATCACACTCAGTAGGATGGCTTCTGTTTAGCAACTGTAACAATTAGGCACATTTATACAGAATAAGACACTAACAAGGCTAAAAGACTATTGTCCTGCACAAAGAGTTCCTCTCATACGCGCTACCAAAATAAATGATACCTTTAAAAAAAAATCTTCCAAAACTCTTCTTTTAAGTAAAATGACTGTCACTAATTACTTAGTTGTGAGCACAAATAAAAATTACTTTCCTCAAAAATTCTAACACTAAATAAATTACTCTAGTCAAAAATATGTACTCAATTAATTCTTTATTAAGGGTGTTGTAAAATCTAAGCAATTGTTCTTGGGTGCTACATAATAAAGTTAGGCAGTGCCAGGAAAACATTTATCACTTAGCTAAGTAATTAGAGTATTTACTTAGAAAAAGTTCTAAAAGTTAAAAAAAGAAAAGACTCGAGGATTATTTATACAAGTCAAGTCTCTGAAGATAAGGAAAAATACACGCAAATGTAACTATGAAGAACATTTCTCTTTTAAGGAAAAAACACCCAAATTTTCAAATGTGACTTATTTGGGTCTCTGCACAGCTATCACGCAGCTGCCCGAGCTCAAGTGTGCCCTTTCTGATCACTCCACAATTTCATCATTACTCAGCTGCTTTAGTGATGTTTACACAGTTGTGAACTTTACTTCTTTAGTTAAAATTATTCAGATTTTTTTCAGGCAAAGCACTTCCTGGAAGATATGGCACTTAATCCAAAACGGAAAACTTTTTTAGGATTGCTCTGTTGCAGATCTATCTGTCTCAGTTAGAATTATGCTCAATTGTGAGTAAAAAGAAGCCCTTTAGGATTCAAATCCAACAATTGCTTAAACAAGATAGAAGCTTACTCCTCTTGCATGTGAAAGAATATGGAAGTGGGGACCCAGAACTGATTTGGTGGCTTCATGTCTTTGGCAGGGAGCCAGCCTCCTCCTATTCGGCTGCTACAATATCCTCAACATATTCTACTTCATAGTGCAAGGCGGCTGCTCAAAGTCCAGCCATCTTATGCACATTCCAGCCAGCCGAAGGAGGAACTGAAGAACATGATGACTTTCTTTAAGGACACCTCCTGGAAGCTGCACACGACACTCCACTGTATCCCATTGGACAGACTTATGGCCCTAAGTAACTGGAAGAGGGACTGGAAAATTCAGTCTTTCTTCTAGGCATCCATGTGCCTATCTATTACTAGGAAGAGGGAGAGAATTGGAAAACAAATAGCTGTCCCTCGAACAGCAACTGAGAAGCAAACTGCTGCTAACAATGAGGTCCAGCCCTGCAATAATGTTGGGTTTCGTTTTTATTGCTGGACGCTTGCTTCAGCAGAACTTCGAAGGGTAAGAGCCACCTACAGTCAACGCACTAACAACTGCATTCGCCAAGCCAGGGAGCTGCAAACTGTCTGTGAAGGACTGGATGGTAAGCGTCTTAGGCTCAGCGAGCTGTGCAATCTCTGCTTCACTATTCCACTCTGCCGTCGTAGCACAAAGGGAGCCATAGACGATGCGTAAACAAACGGGCGCTGCTGTGTTCCAATCAAACTTGACCAAAAACAGCCAATAGCTGCTCCACACCACTGGTCTCCTCATGGTTCTTGATCATGTACCACTACCAAAAGATGTCGGAGCATACTCCCCACTTTATTTATAAACCGTATATATGTCATATGGTACTAACATATGTACATTCTAAAACACACAAAAATAGAAATTAAAAGGGGAGGTTTAAAATATGTGAGTAGAACTTCCTCATATGTTCTTCCCATGCCACAAAGGACTGCCGTGTACACCCACTCAGGACGACCGCACTGGTCACAGGTACCATTTGTGGATGCTCTTTATTGAGCACCACTGTGTGCCAATGTTCTGCCTGGACCTCAGGGTACAACAACTAGTTAACCACACCCCTCGGGGTGCTGGGATCCTAGGAAGAAGGGAAAGAGATTTCGGTGGACACTGTGATTCAATGTCCAGACTCCCCTTCCAGGAAAGACTGTTGCCTCAAATGTTAGGAGTGCTCTGGGCAGAGAGCCATCAGCTCCCTAGGGCCCGCTCAGCTGGAGAAAGCCCCATCCAAGGTCACGCCCACGCCCAATGACCTATCCCTGTGGGATATAAAGGCCATCTCGCCCCAACTCGGGAGAACTCTGAGGGGCTGTTCTGGCTCCAGAGCTCCCCATGGGGTCAGCCAGGCTGTCACTGACCTCTCCCTCTGCCCACTCTTGCTTCCTCTCCCCTTCCCCCTACAGGTGTTGATCCCAAGGGGACTCAACCCATGACAGACATGTTCACGGCAAATGCAAGAAAGTGCTCCTCTCAAGTGCATGCTGTTAGAATTCAGGGAGGGCACAGATAAAGGGGTGATCACGTTGGCCAGGGGAACCTCACTCTATCTGTGTGTGGGGGCAGGGGAAAGGCAGAGAGAACTGTTGTGGCAGAGGGAAGGTCACTTTTTAAAACATCTTAGGAAAAGTTGAACCTCAAACCAAGTCTTAAAACTCCTGGTGTTTGCCAGGATGGGAAGAGAAAGAGAAGGGCCTTCCAGGTAAAGGAAGGAGCTTGAGCAACAACCAACAATACCACTTGGCATGTTTGGAGAACCTGCAAATTTATGATATAGCTAGACCACAAATAGCTACAAAAGTAAATAGAGGCCAGCAGACAGTGTTTTTAACCACATTCTAATGAGTTTGGACTGCATGCCCTAAGTTCTTGCTATGAATAGGGTGTTCCCTGGACCAGAAACAACAGCATCACCTGAGAGCTTGGTAGAATGGCAGAAACGCAAGCCTCACCCCAGACCTGCTGGATCAGAATCTGCATTTTAACAAGCTCCTCAGGTGATTTGTGGGGTGTAATATTTGAATAGCGTGGCTTTGGCCACTGGCGTCCAAAGTGTTGTGCACAAAACAGTCCACTAGGGGTGTGGGAAGAAAATAGTAAAATATCTATTAATATTAACCTTATCTCATTGGTTTTTCTTTTTGTTTTTTTTCTGTGAGAAAGATCAGCCTTGAGCTAACATCTGTTGCCAATCCTCCTCTTTTTGCTGAGGAAGACTGGCCCTGGGCTAACATCCGTGCCCATCTTCCTCTACTTTATATGGGACCCCACCACAGCATGGCTTGACAAGCAGTGCATAGGTCTGCGCCCAGGATCCAAACCTGCGAAACCCGGGCTGCCAGAAGCGGAGTGAGCAAACTTAACAACTATGCCACAAGGGTCGGCCCCTTATCTCATTGTTTTTTACATCTATTTTTGCATATTTATATCTGATATAACGTAACAGAACAACACTACTTGTATGTAATTTATAAATGAAGAAATACATAAATTGGGGGTGCATGCTCAGAAACATTTAGAGACCTCCACTCTGGGCAACAGGAGGGCACCAAAGGCTTTTAGACTAGGAGGTCATGATCAGATTTACAGTTCCATAGATGATCCTGGCAGCTATTTGGGAGGTTGATTGGAGGAGGGCAAGCAGGAGGTGGGGAGATCTGTTTGTTTGGTTTTTTTTAATTAGTATATTCTATTTGTTTGGCCAGGAAAATTTTTTTAAGACTATTTTTTTAGGGCAGGTTTTAGGTTCACAGCAAAATTGAAAGTACAGAGATTTTCCATATATCCCCTGCCCCACAATTGCATAGCCTCCCCCATTATCAATGTCCCCACCAGAGTGGTACAATTGTTACAATTGATGAACCTACCCTGACACATCATTATCACCCAGAGTCCATAGTTTACCTTAGGGCTCACTCTTGGTGTTGCATATCGTATGGGTTTGAACAAATGTATAATGACATGTATCCATCATTATAATATACAGAGTATCTTCACTGCCTTAAAAATCCTCTGTGTTTCACCTGTTCATCCCTCACCCCACCTGCTAGTCCCTGGCAACCACTCATCTTTTTACTCTTTCCATAGTTTTGCCTTTTCCAGAATGTCATATACTTGGAATCATACAGAATGCAGCCTTTTCATATTGGTAATATGCATTTAAGTTTCCTCCATGCCTTTTCATTGCTTAATAGCTCATTTCCTTTTAGCCCTGAACAATATTCCACCATCTGGATTACCACAGTTTATCCATTACCGAAGAACACCTTGGTTGCTTCCAAGTTTTGGCAATTATGAATCAAGCTGCTACAAAAATCCGTGTATATATTTGTGTGGACGTAAGTTTTCAGCTCCTTTGAGTAAATACCAAGGAGCACAATTGCTGGATTGCATTGTAAGAGTATGTTTAGTTTTTTAAGAAATGGCCAGACTGTCTTCCAAAGCGGCTGTACTATTTTCATTCCCACCAGCAACATATGAGAGTTCCTGTTGCTCCACATCCTCACCAGCATTTGATGTTCTCAGTGTTCCAGGTTTTGGCCATTCTAATAGGTGTGTAGCAGTATCTCATTGTCATCTTAATTTGCATTTCCCTGAGGACATATGATGTGGAGCATCTTTTCATGTGCTTATTTGCCATGTGTATATCATCTTTGGTGAGGTGTCTGTTAAGGTCTTTGGGCCATTTTCTAATTGAGTTGTGTTTCCTTATTGTTGAATTTTAAGAGTTCTTTGTATATTTTTGGTAACAGTCTTTTATCAGATGTATCTTTTGCAAATATTTTCTCCTAGTCTATGGCTTGTCTTCTCATCCTCTTAACATTGTCTTCCACAGAGCAGAAGTTTTTAATTTTAATGAAATCAGCTTATCAATTATTTCTTTCATAGATCATGACTTTGGTGTTGTATCTAAAAAGTCATCACCATACCCAAGGCCATCTAAGTTTTCTCCTACGTTCTTTTCTAGGAGTTTCACAGTTTTGCCTTTCACATTGATTTAGATCTATGATCCATTTTGAGTTAATTTTGGTGAAAGCTGTAAGGTCTGTGTCTAGATTCATTTTTTTGTATGTAGGTGTCCCGTTGCTCCAGCACAATTTATTGAAGAGACTATCTTTGCTCCATTGTATTGCCATCACTCATTTGTCAAAGATCATTGACTATATTCATGGTGGTACATTTCTGGCTTTCAATTCTGTTCCATTGATGTATTTGTCTATTCTTTCACCAATATCATATTTCTTGATTACTATAGCTCTGGAGTAAGTCTTGAAATCAGGTAGCATCATTCCTCCAACTTTGTTCTTCTCTTCCAATATTGTGTTGCCTATTCTGGGTCTCTTGCCTCTCCATATAAATTTTAGAATCAGTTTATTGATATCCATAAAATAACTCGTTGGGATTTTGATTGAGATTGCATTGACTCTATAGATCACGTTGGGAAGAACTGATATCTTGACATATTGAGTCTTTCTATCCATAAACATGGAATATCTCTCCATTTATTTAGTTTTTCTTTGATTTTGTTTATCAGAGTGTTGTAGCTTCCTCATATAGACCTTGTACATATGTTGTTAGATTTATATCTAGTATTTCACTTTTGGGGTGCTAATGTAAATGGTATTGTGTTTTTAATTTCAAATTTCACTGTTCATTGCTGGTATTTAAGAAAGCAATTGACTTTCATATGTTAACCTTGTATCCTGCAACCTTGCTATAATTGCTTTAGTTCCAGGAGATTTTTTATTGATTCTTTAGACACAACAATCTACGTAGACGACGGTCATCTACAAAGACTGTTTTATTTCTTCCTTCCCATCTGTTTACATTTTATTTCCTTTTCTCACCTTATTGCTTTGCAAGGACTTCTAGTACGATGAAAAGTTGTGGTGAGAGGGAACATCCTTGCCTTGTACTTGATCTTAGTGGGAAAGCTTCAAGTTTCTCACCATTAAGTGTGATGTTAGCTGTAGGATATCTCATAGATAGTCTTTATCAAGTTGAGAAAGTTCCCCTCTATTCCTAGTTAACTGAGACCCGTTAGGTTTTTATATACAATGACTAGATTTGAAAACGTGTCCCATCAAGGGAAAGAAGGCTGTGGTCTCTGAATGTTCATTTGGAGAGAGGAGTCTCCCTCAGCAGAGCCACAGTGCTCTCTAATCAACAGCCAGCCTCCCACAGGAGCTGTGGGACTTCTTTCAAGTGTGCTGGATCACAGGAAGGTACCAGGTTTTCCTCAGAAATCTGCCTCAAAAGTTCAGTTTGCCTGATGAAGAGTCAGGGACAGAGCGTTGACCTAATTGCTTCACCCCATCATTGCTGTGTGCTTTTGCATCATAACCTCACCTTCTCCTTTCTTCTAGAAGTTATTCCTAACCTGAGAGAGCCCTTGGACCCTCCTGTGCCATAGTTCAATAACTGCTATGGGCTGATGGCCCCAGAATCCCCCTAGAAGTAGTCCTAGAGCACAAATCTGTGCCCTTAGTTCCTCCCTCTTGAGAGAGGCTCAGACATCTTCAAGAATGAATATACTCTCTTCACTTAGATTAAGGCGACCAGGGAACTGTGTTTCTCATCAGTTTCCTGCCCCATCTCACACGTCAGCTTCCACACACTGTTTTTGAATATTCTAAATGTTTTAAATGTTCTAGGCTAAAAGTCAAAGATTAATCTAAACAAGGGTGATAACCAGTATGGCCCAGACACCCACCAATTGGAATGGATGCCGGCCTGGCTGGAGCAGGGTGTGGCAGCCCCCTGTTAAGGTAGGCGTTAGTTCTTTGGCTGCTGGGTGGTGGGGCTGTTTGGAGGTTCTCAGGGAAGGACCTGAGGAGGCTGCACAGGGGGCTCAGGGGAGGAATTTTTACCAAGAGATGAGCAAATATTTCAATGGTGTGACAGCCAGGACAGCCATTCTGGTGTATACCAGTTGAATGAGGGGCCTAATAGACAGGTAACATTTGGCTGTTTTATTAAAAATTTCCCCCGTTTTCTCTCCATTCTCTCCATTATTTTTGTCCCACTGCATGAGACAGGGGGTGCCCCAGACCACAGCCCACTGGGAGACTTGATCACTGAAGAGATTACTAAAGAAACTAAATACACACGTAACCATAGAACCTTTCTTAGAAGTGTTATCTGAGCAAAAATAGAACTATCTTAAAAAGCATAGTGCAACCCTCACCATACTCGATGGATCTTGACTCTCTAGCTAGCACGGAATAAATGTACATTTTTTCCTCCTGATTGTTTTCAGACCACTAACTAGAATTACGGCATGAAAAGGCCGCTGTCATGTTCAGTATACATTTTTAATAGACATCTTTAAACATTTAGACAAAATATTATTTTTAAATGGCAATTCTTTAACTGGTAAATGTAATTATCTAACTTTAAAGGAAAAAAAAAAAACCTGACAATCAAAATATTCTGTCACTACTTTACCGAAGCACCTAAAATATCTTTTCAGTAAATGAAATGATTCTTTATTTTATGCTTTTAAAAATGCATTAGGATAATTGCCCTGCAACAAATCACCTCCTCCACTGCAAGCTCGGCTGCCACATCCCTCACTTGTCCATCAATTGTGCACATTGTCATGATCTCCTGATGATTGCCCGGGGTGAGTCCCCAACAGCATGTTTATAGGAGTATTCAGTTGAGCAATCTGCAAAATAATTATATTTCAATGGAGATATTATGCTGTGAAAAAAATCTATTATATGTCAAGTGCTAAATGAAGCAGTTATGGAAGCAAGACACATTTATTGGCGCTTTTAATCAAAGCAAATAACTTCTGCAAGTTGATCATTCCATTGTTTTCTTGCAATTTTAATTTGCTTCTTTAATAACAAAAATATACTTTTCAACCAGCAGTCGTCACTTTACTTCTGAATGAACCAAACGCCAGATTTTTTTTAACGTTCTTAGTTTACCATCCCCATATGGTTGGACTGTTTTCCCAAAGTCCTAGGGCAAAAAGTGTACAGAAGCTAGTCCTCTTACAAAGGTTGTCCAGAAGTCCAGGTTTTCCTTAAGTCCAAAGAAGGGACCCTTAACCCTATCTGTGGGGGGCAAAAGAGTTGAGGAACTTTGCTCCAATGCATTTTATTTGTTCCTTTATAAAGTTTAAAGTTCAAAGCAGAGGAGATTCTTTGTAGGCTTTAAGTTGAACGCAAACCTGCTTTCTTTCAACATCCCAGTCATCACCACCACAACAGCGAGAGCTCTGAGCTCACCTCTCAGGGGTAAATTTCAAAAGGTACATTTGTATTTCCAGAAGATTTTGAGCATGTAAAGAAACCACACTTTTAAACTTAAAAATGTAATATAAAGCCATAGACTTTCAACATACTTCAGCAAACCTGACCAAAAACACTTCGACCTAGAATATTGGTGAATTTCTCACGAGGATAATAACTCACATTTCCTGAAGGCTCACTATGTGCCAGGTCCTAGTCTAAGTGCTCGATAAACGTCCTCTCCCATAATACTCACAATGCTCCTGTGAAATAAAGCCCATGGTTAGCCCAATTTACAGATGAGAAAACTAAGCCTAGAGAAATTAAGTAACTTGCCCAGTGATCTGGCCAATTCCCTAGATGTCCTCTGTTGATGCTCAAGAGATGTTGACGGACAGCACCAAACCTGCTTAAGAAGGCCTTCTTCCACGTAAAACCATTTCAAGTCCTTGCTTATGTCTCAATGGCCCACCAAATCTGAATGCTGGTCAAAGTTGCTTGGACAGGAAAGTCCAATACATAATGAAGACACGGGAAACCAGAGGTCCCAGGGTCTCCGGGCACCCTCTAAGGCTCAACAAGCCCCAGCCCAAGGGAACGTTTTGGAAAGCTTTCCTTCCTCTTCCTCCCGCCTGCAATTTTATTTGCAGAAAAGATCCATTTGAAATCTTATCCTAACCTCACGCTAGGATTTCTTTTTCTAATATCCGCCTGTTTTCCAAGCAGGAAGTGTGACTAATCACAACATTGTGATTGGAAGAGCCCGTGGAGGGCTCTCGGGCCTGGCTCTGATTACACTCTGCACTCTTTCAGTGCCAAGCAAGCAGGCTGCCCCCAGGAGGATGCTCCGTCTCCACTCACCCCAAACCTGGCACCACAGGCCACAGAAAGGAAAGAGGACGTGTTCCAGCTTTCGGCCGCCCCAGGATAAAGCCCCTGACTCTGCTGCTTGCTCTACCCTCTCTACCTCCTGCTCCCACCCTCCAACCATCCAGCTCTACTCACTTGTTATCATTAAGCTTGTACTGCCTAAAAGGGACTTAATTATTACAGCCGATATGCCACTGTTCAGTGTAGATCTTGGGAAGGAGAGTGCTGACAAGAAGCTTTTCCAGAACAAAAAAAGTCAAACAGATGCTAGCCCCTGAAGGAGAAAGCCATCTTGGGAACTGCAGAGAGGTATGTGAGTATGTAAGAGAGAGAGAGAGTTATGTGTGTGATAGAGATAGTTATGTGTGCGCGTATGTGTGAGAGAGCACGTGTGCGAGTGTGGGTGTGTGAGAGAGAGAGAGTATGGGTGTGCACATGCGTGTGCACAGTATTGGAGCACGCACATGCATGAAGTCTGGGAGAAGGGAAGCCAGAAAATGTAACCACTAATTTGGTCTCACCATTCTAAGGAAGGAGAGGAGGGAAATAACACTGGAATGGAAGACACCATCTTTTGCTGGAGAAGTCACTAAAGTTTGGATCAAGAGTTTTCTCCTCAGGATCACAAGCATTGTATTTCTTTACAACAGTAATATTGAGTGCAGATTATGTGCCAGACTCTATGCTGAGCATTTCACATGAATCCCAACATACACCCTATGAAATATACACTATTACCTCCATTTTACAGAGGAGGAAACAGGAACTCAAAGGTCAGGTCATTTCTTCAGTGTCACACAGCTAATAAATGGAGAGCTGGGGTCAAATTGGGCAGTCTGGTGACAGAGTTCCTAGTCTAAACTTGATGCTAATACTTTATCTTTTTCCTCAAATTAAAGACAGTGTTGTGCACTAATTACTACCATTTTCATCCCTAGCTCCAAATGCTCACACCCATTTTCACAAGAGCACAGAGTCGGGGCCAGAGGTTCTCAGATGTCAGTGAGCAAAAAAATTACTTGGGGGAGGTTGTTAAAATACAGATTCTTGGCTATATCCTAGTGATTCTGATTTCTCTTGTCTAAGTCAGGTCCTAGGAATCTGCATTTTCAACTAACATTCAGCTGATTCTGATGCAGGGGGCACAAAGACACTGGTCTTATCTAGGGCCCAGAATCAATGCTGAGGTAACTTGGATGTTTCTATCCTTATTAAACACACACCAGTCTACCTTGTCATTTCCAGCACACTCTCACTAGGGTTAGGAATGTGAAAGTATAAGACCAAAATATAGCAAACCTTGGAGAGATTGGTTTTTCTTTAAGAAATTTGTTTTTGAAACCCCCAAATTGAGAGAAAATTAGCCTATTTCCTAGAATCTCTAAATACACCAAAAATAAAAAGCAAACCAATTTACTTCAAGAGACTATGAGTTCTGTGAGAACAGGCACAGTGCGTGGCACTTACTAGACATGCAATTAAAGATGTGTGGAATGGATGAATGAACGGAGAATGAACCAATCTACTCATAATTTTTGACACTTCTAACTAACAAAGAAACTTGAACTCTTTAAAGCAGAATTTCTCAACCACAGCACCATCGATATTTTGGACGTGATAATTCTTTGTTGTGGGGGTCTCCTGTAGGATGTTTAGCAGCATCCCGGGCCTCTACCTACTAGATGACAGTAGCACCCCTTCCCTGTCCAAAGTCATGACAACCAAAAACATCTCCAGACATTGCCAAATGTCCCCTGGGTGGCAAAACCACTCCTGGTTGAGAACCACTGTTTTAACGGAAGCAGAAAAAAGTATTGAATATTTTAATTGCTTTCAAAAGTTTCTGATCCCTTTCTGATCATCATCTCCCTAGCATCATACCCTTCTCCCAAAAGAGTTTGTTGTTGTTGTTGTTTGTTTTTAGTAGCCTTGGAATTTCTGGAAACTTTGTGTTCTTTTCAGAACACAAAGTTTCTACCAGGCTTTTGAAAGAAAATTAAAAGTTACAACAATTTCAAATTTCAGAATATCAGGAACAGAATGAATATCATAAGAGTTTTTAGAGAGAAAAAAATAGATTACATCTAAAAAGAGAGAAATCAGAATGTTATAGGTCTCCTTCTAGATGCTAGAAGACATAGACAAATATCTTAAAAATCCTGAGGGAAAGTTATTTTCCATCTAGAATGGTATACCTAGCCCAACATTCAATCAAATGTGAGGTTTGAATAAATTTATTTTTAGACATGCAAGTAATCAAAAAAATTTACTTCCCATGCACCCTGGGAAGATATCCTTCAACAAATTAGGAGAATCAACCAAAAAAGAAGCATGGGATCCAGGAAAGAGGAAATCTAACATAGGAAAGAGGATGAGAGGCACTCCCCACACCCAAAGAGCAGCCCATCCAAACGTGAGGGGAGGATGCAGGACTGTGGGACAGGAGTCTGCAGCAGGAAGAACAGAAATGATTGAGGGTTTGGAACTGGACAAATTATTGATAGACATTGAGTGACAGACCTGTCAGCAAATTTGGAGAAATAGTAATGATATGTACTTAGAACTGAGAAAGTGAAAAAAAGGACAACTACTTACTCCAGGGGGAAAAAAACGTAATTTAAGGAAAAATGATTATATTACATTTGTTGACTAGGCAGTGAACAATATTTGCCCAGTCATAACAATGTAAACGTTGACTATTAATTGGACAAAAACTGTGGTATATCTAAGGGATGTAGGTGAGAAGAGAAGGAGGTGACTAAGAGAGCTAAAGCATTATCTACCATCACAAAAGTCAGGAGAAAAGGACTAAAGCATGAAGTACCACTAGGAGCACAGGATTTGGAAATAACGGGGTAAATACCAGAAGAAATAGTTAAAAGAGTTGAAAGTGGTTGCCTCTGGAGAAAAAGATTAGAGGCGGGAGGAAGAAGGCAGAGGACTGCTGCTATTTGTTAAAAGCCTCTTCTCTTCGATGAACTACGTGCATGGACTGCCTTAATAAAGCACAAGTTAAAGATACACCAAAATGAGATGCTGTTTATAAACGACTCCGGCGCCCGGAACGCAGAGCGCACACGGACGCAGGTAGCTGGTACGACCCTTGTTACTGACACCCCGCTGCTCTCCAACGTGGCCCCCTCGCTGCCAGCCAGGGAGGGACTCCCTCTCCTGCTCCGCGTGCAGAGTCTCGTGTTCATCTCAGGGATGAGGACAGTGCGTTTTGTGGGGCCGTCTCAGGCTGTCCCTCCACTTCACTTTCACTTCCATCTCCCCTGGCCTTCTCGCCGCTCCTTGCTTGGGGCTTTCCCGCCTGGGGCTCCCCCGGCCTAGGGATGCTTGCCTCCCAGGTGTTCTCGCCTATTCACCCTTCAGCCCCTCTCCAAGTCGCCTCCCAACGGAGGCCCTCCCTCGCCATCCTGGCTAACATAGCACCTCTGACCCCCTTACTCTCTCCCCTTGCCCTACTTTATTTCATTCCTAGCACTGTCACCACCTGCCCATTCCCTGTCTCTCCATTGAATATAAACTCAGAAAGGGCAAGGACTGTCTTCGCTGATGTATCCCCAGCGCTAGGACCATGCCTAAGAGCTAAATAAATATTTGTTAAGTGGATGGATGGCTGAACGGCGGGGAGGATGGATGAATAAATAAATGAAAGCTTGTTTGGACGCTCTAGCAGGGAACTGCAGGTACCTCTATACCCTTGACCGAAGAAGGGTCCTCCATCGGGGAAGGCCATCCTCTTCAACAGAGAGCTTAGCTTCCAGAGGGATGCATATGGAGCGGTGAGGGAGGAAGGGGACACCCGCTGAGCCAGCCAGATCAGCCCTATCAACACTGGCAATCAATGGGGTGACAGATGTCACAGCCAGATCACCCTCATATCCAATAAATGAGTGAATGAATACTCTCATGCTATGAGTTGGGTCCCAGTCTACAGCTTGTGCAGTTCTTGGGTTAAGATAATTTCCAGGTGGCACCAAATTATTTCCAGAGATTGTTTCCTCGGCCCTTACATCTGCTTTACCTATCAAAGCCTGCAGTTCCCATCCCTTTTCCCTCCCAACTCACCATATTTCTTCTAACTGCAAGTCTTTTTCTCTCAGGAAGCTTCTTCAATTGATAGGTTTCAGCACACACTTTGCATAGTCAAATAACTTTTTAAGCCCTGGACATCAGGTTTCCAAGAGCACAGGACAAGGACAGCTACTAGAGTGACATAATAAAGAATGCAGATGCGCTTGATCGAGAGAAACCCCCAGGAATTGCACTGTTGTCTGTCTCATTTGTACTGGTGGGATTTTAATTTATGGAGGTAACTGAGCAGTGACACAGAGAGGTCAATGCCACTGAGAAAATTTTATCACTTACATTTCCTGAGAGGAGGGGACACACCATGCCACAAAAGGCCACCTGGGGAATTGCCAAAGTTTGGTCAGGAGGCAGAAGCAGGAACAAGGGGAAAGCCCGGGCCAGAGCCTTTACTGTGTTTTCTGCAGGAAAGGCAGAGCATGAGAGACAGCTTAGAGGACTGGCTAGTTTAAATAATGTCAGTAGGCTCTGGGCTATAGGAGTGGTCTCTAGTTGTCTGGTGCCTGGGCCTAGGTGGCTTAAGGCAGGGAAAATATTGGCTTGGTGTGTGTGAGTTAGATAAGGAGGTGATTCTGAGGATGGGCTCTGGATCACAGGAGAGGCAAACAACTTTGGCTGTTAGCTGGATGCCAAATAGACAAATACAGAATCTAAGAAAGCACACTTAGAATGTCATCACCCATAATATTAACAGGCCTTTCCTTTACTTAGTGAAAGCTACATACTGCAAGCTAAGAAAGAGAGAGTGAGCGACTAACAGATTCTAGGCTTATTCATCTCCTAGAGGAGTCTTTAAAAATGTGCTTTGTGTACTCTATTGATTTCTGTCAGCACCACAAATAATCTTTAAAAAATATTCAGTGTAATTAACAAATCAAAACCTTTTATAATTCATATTTCTAAAATGCCTTTAACAAAAACAGATGTACTATTATAACGCATAATATTCAGAAACTATGCAGTAGACAGCAAGGAAATGTAAAAATTCCAAAATAAGATGCTCTTTAGAAATTGGTAGAATTTCTTTTTACCAATAACATTAGAAACATCCATTGTGGAACCACAACAAATACTTTTCTCAAATTAATAACAATTAATAACCTCAATTTATAAATAGGAGATTGGACCTTGGCTCTAATTCACACATGTTATATCAATATGAAATAGAAAAAAAAAAGTTGACTCAACATGATTTGGTTTAAAAATGAGTGTGAATCCCCTACCCCCGAGGATGTTAAAATATTGTTAGAAGAGCTTAATGTCTTTGAGTTTGAGTATCTCTGTTCTTGGTAGTATCAGCAATGCTCAGAGACTTTCATTGAGTCTAACTTCTATCCCAAAGTAACTTTCCATTTCTGAAAAGTGATGCCACATAAGCCAACAAGCGTTTATTGGGCTGTACTGTGAGTACCTTGAAGGCTAGGGCTCTAGGAGACACAATGGAGCCATAAGACCATAAGATCTGGACCGAGTAGCATGTATGGAATGATGAGAGAAAAACTAAGAATTTAACTGGGTTGAACCAACTAAACTAGGGATCAGGTGGCCTAGAATACCACAGCAAAGCTTCACGGAGAAACAAGCCTCGGGCTGGGACTCAGTAACTGGATAGGCCTTAGGGAAATGGAAAACAAAGCCATCATTTTCCCAGGTGAGAAAAAGGATGACTGAAGGGAGAGGGACAGGTGTGAGCCGAGCTGCCTGGGTGAGGGTGCAGAGGCTGGAATGCGGTGAGTCAGATGAAGAGTTGGGCTTGATCTGGTAAGTAATAGGGAGCTATGGGGGATCTAGATGGGAGGAATGGCCTATTAAAAGCAGCACGTGGGGGCAGATGGGTGTGAGTTTGTGCCATTTGCAGAAGAGGCTCTCAGAAAAATCGAGGCATAAGGAAGTAGGCCAGAGGGAATAGGACCAGCCCTGGAGACATTTTAAAGAGGGAAGCAGCCCAGTGTTCCAAGTGAAGGGGGCAGTACCATGTAGTGGTTAGGAGCATGGGCCACGGGTTTCAGGAGACCTGAGAATCCCTGCCCCACCATTTACAGCCAGATGGCCTTGGGCACACTGATTAGTTCTTTCACCTGAGACGTGGAACAAGGACACTTGCCTTCCAGGGAGTGTTGTGAGGATGAAAAGCATGGAAATATTATTGCAGTGTCTGCCGCCTGGTAAACATTCAATAAATGGATAATAATATTTGTGATTATTTAAATTTTAAAAATTATTATTAAGAGAGAAGACTCATGGGTAATTTCCACATTTCTAGTCTAGGAGACAGGGGTACCACAGACAGAACGGGGAGAGAAAGGCTCTTTAGGGAGCTGAACAATGAGTCCCAACAACCAGAGACTTAAGCTGAGGGTGACAGTGAGCATTCAAGCAGAGGTCCCTTTGCAATGAAAACACCGCAGTTCAGACTGAAGCACACAAATAGAATTCAGAATGAAATGTACTCTTCGGGAAATACAATATTAGGGAAATTGCTAAATTTTACTTCTACAGCTTACTTCTTGCAAGACACTGCCGAAAAGAAAACTAACAATTCTATGGAAAGCGCATGTTTTGCTCAGTGATTTAAAAAAAAAAAAAAAAAAAAAAAAAAAACCTTGAAGGGCTGTTTAGTTAAAAAAACAGAAAGAAAAGTTTCTGAAATTTGATCATTCAGTCCTGAAACTGACCATAGTTAGAACAGACAACTGAATAATTTCTATTTTTTCTGCACGTGTTTTTCCATCCCTGACCTTCTGTAATACAAGTTTCCAATAGTCAATTCTCAGTTACCTTTGTTAATGGAGAGGAGCAGTGACATAGATAAAAACAAACTACAGATAACACAAAAATGATTTACTGCCACTCACAGGGCCCCTCCACCCCCAGCCTCTCGCCTTCTCAGAGCCCTCCAATCAGCGCCCGCAGACCCCCAACGTGTGGTGTCAGAAGGAGACTGTGGGTCACATAGATAATCTAGTCAAGGGTAATGGATTTGACTACAATTTAGCATTGATTAATTATAGTGTCCAATTTTAATTCAGTGCTATTCACTAACTAATTAGATAAGGTTTTTCTATGTTCTATTTTTGGCACAGAAAATTCTAAGCATAGGTACTTTAAAATTAGCAGTGCTGTGGAAGTTTAATAATTATTTATCCACGACCTCACAATGAGCACTGTATGAGGGTCAGGAGATGTAGGTTCTTCCCAGTCCTACCTGTGACAGGGACTTCGTGACGCCAGGTAGTCAGCTTCACCTCTCGGAGCCGTTTCCTCGTTTATAAAGTGGGGTCAGACGAGGTGGATGACTGAGCTTGTTTCTGGGGCTGCCATTCTAGTCTAGGCCATCCTTATGATGCATACCTTGTTTTTAACATGTTTGCCCTTAGACTTGTGTTCGTAAATTTATGGCAGTGGTTCTCGGCAATTTTGCCCCCCAGGGGACATTTGGCAACATCTGGGGATATTTTTAGTGTCATGACTGGGGGGGGTGATACTGGCATCGAGTGGGTAAGAAGCCAGGGATGCTGCTAAAGGCTTTACGATGCCCAGGACAGTCCTTCACAACAAAGAATTATCTGGTCCAAAAACGTTAACAGTGCTGAGGCTGAAAAACCCTAATACATAGAAACGTATTTTGACATAGGTCAGTGGTCTAGGAATTGCCCTATTTTGGAAGAGGAATAGATGTTTAAATTATAGGATAATAGAATATTAAATTGGAACTTACTACTGAAACACTAAAGATATTAAAATATGAAATTCCAAAGTGAGGTACCACATCACCACGTGGAAACTGCAAAGAGCGTTATTAAAAACTGGGTAAGCAGCCCTAAAACCTGCAAGGAGGCAATAAAAGGGTTGTAAACACGGATATTGGGGAGGATTTATGAAGGCAATTCTTTTGCAGAGAGCTGCTGCCCCATGTGACTCCTAATCCCACCCACAGAGAAAGAGCTATATGGAACCATTTTGAACACTGCCCTCAGAGAACCTCCTGGGAGCAGTGGGTCTCCAAAGTCCCTGTGGAGTGGAAACTCCAGAAAACAAAGGATGAAAGGAGAGCACAACTAGAGGGATGGTATGCATGGCCCAACCCCTAGGACTGCTGTTGGAGGGACCAACAGGGGGAAGCGCTGCTTCAGGGGAAGCTCTGAAGAAACCACGAACACTCTTATGACAAAAAGATTCGCCTTTAAGCATCTGCCAGAGCCGGAAATGCAGAATATCAGGCTCCGCCCCAGACCTATGGAATCTGAACCTGCATTTTACAATATTCCTGGGTGACTCTCCAAGGCATTACAATTTGAGAAGCACTGATCTAGGCCACCATTGAACAGGCCTGCAGTGATACTGGATAACAACTTAACCCAAGACTATTACGTGGAAATA
The DNA here is from genome assembly GCF_020826845.1 of Diceros bicornis minor. Lineage (NCBI taxonomy): Eukaryota > Metazoa > Chordata > Mammalia > Perissodactyla > Rhinocerotidae > Diceros > Diceros bicornis. Next base: position 54,746,429 of record NC_080749.1, read on the forward strand.
ACCCAGTTAGGGTGAATTTCTTTAGATTCAAAAAATAGGTAAATAAATCTACAGTAGAAATAAAGTAAATCCCTGGCAATGAAAATCAGTTTTAATCCAAAGAAAGTGCCACAGACTTTTCACAAAGTGCCATCTGTAACCATAAGCAACGGATTCAATGGAAATACAGCTTGGATTCAGCATGTAACTCCCAAAATTATGCTGGCCAATTATTAAGACTCACCATTTTCCTAATAATCCCAGGAAGCTGACTAATAATTGTAAACACTTTTTGTGTCCTTTTTTTTTTTTTTTTTTGGTGAGGAAGATTGTCCCTGAGCTAACATCTGTTGCCAGTCTTCCTCTTTTTGCTTGAGAAAGATTGTCCCTGAGCTAACATCTGTTCCAACCTTCCTCTATTTTGTACGTGGGACGCTGCCACAGCATGGCTTGATGAGCTGTGTGTAGGTCCGTGTCTGGGATCCAAACTGGCGAACCCTGGGCCACTGAAGTGGAGCATGTGAACTTAACCACTACACAGCCAGGCTGGCCCCTTGTGTCTTTTTTTGTTTGTTTGTTTGTTTGTTTTGCCTTGCCTATGAGCCCCTAAACCCATGGACAAGATCAGAAAGATAGGAAGAAATATATTGTCCCAATGCATATTTTTCTTTTTATGCTGTTTGGGTGATACCTACACCAGTGGTTCTCACTCTCCACTACACAATTTAGAACTGGCTGGAGAACTTTCAAAAATCCCCATGCCCAGGCTGCACCCCACACCAATTAAGTCAGAACCTTTGGAGACGGGACCCAGGCATCAGTAGTTTTTAAAAGTCTCCAGGTGACTACGACATGCAGCCAAGTTTGGGAGCCAAAGACCTACACAAATCAAACTTTTGCAATTATATGGTGGATTCATCAAAAGAAATAACTAATATTCATAATCTATGCCCCCAGCTAGATTTGGTAGGAGTTAGGGGTAGTCATGTAGACTGACATGTTACCCTCTTTCCCATCCACTAGCCTCACTCAGACTCTCATTATCTCTGATCCAGACTATGACAGAGGCCTTCTCGTTGGTCTCCTGCTTCTGGTCTTGGCCACTTGTACTCTACATTGTCTATCTTCTCCTCTATCTATGCTGTTCCCCTAACCCAGTGATTTGCTCAGAAAAAAAAAATCAGACCATGCCCTTCCTCCACTTAAATCCCATCAAAGGCTCACCATTGCCTACCTAGTAAATTCCAAGCCCCTTAACCCGGCAACCTAGGCTTTCCATGGTTTATCCCATGCCAACACCTCCAGCTTCACCTCCTGCTCTCCCTATCTCTAGGCACCAGTAACACGTTTCCACCTTCCCCAAGCCACTCCATGCCCCTGGACCTTTGCCCCCTCCGCATTTCTTGCACTGGCTAACTCCTGCTCACCTCTCAAAACCCCGGCTCAGATGTCACTCCTCCAGGGAGCCTTCATTTTCTCCCAGTCAACTCCTTTAAAGGTTGCTTTCAACGGGGCTCCCCTGTGCTCCAAAGTAAAGGGAATAACACGTGAACAAGCACAGAGGTGAAAGAGTACAGTACGTTCTGAAAAAGCAAATAAGCTTGTTATTCCAGATGCAGGTGAGAGATGGGAGTCCCAAATAATCAGCCCCCTTGTTTCTATTACAGTGCAGATACACCAGCCAGGTGATGATGGGCTCTCTAAATCAAGAGAGCTTGGTAAAAAAGAAACCCAAGCCAGTTAAGGGGCGAATTTTCTCTGTTAAATCAACAAAAACTACATTCATTATAAAATTTTTGAAAAACTAACTGAAGAAAGATGAATTCCTAAAGTTTGAACGATAAATAGACTCTATATGACTCTATCTGTAACTACTATCTAATTTTCACAACCCTCAGACTTTGATGAAGTTTCGGAATCATTTTGTGTTACTTTCCACGTGAACAGTCCAGGAATCTCCTAGCCTGTGTTATTCTTATCAGAACCTATGAAATAAAAAAAAAGAGAGTTGTCATAAGCATCTGCCACCTAAAATAAGCACAATAACCCACCCTCCCAGCTAGATTACAAATGGTACCAAGGCCACGTGGACTGTCTCCAGTACTGTTTCCTTTGCCTTATTAGTCACAATATTTTTAGTCCCTCTTCCAGTTGGTTCAGTTGAAGGAAAGAAAATAACTAACATTCATTCTGCACATATTTATATGCCAAGCGCTATGTTCCAAGTATTTCTGTGTATATCTTCTTATGTAATATTTACAATAACTCTGTGAAATAAGCATTATTATCTACTTCTTGCAAGTGAAGAAACTGCAGCTCAGGAAGTTTAAGTAAGCTGCCCAAGTTAGTAAGATAAGTCTATAAAGCTGCATCTTTATTCACAAAATAATGACAATAATACAATAAAAGGAAAAAAAAAAAACACACAAGACACAGTTGAACTCCTCCAAAGCTTATGCCAAGTCCAAAGCAAGCTTGGCAAAGTGTATACAGGTGGCCTACAAGTCAGCTTCTCTCCACAGAGTGCTGGAATTTAACAAACAGCTCTCATGGATAACAGCGAATCGTTGACTGTCAATAATAAACTAACAGAAGGTTCTCCTGTTTGTGTTTCTTTACCAAGGAATGTAACTTCCAACATAGAGCAGAGCCTGGAAGAAATAAATACTAAGCCAAGAATATTCTAAGAAAATGTTAAAACACAGCTGTTTTTAAATGTCAAATGTGGGTGTGTGGGTGTGTGTGTCTGTGTGGTATCTTCAGACATCAGACTTGTTCTCCTCGTCTAAAATCACGTCATTGTCAGAATGCTTCTTTCCCAGAAATTGCCTTTTACTGAGAAAATGTGAACATACAAATCACCTTCAGAAGGATGTGCTAAGGGTTCAGACCACAGTATTCCAACAAAATCCCTCCTTCATTACCCAAACCTGGGTTCCAACACGCAGGTATTTCAAAAGTGAATGTCTCTTACCTCTTAGCTACATTTTGAAAAATGGAGGGAAACCTCATCTGGATCCAGTTTTTAAAAAAGGGATCCCCTGTAAAAAATAAATGTGTATCTCAACTTGTAGTTTCAACGCAGGCTGACATTTCAATGCTGATGTGGCCTATTTGTGGTGAAGACTCTCTATTATGTATATGAATCCATTAATGTCTTCCGGATATAGTATTGTACCCCATTCATCACGTTAAGAGTTTAGCAGCTGAAAACTCCAGATACACTGAGGTTGTCTGGCTAAGGAACACTGATTTTATAGGATTGAAATGAGAATCACATTCCAGAACGAACCAACAATAAACTCGTGTAAAAAATAACAATCTCACAGCAATAGAAATCATGCCCAAAGTTTAAGAGAAGATTAATTAAGCAGCTACTAGTTCCTAATCTGAAATCCATGTTTGTTCATCAAGGTTCACAGTTATTTGTTTCCATCCTGGCTTTAAGAAAAATAAACTAACATAAAATAAAATAAAATGAAATGTTCCCGAATACCTCATGATACCTAGGGAGACGACAGCACTTGCATGTTGCATTCAAGAGGCTTTTTCCAAGGTCAATGTGAGATTTCCTATATAGATTGTGTTTATATATAAGATACAAGCACTTTTTAAACTGTCTGAAAATACTGGTAATCTGAAAACTATGACTTGCTTAAAATCATACACTCTGTGGTGTCTTTTCAATAGTCCCTGTGATCTTCTAATATGGGGAAGTGGTTTTTACCACGCTAACCACCAGCCTTGAAATACCTAATGATGCCCTGAGACTGGAGGGAATCATTCCAAATTGCTCTAAATTGAACTTCCCATGGTAAGAACAAAGGGTGACACTTAACTCAAAGCCAACAGCCATGGACCTTGGGGGGTCCAATTTTCCACTCAGGATTCCAGTCTTGGGAACTGCAGGATTTTTAAGTACAGTATCTCAGTCTGGCATGCAGAGCGAACTTGCCCATTTACCCGGAGAAAGAGACCGTGCGGTGGTTTTGTGATATTCCTGAGATCCCCCTTCTTTGCCGGAAGCTGACAACCTCCAGGCTTAGGATGGAGCTAACTGGGAAAATGGCCAGCTCTGCCCCCTATGTCATCATGTACGCAGACTCACCTTAAATTTCTCCTTAAAATATTCTCCCTCATTCTCAAAATTCATGTCAGCACTCTATGCCACACCTATTACAGCAAATGATGAATGATAGAGCAAATCGATTCCCCTCTGAGAATAATCACACTTTATTAGGACATTTTTGGTCACAAGAAATAGAAATCCATTTGAGCTAGCTTAAGCAAAGAAAATATGTATTATAAGAATTCTGGGATATCTTAAGGAATTCAACAGTTGTTAAACAGCCAAGCTTCAGAAAGGGCAAGAAGAAGGAATTAGAACATTGTAGAGAAACCTGAAAGTCTTCTTTCCACCTCTCAGCGTCTGCTTCATTCTTCTCTCTGTTTCCCAGTCTTCATGGCGGAACGTGGCTATCACCAACATTTCCCTTATTGAAGTGCTCTCCATCAAAACAGCACCCAGACTGGCCTGTATGTTCTTGCCCCTAATTCCACTTTCTCAAGAAAGGAATCTGATTAGCTTAGCTTGGATAAGGTGCTCACCACTAGACCAATCACTTGTGGCTAAGAGGAGACGTCATTTGTTCAAACATGGCTGCTCCCACTGAAACAATGGGCTAGAAGGACATGAAGATGGAATAGGGTTGACAGATTTAGAAAATAGTAATACAGGATGCTTTGTTAAATTTCAATTCACATAAATAACAAAAAAATTTTTAGTACATCTTATGCAGGACACTGGTGTACTGTGAGACATTAATAGATATTCCATAGAAAAAGTTTCCATGATTAAACGGGTTTGGAAAACACTGGGTAACACCTGTCCATTCATTGAATATTAGAATTAGTGCCTGCTTGAGCCAGGCACAAAATTCAACAGAGGATTTCTTAGAACTTTTAATATACCAATGGGCACTCGGACTCTCCAAGAGTGGAAATGGAGTAGACAGTGTTTCCCAAACTTATGTGACCTCGGAAAAATCGCCAAATACCTAGTGTTGCTGAGAACCCAGTCTGAGAAATGCTGACTTAAGGCAAATAGATCAAGAAAAATAAATTATTCCAATTAGCAACCACCTATTGATGTCTTGATGTTAAGTCACATAAGCACTCCCAACAATTCTGGAGGTAGTCCATGGAAATGTGCATTATCCATGAAACACACACTAAGGCCTTGAACCTGCAAATGTCAGTCCCTTTGCATACAGATAATTATCACAAGAGACTTACATTTATCCTGAATTTTCTAGAAGTTGTTTGGTTATTTTATTGAGGCCTTTTCAGTCTCCTGTTCATAAGGCTTCTAGATTGTTTCTGATATCTGCGTCTCCTATTAAAATCACTGCCTATTTGCATATTACATTATGATCCAGAAAGGAAGCTCTGATTATGGCCAGTGACACTGCCTAGAAGACATGGCAACAAATTGTACCAGCAGCAGATGAGTAGCCAAAAGCTAAGTTTTTCCCAGTCATGAAACTCGCCTTCTGGAAACTGCCATGTCTCTTCAGTACCTTTTGACCTTCCCCCTGAAGCGCCTCCCCTCATGTCTCTTCTTTTGGTGTTTTGACTTTCTCACTCTTACTCAGAATTTTTTTTTTCTTTTTTTTTTTTGTTGTGAGGAAGATCAGCCTGAGCTAACATCGATGCCAATCCTCCTCTTTTTGCTGAGGAAGACCGGCCCTGAGCTAACACCACTTGTCAATCCTCCTCCGTTTATTTTTTTTTCCCTTTTTCTCCCCAAAGCCCCAGTACACAGTTGTATGTCATAGTTACACATCCTTCTAGTTGCTGTATGTGGGACGCCACCTCAGCATGGCTGGACCAGTGGTGGGTCGGTGCGCGCCTGGATCCGAACCCGGGCCGCCAGTAGCAGAGCGCACACACTTAACTGCTAAACCACAGGGCCAGCCCCTTACTCAGAATTTTTGTCTGTCCCTCTAATCTGAAAACTTACTCTTCCATGACAGTTCCTTCTGGGGGTTCTGAAATGCCTCCAAAGACAGAAAGTTAGAAGCATAATCCAGTTTGAAACACTTCTACCATGTGTACTTTCTTGAACTTGGGTGTACCAGTTTTCAAAACATATGTGTGTCATGAAACAAGTATGAAAACAATCAAAGTTTGAAATTTGCTCAAGATTATAAGATCTACAAGGATTCGAAATTAGTGATTTAAACAGGGTTAATTGGAAACTTGAACACTGAATGGATATTTGATGATATTAAAGCTTTTTGATATTTGATATTAAAAAATTAATGTTTTTAAGTGTGTTATTGATTTTGTGGTCATGTTAAACATAAATAGGGGAAAGAAAAGAAAAAAAAGAGAGTTCCTTAACTGCTATGGAAAGATATGATGTCTGGAATTTGCTTCAAAATAATACAGATAAGAAGGAGTAGATGAGAGTGTAGATGGGGCTGGATGGGCTGGGAGTTGGTTGTTTGAGTTGGGTGATGGGTACATGGGGGTGGGGGTGTTCATTATACTATTATGTTTATTTTTGTGTATGTTCAAAATGCTCCCTAATAAAATATTTAAAATAAATAGATAGGGGCCAGCCCGGTGGCATAGGGTTAAGTTTGTGTGCTCCACTTTGGCAGCCTGGGTTCATGGGTTCAGATCTCGGGCATGGACCTACACCACTCATCAAGCCATGCTGTGGCAGCAACTCACATACAAAAATAGAGGAAGATGGGCACAGATATTAGCTTGGGGCCACTTTTCCTCACCAAAACAAAAAAAATAGTAAAATAAAATAAAGAGATAAATGAGGTTAATTGATCAGACGAACTTGGGGGTAGAGAGTGAAAGTTACGGGACAAGTTCTGCCAGTGGTCCTAGAATGGAATCTGAGCTATGAAGTTGAAAGAAAGCTTGAGAGGTTATCTTCTTGTCCGTTGTTCCAGGCTTCATCCTGTAGAGCATTTACGGTGCTGAGGAACTGGTGGTGGCCCACAACCCAAAATAAAGAGGTATGTCTGTTCTGGTGAGATCCTCTTTGCTCCGGCTCTGTACCAGCTGGGCAGAGATGTTCACTCCCTATGCTAGGGAATTTGCACCAGGTCTTGGTTTTGGCTCGTGAGTCATTCAGGGAGTCGACATTGAGTACTGATGTGTGTAGAGACCTTTGTTTCCCTCCACTGGGCTTGGCGAATGCCGGCTGTTGCTCTGAGGTTGAGCTTTCTGTCATGCTCACTGAGCCCTCTGGGAGGCTGTTCTCTTTGCTGATCTTCGTTCTCTCAGGCTGAGGTGACAAGAGGTGCTCTTCAAACCTTGGCAGGGAGACCGCCTTTCTGAGAAGAGCGCAAGCTGGAAGCAGAGCCACCCCTCAGAAATCAAAGACACATGACAGCTCCCGTGGGACAATTTTAAATGTCCAGCCACAGCAGCAGCCGGGAGCGCAGGTTCCCAGCATCACATGCTCCACAAAACACAAGCTTTGAGGGTAATTCTGCTTCACGATCAGGTCTAACTCATGATCTGTCTATAGGACCGGTGCTTGGGAGACATAATAACACTTGGCTGGAAAGAGATTACTTCCTGGATCAGCCCTGGTTCTTGGTTTCAAACCACAGGAACCAATTCTGGCTGCTTTAAACAAGGTAAGAATTTACTGAAAAGATGTTTCAGTATCTCAGATTCTCCAGGAAAGCTAGAGAACCACGTTCACAAAACAGGCAGGAACAAGGGAAGCAGAGATGCCAGGGCCAGGGCTAAAACCCGCTGCCCCTGCCCCTAAACATCGAGAGCCACCAGCAGTGTCGCAGACCTGCCATCTACGCCACCACTGTTCCTGCTTCTTCACATCACTAGCTTGGGATCTAGGTCCAAGTCAGGGGTGTCCTATTGGCTGGCCCAAGGATCTGCCCATGCCCGGCCTCCAAGGAAGGACGGGAAAGGAGCATCAGGCCTTTTCTATCTCTAGCCGGCTCCCACCGGGGCCGTCATCACAGTGAAGCGTCTATTCCATGTGTTCCCCTATGATCCTGAAGACCTGAACTCTCATGCCCTTCAGATGTGGAAGATTTGAACCCCATACTAATGCAGATGAAGTCACCCTGGGTGCTCTGTTGAAAAATAGCTACTGAATGGGGGAAAGGCCTCCTTGTTTGGAAGAAATTAGGGAGAGAGAATGAGAAGGCTGACACATTGTTGTGCTTCAGAGACTCAAGGGGGCTGCCTGTCTACAGCTATGCCCTGTCCTGACCTCACCTTTGGCTTCTAATATTTGCACAGTGTTTATTACACACTCATTTTTAATTAAAAAAAGACTCATTGAAAAGAAAATGATGAAGGAAGAGAGCAAAGCATCCAAGACCCTTTTTGTCCCTTTTCCAAAATAAAGATGGAATAAAAGATATTTACTGACTCTGAAAAACTGCCCAAGAGCCTAGATCCACTGAAATCTGCCTTTCCCACTTTGGGAAGGGGCTCTCTGCCACTCCCCAATGTGGCCAGAGAGCTCAGTGGCGACCCGGGCTCTGGACCACACACATTTGTATTCTCCTCGGTCGTCCCTGCTGCGTTCCAGCAGACACCACTCCTGCACACAGCCTGAAGGTGGTTATTGTAATGAGCCTGTGCTTACTTTGCAAGGTTGTCAAGAGTTAAATCAAGTCTGAACTCGTCATTTGTAATATCGCACAGTTCACAGATGGACTAATCCCTGATTGCATCTTGGACCACTTCAGAATTAAGCCTACAGATCTGAGATAGTGAAGCAAACCTGAACTGCCTGCTTCCAGATACCTTCTTCATTCATATCAATGATCAATGCCTTCCACGTCTGCATTTATAACTCTACTTGACCCCCTGCCCGACATGTGTAATTTGCCATGCAGTATATCGCCTTAGCGCTGCTCAAGGCTGTGATGGGCTGATCTCACTTCCTTTAGTGGAGGACACTTGTTTTCCCTTTGCCAGTGAGGAGAGCAATTGGAAATCCTGCTGAATCCACAGTTCCTCTTCGAGCCTGAGCTAGAGGTTATAGCCATTTACTTTCTCAAACTGTGCTTTCCGAGAATAAGCCAGGTGCCTGACAGTATAAAACATCATCCAAATGGGCCCAGGCCTGCGTGAATGATAAACAAAACATCTGATCAGCCTGAAAACCAGGAAGCTATCAAAGACTACTCGGGTCATGTCAAAAGGACTCAGGTGCTAACTTGGATAGGCTCCCACTGATCAAAGTTGACATAATTTAAGATAAAAGAGAGTAAGAACAGGATGAGGTTGAAATTATTTAAATCCATAAGTTACATTGATAGTAAAAAAAAAAAATCACCATAACTTATTAGTCACATTTGAGGATGCTAGGGAACCAACTCATTATTTTGAAAACTGATAAACAAAGGGAAAGAATTGAGCACTTATGCTGCTTTTCCCATATAAACAATAATCAAAACTGATGATGGAAATTTTCTCTTTATAGAAGTAGTCCAGCTAAAATATAAAGGATAATTAATAGAATAAGAAAATATCACATTGCAACTTCTAATAGATAAATGAATCGAGGCAATAATCATCAGTGGATGCTCACATTACAGAAAGACAGACAGTCATACATCATGTGCCTCCTGATGGAGGAACCCACCACTGTCTATAAAGTAGTCTTGCAAAAAAAAAAAAAAAAAAGGATCAAGTTTGCTCCAATTACCAAAACACAGGTCAGAGGAACATGTTAAATGACACCTTTAAGATGCAATCAGTAAAACACAAACTTTGGGAAACTCTACAGGACAAGTAACTTTGTTTCTTCAACAATAACAAAAATTGGAGAAAAAAAGAAATGGAGGGAGACCTACAAATCAAAAGAGACTTGAAAAATTATAAACCAATTACAACGTGTGGAGCTTGTGTGGATCCTGAGCCAAAAAGGACTGTAAAAAATTTTTTAAAAAAAGATTCTTAAGACAATCAGAAAATATGAACACTGGATATTTGATAATACTAAGAAATTATTAATTTTTAGATGTGATAATGGGATTCGTTTCATTTTTCTTTTTATTTATAATTCCTTATGTTGTAGAGATATATACTGAACTATTTATGGATGAAATGATATTAAGTCCAAGATTTGCTCTAGTATAATCTATGGGGAAGTGGAAGAAAGGTAAATAAGATTGACCAATTTTGATAATTGTTAAAGTCAAGTGCTGTACCATAAATCAAGTTGGTTGAACTATTCTCTCTACTTTTATATATTTCCAAATTTCTATGATAGAAAAATATTAAAAATAACTGCAATTGATCAAAAACAATTAAATGTTTAAAAATCCTATCAATTAATAATAAGAAACTCATACAAAGAAAAAACCAAAAACAAGACAAAATTAAAATGTAATCCCCAAAATTACACATGCAGAAAAAATCTTTTTTGCCACTATTGGAGGAATCTTCCTTGTATGAACTCTTCAAAGAGCCATAGTTAAATGAAGAAAATCTTTTAAGAACTCCATCCAATCAATGTGGAAAGAAAAATAGAAATAGATCATTTTGCAACTCCTGAAGAAATTCAAGCAAGGATCATCAATGGGTGCTGTAAGCATTAGAAGAAAAGTTTGTGAGCAACCTGACCGCAGCATTACTCCACAGATTCCCTGATGGTCATGAGCAGAGAAACTCAGTGTTACAATGGAGGGTCAGACTGATCAATCTTGGCAGCATCAAAGTGGGACAACCAGTATCATGCACCTCCTGGTGTGATGCAATGGGAAGCACACAGTTCTTTCAAAATGTGTTCTTGCCCAAAATGTTGAACTTCAATCCAATCAAGTCTTTGGATCTAATTTCCAATTTACAGGAAATACAGGTGATAGAAGAACAAGTTTAATGACACCATGAGGAAACAAATAGCCAAATCCAGATTTCAACAGGACAAGTCAAAGGCATGAAAAGGGTTGGGGGTAGGGGGTGGGAGGAGGTGACGATTTTTTATTAAAATAAATATGAGACTTAATAACCAAAATATACAATCAAATAAAACCTCCCTGTTGCACTGGGGTCTCTAGGAAGCAGATTCTGAGACAGAATTTAGAGTGCAAGATATTTACAAAGGAATGCCCTTGGATCATCTGTGATATGGATGGTAAGGAAGCAGGAGTGGGCGGAGGGAGAAGTGAGGTTGCAACGCAGGCCCAAAGGGAGCCTCAGCTGGGACTAAAGGGGCCCTTCCATGTTGTCCCAAAATGGCCAAGCAATTTATACCCCTTCATTAATCAGTCATTGGATATAGGCATCCCTAAGAAGGGCTTAGCCTTGTGTGAGGTGGCTCTCTGCAGCTGAGACAACCTTTGATGGGTTAACGTCTGAAGGCTGTCTGCCCACATTGCAAGTTCTTCACTGAGAGGGGATCTGCATAGCACATCTCTATGTCCATCTCAGCCACCTCTCATACTGCTAGGATCCACAACTTCATACATGTTCTGAAAGTAGCTCCTCCAGGATTCCAATGGACCACTCTTCCTACAGGAAACTACAGCGCCCCCGTAGCTAGCCTCAGGACCACAACTGATGCTCATCTTCACTCTCCTCTACTATCCATTTTAGATGCCACTCACCCTCAGTCCACATCTTCACTGATTTCAGTGGCGTACCAGAGTGGTGAGTGGTGTGACCAGGACCCTCAGCCCTGATAGGTCGGAATTGCCGCTCTTGCCCATTCACCATCAAAATTGGATAAAGAGGACCAAGAGCCACCCCAGTGGACCACCTGGGTGCTAACACATCCATCACATTCTATTAACCATCTCATCATTCTCTGCATATCAGGAGCCACTTTGACGTTGCCATTGACTGCAATTGCAATAATTGCATCTACAAAAATTCAAGATATTGGAGGTCATCAACCCAGATGTCTTCATCCTGCTAGTCAGGATCCCATTCTTTCCCAACCAGGGCCCTGACTTTGACATGGCAGTCCTACCTGGGTCAGGAGACTTCATCTTTGGAGCTCAGTTACTCTGATGATTACATCTTAGGCCTGGTTCACATCTCTGCCTGCCCTCCAGCTCTAGGAGTTAAGAGTTCTCCTGGTGCTGGTGCAAGATAGCCTTTATGCTCTTGCATCAGTCAGCCATTGGGTGTGGGCTGCCCTGGGAAGGGGCATGACCTTGGAGAGGTGGATGTCTACACTTGAAGCAACGCTAAGAGGCCGACAGCTAAGGCTATCTGCCAGCAGCACTTCCAGCAGCCAGGGCAACAAGCCCACTGAAAGTAGATCTAGGGGGCTGCATCGCACCGTCCTTTACATTCCTTTTTCCTTAACTCTGTTTGGTTTTCCCCAGCTGTAATTATGCAGTAAAGAAATATATCAGGGTTTATTGTTTATATCTATTTTATTTTATTTTATTTTATTTTTATTTTTAGTGAGGAAGATCAGCCCTGAGGTAACATGCACTGCCAATCTTGCTGTTTTTGCTGAGGAAGATTAGCCCTGAGCTAACATCTGTGCCCATCTTCCTCTATTTTGTATATGGGATGCTGCCACAGCATGGCTTGATGAGCGGCGTGTAGGTCCCTGCCCATGATCCGAACCTGTGAACCCTGGGCAGCGAGCAGAGTGCAAGAACTTAACCGTTACACCACCTGGTGGCCCCTACTGTTTATTTGTTAAACATTTATTCCTTCAGGCACATAAATTCATATTACAAATATGCCTAAGAAGTCTCATTACAAAAATTTCACTTTTTTCAACAATTTACTTTTCATTACTATTTTAAAATTAAAAAAAAACATTTTAAAGGGAATTGGACATAATATATAATATAGTTAATAATATAACATATATTATGTATGATATAATATATATAATATAATGAGTGCACATAGACATTTATTATGATTGTCATAATGCTGGGCACACTGAGTGCTCAGCTAATGTGTGAGGACAGATTTATTCCTTGGATGTTTTTATTAGCTATTCTCAGATCTCTTCTCATTTCAGAACCCTAACACTTTACCACTTAAAAATCATCCAGAAAGTGCTGCTTCAGAGGATGTGGCAACATCATCCTGACTTGACAGCTTCAGAGCTCTAACGTTGTGCTTTTAATAGAAAACAATCACTGAATTCAACAAATGTGCAAAGTTTGCTCTCTGATGGAGACTTTAAGACACTTGCAGTGAATGACAAATCGGCCGCACAATCTGTCAGAAGCCTGACCCCGTGGGCTGATGGCAAAGTGTTTCCCTTGAGATATATCCACCACGTACTTGGCAAAATGGAGCTTCATCTGAGCAGAGGAGGAACAAGGCAGCCGGCAGGGTGGAGCCATTCTAGACATATTGGCAGCCTAGGTATATCTCAAAGACGGATATCCTAAAGAGGAGAGGAGGTTGAAGTTGGGCCAGTGTCCACTTCTGATCCAATCGTCTCTGGCCTTGGAGAACGCATACACTCTGTGGAGCATTAACATGGCTGAATCAGGTCCTGGTGGGGTTCTAGGTGAGCAGTGCTGTTTTCTGAGAAGATGAGCGTCTACTTACTTTAGATAGTTATTACTTATGAGCAATTGGTTAAGCGTAAGTCACTGTCTTGATGCTTCTTGGCTTCAGGACCCTCCCCTTCCTCCAACCCATTGGTCTGCTTAGGTGACTGTCCCCTGCTGATCATACTGCTTGTCTGCATGATTCCTCACACTGCTCACTGGCATAGGTAAGGATGTCAACCATCTTGTATTCAGACTTCCTTCTCACAAAATGCTGACCTCATCTTCCCAGACCACTTGACCCTTTCTTGCTACCTCTTGCACAAGGGGAAATGCTACCCCCAGTGTTCCCCACCTTTGCTACACTTTTGCCACCTGTTCTTCTCCTCGAGGACCTCATAAATGATTGTCAATTATCTTTGATCTAAAATGAGGATATTGGATTAAAATTATCCCTAAGATTCCTTTTAGCTCTAAAGCTCTGTGATGCTATAATTTTTAGTCATTCTTTTGCCCTGATACTCTCATTGTCTGAAGCTGCTCCTTTCTTATTTCATGGAATCCTTTATAGTTAGGGTTATAGCATACTTCTGTAATTCAAGCATAATATTTACAACAGAAGTCATTTTGCAGATACAATGTAAAATGTATAAATATGTGATTAGAAGATTGTAGGGTAATGGGGTATAATCTGATGATTTTAATGTATCATAAAGCATCTTACAATATTGCTACAAAATATAATGTATATTTTATGAGTTCTTGACAGCATTTTTAAAATCTTCTGACATGGCTTTTCAGGTTGTTTAAGATGTTCATTAACTCTCTATTACTTCAGAATAATCTTTACTAAGTGAAATATCTGCCCCCAAATCAGACTATTTTTATCCAAAGGATGTGTTTCTGCAGCATGTTAATAGGTGCTCCATACAAAAGGATTTTATAATCAAATAAATGTTGGGAAAGGCTGGGTTAAATACAGTTAAACAAGCTTTTACTGCAGGACTTCTCAGCGCCTTTTATGCACTTTGAAAGGAAGCCCTTTCCAAACCTTTTTTCACCCAAACACCTATTTACTATCTCGTGAAGTACTATTCAATGATATATAATTTGGGAAAGGCTGCCCTGTGCTTACTTGATACATACTTTGTGCTCCAGTCTAGAACTGTATTAAAACTAATCAAGGAGAAAAGAGATATCTTTGGAGATTTTTCTGTTTGTCTTTCTTTGCCTGATCTGAAGTGGTAAGATTCTCAACCTGACTATGCCTCTGGATGCTTCTTCCAAGTCCTGCTCTTTCATTAAATCTGTTGGACTTAAATCTATGGCGAGAGGTAGAGATGTGGGAAGAAAAGGAGGAGGGAGTAACTATGAGAAAACACTTCAACAAAGTTCCTTTGATGTTAAAAGTGATGTTGAAAACTAGGCTAGTATCATAAGTAAATACTTTTTATTTAAGGAGGCATTTATGAGTCTTTTTTCCCTCTTAGGGCTTAGCTTACCAGCAAAAACAATAATAAAGTGATTTTAAAGACTACTAAGTGGACTTTGAACAACTGATGAACATTCTTTTAAAAAAAAAAACTGGATGTCCTGTAGGTTTTTACAAGACATAATTTAATTAAGCTTTCCTTTCATGTGCTTCTTCTGTCAGCATTTACACATTGCACCCCTGCAGTCTTATTGCCAGAGAAGAGCTAACACTCAGCTCTTCTCACCCCACACCTCTTCTGAAATTCCAGAGAGAGCTTAACTTACTTTGAAAAGAGGTAGGATAGTTCTTAAGACTCCTAGCATTCAACTGGCTCTGGAGCTAGCATTTTCTTCACAGTCAGTACTCATTTTTTCATTCATCCAACAAACAAGATAGAGAAATGATTTGGAAACCGTCCTTGCCCTCCAGGAGCTTAGAGTCCAGCCAGAGGAGGCCAACTAAGGGCGACAGGGTGCATAAAAGGAGACTGGTCAGCTTTACTGGGTACGAGTTTCCAAGAGGGCTTCTTGGGGGAGGGGAAACTTGGGCTGAGTCTTGCAGTGTTTGCTTAGTAGACAAAGTAAAGCGAATGCATTCACAAAGGAGGGCACAGCCTGGGAAATCTCACAGAAACATAGGGCAGCCTGGTGCTATTTGGGAACAGCAAGTTGTTCCTGTGGCTGGGACACAGAGCGGGGCAGAGCTGGCGAGAGAGGCAGGTGGGGCCGTATCATGTGCGGATTCAACTCTATCCTGTAAACACCGGGGAGCCGTCCGAGAGTGCAAAGCAGGGGGACACAAAAATAAGTTTTGCCCGCAGAACAATCAATGTAGTGCTATGCGGAGAACAGATTTGCAGGCATCACTGTAGAGACAGGGAGAGAAAAGGGAGGACACGAGGATCCAGGACAGGAATGGTGAGGGTAAATCATGGTGGCAGCAATGGGCTGAAGAGGGATACGTACAAGAATTATCAAGGAGGTAAAAGAGATGCAACCCATTCTCTGTTTTGATATGCACGTGGAGGGAGGGCTGAGGTTTCTAGCTTCCCTGACTGGGAAGATAGTAGTATCTTCCACTAAGATAAGGAACTCGGGAGGGACAGTCAGTGTTGCACGGGGTGGGAGGGAGGGGAAGCATATAAGAAACTCACTTCTGCCTTTCTGAGTATGAAGTGCCCATGAGACATCCAGGTGGAAGTGAAGGAGGGAGGAATTGAATATGTAGAAGCTTGAGAGAGGTCTGGGATGATTAGTGATTCTAGAATGGTTGTTGCAGGGGCCCGCCCGGTGGCATAGCGATTAAGTGCATGCGCTCCGCTTTGGTGGCCCGGGGTTCTCGGGTCGGGTTCCCGGAAGCGCACTGACGCACTGCTTGTCAAGCCATGCTGTGGTGGCGCCTCTTATAAAGTAGAGGAAGACGGGCACAGATGTTAGCCCAGAGACAATCTTCCTCACCAAAAAGAGGAGGCTTGGCATGGATGTTAGCTCAGGGCTAATCTTCCTCACAAAAAATAAATAAATAGAATAGTTGTTGTATAGCTGGGTGGACAGGTGAGGATTTCTACCGAACTGACAATGTATTTTGACTATAATGCAATAAAGTTAGAAATAAATAAAAAAAGAATCTTCTAAATTAAAAAATTAAATTTTTTTTAATTTCAAAATAATTCATGGGTCAAAGATGATATCATAATGGAAATTAGAAATTAAAACCGAAAGATAATGAAAACACCATGTATCAAAAATTAAGGTATAATACTAAAGCAATATTTAGAGAGAAAATTTATAGCAGTAGATGAATATATTAGAAGAGAAGAAAGATTAGAAGTTACTGCCTTAAGAATCCAAATCAAGAAGTTAGGAGAAAAAACAAAAGCCTCAACTCAGGGAAAGAAGAAGAAAATAATAAACACAAGAGCAAAAATTAATGACATAGAGGGGCTGGCCCAGTGGCGTAGCGGTTATGTGCTCACGCTCCACTTCTTTGGCGGCCGGGGTTCGCAGGTTCGGATCCTGGGCGCGCACTGACACACCACTCGGCAGGCCGTGCTGCAGCGGCGTCCCATATAAAGTAGAGGAATATGGGTACGGATGTTAGCCCAGGGCCAACCTTCTTCAAGAAAAAAACAATTAATGAAATACAAACAAATAAATAACAAAACAACCAAAGAAATCAAAAGCTAGATCATTCAAAAAATTTAAAAAATAGACAAATTTCTTGTAAGATGGATAAGAAAAGAGTCCTGGCACAAATAAGATATTAGGAATGGATGGATACAACAAATATCCAAAAAGTACATCTGTAAACAGTGATTTGAAAATAAGAACTTTATATCAATAACTGAAAAATTAGACAAAATGGATAACTTCCCAGAAAAAAAATAACTTATGAAATGGACTAAAAAAGGAGGAAAAAACATGAATAGACCTAGACAGTTACATATTTTGAATTAATAGTTTGAACACACACATAGACACATACACAAATATTGTTCCTATACATCACCACCGATCAATTAGGCAAAGTAATTTTTTAAAGATATATTGCAATAATAACAAAGCATTTGAGATATCTAGGAATAAATCTAATAAAGGATATACAAGGGAGAGTTATAAGACTTTAATAGAAAAACTATACAATGTATATCTGTTCACAAAAAAGAAGACTTAATACATAAATATGATGATTCTCCCCAAATTATTCTGTAAATTCAATGTACTTCTAATCAAAATACTAAAAGAGTATTTCACAAAACTTGGTGATCTTGAAATTCAGGTAGAAGAGTAAAAACAAAAGATATCCAAGAAAAATTTATATGATAAAGGTGGATTCACACTATAGGAAAGATCATTATAAAACTATAATATTTATATCAGTGCAAGTAAAGACAAATGAAAAGAAAGAAAGCCTAGAAATAAACCCACACATAAAAAAGAAGTAGCTATAGGTCCAAAGGGGCACTTCAAGTCAAGGGGAATGGGATGGATTACGAAATAAATGGTGCTGAGACTATGGGCTATAAAATTAGGTTCCTATTCATCCCGTAGACGAGCTAAAGGCCCATAGGTGAAAAACAAAACTGGAACTTTTAGATGCAAGCATAGGATACATTTATGACATCAGGATCAGGAAATATTTCTTAAATGTAAAGCCAAACACAATCCACAGAGGAAAATACTGTTAGATCTGACTAGATTAAAATTTAAAATTTTATGACCAAAAAAAATACCATAAACAATGCAAAAAAAAAAGGCCACAGAACAGAAAAAGATATTTGTTTCCCATATGAAACTGACAAGTATTAATGTCCAGAATATGTGCAGAACGTCTACAAATTGCCAAGAAAAATATAAACAATCCAATGAAAAAAAGACAGAGGAAATGCACAAAAGAGAATGTCCAAATGCCCAATAAACATAATATGCTCAACCTCATCTGAAATAAAGGACATGCAAATTTAAAACATAATATTAACAAAAAACCATTTCAATCCACCAGATTAGCAAAAAATAATAAATCTTATCAGATCAGGTGTGTGGGGTTAGGTTGGCATAGAGGTGGGGACAAAGAAAATCTACTTTGCTTTTGACTTTTCAGGAATCTCAGTTAGAGAAAACGCACTCGTGTTGATATGAAGACGCCTATTACATAGCATTGTCATAAGAATGGAAAAAATGGAAACAAACTACCAATGGGGAAATGGACAAATAAACTGGTTTATTCAAATATTTGAACACAATAGAGCTGTTAAAATAAATGATTTACATCTACATATCAACATGGATAACTCTCAAGTACATAATTTTGAGTTAAAAAAAAAGCAAGTTGCAGGAGATTGTATACAATAGGATGCCATTTATTTAAAACTTAAAAACCCATGGGACAATACTCTATATTGTTTTTTTATATATAAAAATGTAGAAAGTACACCACGTGGGGGAATAATAGTGGCTATAGCAGATGCTGTCAGGGCCCCATCCATATTCCCTCCGCACTCACTGTTCCTGAGCCCTGCAGCTTCTCAGGCAAACACCTTCCACTCTACCTGAAAGCTGGAGGAAAAGCCTCAGCCCCCTCACAGGGGAGGCCTGAATGCCAAGGAGTTCACAACCAATGACAGAGGGGGTTGGCAGGTAAATGCTCCAACCTCCTCAGCCCTCAGATGGAGCAACTCTGAGACATGTCTACACAGGCCCCCAAAGTCACTTGTGGGATTGAGCCTCAGTCGCCCACAGGAAGAACCTGCTCATCTCCGCACTGCATTGGCTCCTTTCCTTCCCAGTATCACCTCCCCACCTCACTACAGGTGCTTCCTGGGGCCAATTCTCAAACGAACTACTTGCACTCAAATCCTTGCCTCAGGATCTGCCTCTAGAGGATCTCATACTAAGATATTCACCAACACGAGGAGAGGAGGCTACCTCTGTGAAAAGAACAAGGGGAAAGGGACTGGGGGTACATTTTCCCTGTAGCCATCAGGTTTTACTTATTTAAAAAAAGAAATATGAAGCAAATATTAGCAAAATGTTAGAGTGGTGGATTCATGCATATTATTTTATTTTGTATACTTTCTGGGCTTTAAATATAATGAAGAATAAAATAATTCTTTTTTTTTTAATAATTTTATTTATTTATTTTTTCCCCCAAAGCCCCAGTAGATAGTTGTATGTCATAGCTGCACATCCTTCTAGTTGCTGTATATGGGACACCGCCTCAGAATGGCTGGAGAAGCGGTGCGTTGGTGCGCGCCCAGGATCCGAGCTCGGGCCGCCAGCGGCAGAGCGTGCGCACTTACCCGCTAAGCCACGGGGCCGGCCCCTAAAATAATTCTTAATAAAGTAAATGCTTGATGAATCAATAATAAGCAGTTAGAGCACCAGTTCTGCATTTACTTAGACTTTACCAGGGCCACCTCTAGGGTATTTGAGGCCCCAGGCAACTATTTTTGGCATTTTGATTAAAAAATGCATTATAAAATGCATGGGTCATAGGAAGCAAAGTGATGTATCAATGAGGGTTTAGAATAATAGGTAGAGAAGAGCTATTTGTATATTTGTTATTGTCCAATCAGTGCATGGGAAGATTCATCAGAGTGTTCAGGCACCACCCAGGCACCATCTCTTCATGTTCTTTATTGTCAATTATCCACATCCATTCGAGCCAAGATAATTTTGTGCACTGTACCCAGATAATTTTATATCTCTCACACATAAAGAAAGGTAACAGCAATGTTATTACTCACAAGGCATGGCTCTTCAGAACCTACCTGTGGTTTGTAGTTCCCTAATACCATTTATTTAATTCTGGTTACAGTATCGTTCTGGAACCTGTTAGTTCAAAGAATGTCCATCCCGCAGCCAGCATGGCTCAAGATAGATAGACCGGGGAGAGCATGGCATTGCCACATCCATTCAAGCTAAGGGACATCTATTAGAAGGGCCCACTGCTGTTAGGGAACAGTAGTCTCAAAAACTCTTGGAGATAAACTCAGCCACCCCGAGGGCTGCCTGGCATGTGGCACAGAGCCTGTGGAGGGCATGGGATGACCTCCCTGGGGGCTAGCAGTGGGGGTCAGATAGGGTAAAGGATACCTGCCACCACCCCTGCCGCCTTCAGGTGCCCCAAGCCAGAGGTAGCACCATGACTAGAGCCAATATACCCAGCTCAAGTCCAGAGGGTCAGCAGTGGACCACCAGTAATCCAGATGCCAAAACTCATCCTCATTCAATGAGTGAGGTCACCTCAAATCAGTGTGTCAGCTGATTCTGGCAGTCCAATCTCACACGATCCAATGGAGGAAGTGCTACACTAATCAGCAGGAGCAATCTGCTTGCCAGGATGCCCTCATGGAACCAGAGCTGAGCCACAGGACCCACAGGCACAAGGCCTAGGGCTCCTCAGGGCAACCCCACAGAAGGCGTAGAGGGTCAGAGAGAAACGGGGCCAATGCAAGTCCTGGTCCTGGCTCATGGCAGCCCTGCCGGGACAGCACTGCCGGCTGACTGGCCTCAGACACCACAGGGGGACTTCGAAATTTTTGAGGAAAGCACCCAAAACACAAGGGCCACTCCGTGTGGGGCACGGGGCAGAGGGCCACTTGTTCCTGCCTAACGGTAGAACAGTAGATCTGTACTTGCTTTAAGTGTCTCATTTAGTATTCTTCCTTGAATGGGAATTCTTTTTCTTTTTAATTATTTTATTGAAATCACATTGGTTTATAACATTGTGTAAACTTCAGGTGTACATCATATATTTCGGCTTCTGTATAGACTGCATTGTGTTCACCACCAAAAGTCTAGTTTCCATCAGGAATTCTTTAAAGAGAAGGATTACATCACACATCTTTTCTGTCAGTCACAGACCCTTGCACCGTACTAGATTCATACCTGATGCCCAGAGGGTAACTCCAGACCCACGGACTGGCCAAATTCTTTCCCTGGAAGCAGAGTGAGAGAAATGCTGGCCTGGGGGTGACACTCATGGAAACAACACACAAGATGATATTGAATCATTAAAATTTCCCCTTTGCATGAAACCCCTTTGATGGTGTGCAATCATCAAACAGCCTCTCATATAACAACCAGGACTCCTGCTGTTCCATCCATATGCTTCTACACTAACATTCTGAAATATCTTTTTAGCAACACCAAAGAATGTAGATGGTACCTTGTAGTCTAAAGTCTTTTTAATATTCTGAAAAATCATTTTCCGTATCCTTATACAAACAATATACCTTATCACCCTTTGCAATGTATGTGTGTTTGTGTTTATATAGATGTGTGTTTGTGTGTATATAGATATGTGTGTGTGGATGTGTGTTTGTGTGTGTATTTGTGTGTGTGTGTGTATTTCTTCCACTAGCCTTAGTGGGAAAACCTTGGAACAATTAATTCCTCTACCCAGGCTTCTAACTCTCTTTCTCTCTCCTACTCTCAGTCTTCTGGCCAATTTAGCCTTTCTCTCCCATTTTGCCTTTTCTCAGTGAAACTGCAATGTTTCCACTTTTGAGTGTCATTTCATTACATTTCTGAAGCAGCCACCCAGCATCCTCAGATTAACTCTTGTCTGGCTGGAAGTGTAAATGGATCATCAGGGCATCATGTACTTCATCAAAAAGGAATCCTCCGTGTGACGTATATGCCCTCCTTGTTGTGCTAGGGGGCATCAATTAATGTCAGAAGCCTGACAATCCCCTGAACACATCCCTTTGACTACAGATGCTCGTGTGACATTTCCTGACATCTGGGCAATGTTTTCTACATGTGGCTCACTCCTCTTGCTCTTGGTTTCCATGACATTCTTACACTTGTTTCCTCATTCCCTTCTCCTTCTGGGGACAAAGAGTGTAACAGGAGTGGGTTTCAGTGGACTATAAACCCCATAGGATGTCTTTTTCTTTTTCTTTCTTTCTCTCTCTCTCTTTCCTTTAAGAAACTTACTCAAACTTGAAAAAGTAAAACAATACTTTTTTAACCCTTTCTCCTACATTCTTATAGTTATACAATGGTTAGGTTTTTAAAGAAAGCCTTCAACCATAAGCTTCCAAAGATGACAACCTCAGAATTAGAGGCCAAGATTTTCATTAGTACTAAAAAAAAAAAAAAAGATTATATGGAAAAGGACTTCCATTGTCAAAGGAAATACATGGGATACTCTCCAAGAATGGAAACTGTGACTAGGCAGACCCACTCTGAGTCAGTAGATGGGGTGGGGTTGACCCATAGGCAAATAAACCTAACTTGCTTTCTTGTATTGCATAGACAGAAACTGTGCTGGGGTCAACATTGAGAAAGGAGTTCTCAATGATGAGTTATAGAGATGAGTTATAGAGAAATCGTAACCTGGGCTCATATGGGACCACAGGCGGCATTTCTTGTTCTAAAGGCCCTACTGACCCCAGGCATTTGGAACCCCCTCGGAGAGAGAGAGCCCCTTGTGTGCGTGTACCCGGGCACCCTGCCCTCATGCCTGCACCCTCTCTTTGCCTTTGTGGTTGGAGTGTCAGTGGTAACTTTAGTCACAAAAGCATAACTGATGCTCAGTGGGAAAATCTAACATATCCTTTCAGGACGTAGAACTGTCTCCTCACAGTGCCACTTACACATCTTGAGACGGACAGAAAGCACACACCGGTCAGAAAGAAACCAAAGGGAAAGGCCGCTACAAATAAATGGAGAGATGTTTCCTGCATCCCTACAGAGTTTGTGTGAGAAAAAAAATATTGCTTGTTTACAGGAACTTGACCTTCAGATTTTGAAGAAAAGAAAGATGCAGTGGGGGTCACCAGTGAAGGAAATGTCTTTTTCTTAGATTGTTAACATCAGTTTTGTAAATGGGTCAAGCCAAAGCGAGCTAGGAGATCAGTAAAATGATTTTTTTTTCCTCCTAGGAATCACCTTAGTCCCACTATTCTTTATCATGCTAGAGTCTTACCCTAGACAAAAATATTGTTGCTCTTAGGATAAACTTGAGGGAGAGGAAACATGGGGACCTAGAAGGATTATGGTTTTAAAACTTCAAAGCCTTTTGCTTTTAGCACTAATTCTAATTAACGTTTAAAGGATACTCCAGAACAACCCTTCCAAAACCAAACCAGGAGAGACAAGCAGTGCAGCAAAAGATATACCCGTTGGCAGTCCAAAAGGGATTAGACACAAAGCCGAGAAAAATCTGTGTGGTGACAAATCGCTCTGACGCCTTCACCTTTAAGCCCCAGTTAAACACTCCTGACTAAGAAATGGCAATTTCATAAGAAAGAAACATGGTCTGAGCTCTAATAAAACATTTCTTCCCTGCTTTCCCTAAATTAATAAATCCAAGAGCAGATGTCCTAAGTTTATTAGGGTGGTATTTCTACAAACCTAACCCTGGTACTGGCGCCTGGTCCAATGGCGCCCAATATTGTCCTGGAACATGTTTCTGCTCTGATATTCCACAGCACTCAGATACCTGGAGTGCATCTACGTAAATCAGCAGAAAAAAAAGAATTCTAATGACAGTAACAACTGCTTCCTATTCAGTGATTGAAAACTGCAACTATGTTTTCCAATCTGCTGACGCTGATGGAGTGTCGTCATGTGGAATGAAAAGCCACGGAGTATAGTCCCGTGCCCGTATGCTTATGAGGTCCTGTTTGTATCAAACCCAAAGATGACTTGATTTTTAAATTGGTTTCTGAACTCCTGTCTTACAAGCTGAAAGACACAATGTATTTATTCAAGGAGAGCTCCGCAGAGGTGAAGCGAGTGATCCACGGAGACTCTACCATAACTTCTCCCCAACTGCCATTCATCAAACATGTTCCATCTCATGAACCATGAATCATTTCATTTTTAAGTACTCTTTTATTTCCTTTAAATTTATCTAAAACTTTATTAGATTCAACTGGCACAGTCCTGACAGACAGCCCGCATACATTTTAAACCTTCCCAGCGGAGAAGCATAAAACATTTAAAATCTATATTTGATCTGACAACAGCAGCACAGTGTTTGAATTAGAAACAGATTAGACATAATTGAAGATAAAGTGGACGCAAGCACCCCTCCCATTTTGGTGAAGTGGGCTTTAAATTATCAGATTCATCCAGAATACATTACCGAGAAACATTGAATTGTTATCTTTAGACAGCCTTTTCTAAGAGTTTACAATTTCTCAGTTCAGTGAAGCTTACCACCAGCTTGTTATCAGAACAAAAAACGAAAAATCATTTGGTTCAGAGCACAGAACTGATCTCACCTCAAAAAGTACACATTTCCTTCTGATATCAGACACTTCATTGGACAGCCATGGGACTACTTCGTGCACAATCTTTTCAGGTCCTTCCACCTCCCAGGTAATGCCTAAGGAGGCTACAAGCAGGCATTGTTTACTCCTAGGGATCCCTGCCAAGCCCTGCCTCCATCCTTTAATTAAACATCCCATGTGTCACCTGCACACACTCACACCCACGCAGTCACACCCATGCACGCGCGCGCGCACACACACACACACAATCGTGGCTTTGCCAGAGTCCTTTCATCTTTCTCATTAGTAATGGAGCTGAACTCATTATGCAAAGCAAATTTGCTAAATTTAATTCATGAAAGTTAAATTAAGTTTGAGTACAATAGCATGCCATGTTTTGGGGGTTTTGTTTGTTTGTTTTTACAAACAAAATCAGACTTTGGGACAAAAATCACACTTTAACAGAACCAGAAAAATAATTGCATTAAAAAGTGAATTACAAAGCGTGAAACTGTCTAGGTTACTTTCTTCTCATTAAATATATTTTTACTCATTTTCAGTGTAAGACATACAATTACTCTTATAAAGCATCAAATCTCAAGTTTTCTAATGACAAAACATAAGGAAAGGGGAAAGGAGAGGAGACACAATTATTTTGGAAAAATTGGGGGTCCAGCCAGATCATGGAAAGATCCGAACCCTTTTGGTTAAGCCAAATCTTGAACTTTAGCTTTTAATCCAAAAGTTTCCAGGGTAGGAAAGCAATAATTTTTACACGCAACCAGAAATATTCTCTCTCTCTCTCTCCTTATTTATTTTCATTCTGCCAAGTTTCAAAGAGGAGCTAAGGATTCGGGGGAATCTGCTTTGAGACAAGCATTAGACCTGGCACGTGGTAGGTATTTAATAAGTATTGGTGCAATTAAGTGATTAATTTAATGATTATCTGGCTTTGATTTTGCCATCTCCCATCTGGACTTTAATGTGCCACAGCTTGTTCTCCAAAGCACATTCTTTTGTTTTCCGTGTTACTTTGCCCCTTAGGAGCATTTTTTTAATTGGAAAAACCTTGAAGTGCTTTGTGATTTCCAAATAATTTGAATTAGGTACTCTAGATTTAAGTACCTTAAATCTAGGGAGAGTCTTCAATACATAAGAGTTAGACTGCGCGTGTGCAGGAAGTAGGTATGTGTGTGGGCATGCATGCGAGCGTGTGTGCATGCGTGTGTTATTAAGGAAGTCAGTCGTGCTGAGACTCAGCAAGTCCTTTTTAGCCACATCATTCCTAGAAGACAGCCTTCTAGGACAGGAAAGAAAATAGATTTGAGAGTCCGAAAGACCTGAGTTTAAATACTAATACTAATGTGACTGACCATAGGCAAATTCCTGGACCTGGTTTCCTCCTCAGACGAAGAAAATACCTCCCGCCAGGGCTGCCATGAGGTTTAAACGAGGTCACATTGTTGAAAAACTTCATACTGTGTGAACTCTAATTTAGAACCTAAAACCTTATGGCCTGCACACACGTTGTTAAAAATTGGGGTTGTGTTCCTCAAATGCACTTTGAATAATAAAAATATCAAAATGATAATGAAACAAAAATAAAACGCAAACATTTTACAATAAATGTTTACATGACACAAATGATTTTACAAACATGTATTTTAAATGTAAAAACAAACTCAGATATAAAATGTCTATCATAGCTTCTCCTTTTCAGAGAGTTTTCCAGCTAAGCTGAACTAGCGGGAACTTCGTACAATACAGCAAGTTTGGAAAGTAGGAACCTTCTTCCATTGCTGGTAAATCTTGTGGCTATGATAGGATTCTTGATGGCTCTGACGACTTTGGGACTGCATTTAAATTAGAGTCATTTGTCTGAAATTTTTTCTTAACCTATCTTATATGCATGACTGATTATGAAAGTCTCTTTAGGTAAATGCTAGGAGAACAGCGTCCTTGGCAAATGCATATTCTTCAAGGACCTCTCACACTTTTGTTTCAATAAGTTCTCATTGCTACGCCACTGATTCTAACCATTTCCCTTCTCCAGAATGCTCAAGTTATACAAAGTTCTTTTCCTGGAAAAATCAAAATAGCCTTTGTTCTCCTTGACAACATATTTTTTTGATGTCTCTGGGAGTCTGTTCTTCAGCATAGAAAAAAATAATAATGCTCTAGCCAAATCTGGTATTTAGTTCTTTAGACATACAACATACAAATTTGCTGCAGCCAATCACGCAGCCATGGAAGTAAAAGTTTTCCACTCCACAAGCCATCTCATCACGTTTTATCACCGCTGATTGCTTCGACCTAAGCACTCTTCACTTCCTTCAAATATTTTCCCCTGCCCTTCAAAAGCGCACTCCCAGGCAAACGCAACAATTCGATATTGCAGGCTAGCTCACCTGCTTTCATAGCCAACTCATGTTGCCTAAAATATCACGCTTTTTTTTCCATGGGGTAGATTTTCTTAACATTTTTATTTTATCTTTTTTGTATATTTCCTCTTCTTAAACTTGTCAAAGAGTAAAAATAATTTCAAAATTTGAAGTGACTTTGGAAAAGAGAGAGATCCTGTGATATAGACTCATTATAAAGGCAGTCAGCAGAATCACTTCCAACTAGGATGTGCCCTCCGAGTTTTCCTTCGAGTCGAAACAGCCCTGATTATGATGTGAGAACGGATCACAGTCACTAATCAGGAGACAGTAATCCCAGTGCAGCTGGGTGCCTGAACTTCTTTTAAGGTAGCAACTTGCTATTTTGCAGGTGGCAAGCAGTTTTTGCATTTGAGAGAAGAAAATGGAATTTGTGTTTGGGGAAGACCCTTCATTTTGTTGAGAGGGACCGTTTTAATGAGCCCGTTTAGTCATGCAAATATAATGTGAAAGCATACCCATTGTTCTCAGGGAGACCCTGAGGTGGAGAATCCACCCAAACGCCAAGGCTTCAGGCTGAGAGGTTGAGTATCCTATTTACAATGTCAATTGGGCTTCTTAGCAGCACTATGCTCTGTGCAGTCTCAGCAGGGCTACCCTCCATACCCAGATTTAGACCACCATCTCCCACCTGGGAGATGCCCGTCTTTTATGCCCAGGCATTTTCTTATGGGAGGCTGGGACCTGAGGCTGAACTATCAGCGATTTGCAGATCGGATCCCCTCTTTGCCTGAATATGGGAACATAGTAAAGGCCCTGGGTTATAGCCTTGGTACTAGCCCAACCTGGACTGGATCGAAGGTGTCCCCAACAGGATACTACCTATGGCTGAACATGTCGGACTTAGGGAAATGTACAATGAATTCTCATCTGGGCCGTGGGAGATTCCCTCTGAAGGAAATGGATCCACTCCCGCTGTCAGTCACCCAGAAGCTGGAAATGAATGGGCATATACTGGAGGAGGCAGGATAGGTTCTCTCTGGAATTGGGAGTTGATTGGACTCTAGGTATGAATGCGTGGGAATTCCCATTGGTAGGGGTTGAGCTGCCCTCAATATTGGGAAGCCTATGGGGATTACGAAGGAAGATTTTGGCTTCTGGTCTTTGAGTGGCCCCTCTGATAGCAGTTATGAACCACTCTGTTTTGTCTATTATCCCAAAGCCTGGCCAGAGGTACTCAGACAAGTAGGGAGGGCAGTGGTTCCCACCCAAGGCTTGAGTAGGCAAGTGCTGGAGGTGGGCTGAAAAAAGGCAAGTGAGCCCATCAAAGTGGCTATTTCATGAGTCATCAGTAGCATGGGCAGAGCCTGGCATCAAGATAAGAAGGCTGAGCAGAAAGAAAAACTAGAGGGACTTGTTCTCAGGGGCACTTCCATATGGTTATCAGGAGCCCAGATTCCTGGGCAATTCACACTGATAACTGAGAAGATGCCTTGAGAGGACCTCGCTTCTGGAAAGACCAATGGGAGCTCATGTCTAAATAATCTGAGTATAAAAAGAATGGGTTATTTCATTTTGTCACAAAATGGTTAAGCAGTAGACATAAGAGTTGAGTTCTAATCACTACTATGGGGTCTTACTAAAATCAGGAGGTCACCAGTAAAAGGCACACAAGAAATATTTATTCCTTTTTCCCTCTCTCCAAATTCAGATAGATCTCCTTTTCTGAGATTTAAGAGAACCAAAATGTCTCTACCCAAAGGAATATAATATAGTTATATCAAGATAAAGAATTAGTAACAGCCTAGTGCATGTACTAGAAAATTTATGACGTATTTTCTTTGGCACTTCCAATTCTTGGAAATAAAGTGTCCTTGTCCTGAGTAAGCCACTCACAAATGAAGGTGTGCTTGTGGGTCTCAGAACACTGTCCTTCCACACGTCTTGCCTTTCACAGTAGAAAGCCAGATTCACCAAATATTTTTTTGTACCAACACTTTTCATCATTATAGAAGAGCTAAGTGTAGTATTTAGCTTTGAGAACGGAAATATGATGTTTGGTCACAAAAGATATACACTTTCCCAAACACAGGGCCATGAGGGAGCCAGCCTTCTAACATCCCTCCCTTTTCCATTTGCTTGAAATCAGGCCTCAAATCTAGAAGCGTAGTTTGTCTACCTCCCCTTCCATGTTCAGTTTCAACAAAATTGTGATTCTCAAGTTCTGCAGTATTTACTCCTACGTAATAGTAAGGTTCATTTAAAGTGAGTTATGGCTTTCAAATAGATTCTTCATTGGGCCATTTTTGGATGAGTTGTGTGTAACTCAGGGGAAAAAAGGTGAATTTAACAAGTTTGATAAAGGGACACATTGCTTGATTTAATTTTTTGTTATTGATTTTATAGCTTTACTGAGGTATAATTGACATACAATAAACTGCACCTATTTAAAATGCATGATTTAATCAATTTTAATTTATGTATATACCCATGAAACCATTACCACAATCGAGATAATGAACATGATCCTCACCCCAAAAAATTTCATCATGCTCCTTTGTTTGACTCGGTTTTTAACCAAGGAGAATATATCCACAAGCTCTTTACTATACTCTCTGCCTCAGAGAGTCAAATTGCCAAGAAATCTATTTCTGAGCCTTATCTGGCTTTTATTCGGACAAGCTGAATAAATACACACAATTTGTTGACAATGCATTCTTAAATGAAAGTACAAGAAGTCTGTCTTTAAATTGCATCTTAAAAGAAGACATTTCCATAGTAAACTCTATTTGTCCCAAGAAGTATTAGACTACTTGAAAGATGGAAATTGCAAAGTAAGCAATCATACTTTGAAAGGTCCCTGGTTTTCATCTCTTACAGGTCTGCAAATTTCTCAGAAACTAAACTTGAGAAAAACAACAAAAACAACAGATTCCTGACATGAGTATTGTAGCTTCCTCCCTGCCTCAGACTCAGCGATGCAGGTGAAACCCCAACCTCAGGATTTATTTTGGGGAACCACATTTTATAACTGGTCTCTAAATAAATGTTATTTAAGAATTGTTTGATAAAAATCTTAATGTTCCAGATAAAATAATGTCAATAGCACTATTAAAACTATGGTACAATCAGGGCTGGGTGGGTTGGGGGTGGGTGGCTGGCCATGTCAGTGTTTGCCCGTTAACCAGAAGAATCCCTCAGGGGAAGAATTTCAGTTGTAAGAGATTTGTAAGTGTAGATGTGGCAGTTAAATGGTAGCCAGCTTGGCCCCCCAGAAGAAGGAGAGCCTGGCAGATCTGGCTCTAGGTAAAAACAGAGGTAGTTAGTATGGTGTAGAATACTCAAAATGGCTTTGGGGGATCACACATCTGCGTTCAACGTTGTGACCTTGAGATAATCAATTTAGGTTCAGTTCAAGTTACTTAACTTTTTTGAACTTCAATTTCTTCATCTGTGAAATGGAGGTAATTATGATTATCCTCCCCCGAAAGCTCCAGTGAGATTTTTAACTCAGTTCACTGTACTAGCTGCTATGATGAATAAAATACCAGGCTTGCTCTCAAGGAACAGAAAGGGAAGAGCATTCGAAGCAGAGGGTGTAGCATAAGCAAAGGCCGAGAGAAATGATATCCCAGTGCTGTGGGCAATCACTACCACATCAGTATCAGAGGGTACCACTGAGCTAGAAAACCAGAGAAGCAGGCAGGAGAGAGACCCGTATATCCCATATCATTAAACTTTACCCTGCACATAACATAGACCCACTGAAGGATTTTATGCAGGGAAATGGAATTTTTTTTTTTTTTTCATTTTATATAGAACACTCTGGCAGCCCCATGAAGGATAAGGCTAGACATAGAAATTAAGTAAGGGGCCATTGGGTGGTCCAGGGGGAGATAATGGACTGAACAGGTCCAAAACTGAGCTTGTCATCATGTCCCCACCCAGACCCAACACAAGTCTACTCCTCGCGCAGCCTTCCCCACCGTGGTTGGTGGTTGATGACAAGGACCCTTCCAGTCACTTCTTGACTACTCACTCTCACATCCCATATCCCTTCCATCAGCAAATGCTCTTGTGTGCTCTACCTTCAGATTATAGCCGGAATCCAGTGACTTCTCACCATTTCCACTGTTACCACTCTGGTAGAAGCCAGTATCGTCTCTTGCCTGGAATATTGCAGTAGAATCTACCAATTCTCCCTGTTTCTGCCTCTCTCCTCTTCAGTCTACCTTCAGTGCTGTGGCCAGAGGGATCTTTTAGAACCTGGCAATTCTGTCACTCCTGTACCCCAAACTCCCCAACACTCTCTTTGCCTCTTCCTTGCCTCTTTTTCTCCTGAGAACTTATTTCCTTCTAACCATACAATAGGTGCTTAGTAGATAAATATTTGTTAAATGAATGATTAAATGATAAAAATCATGATCTAAGGTGGCAGAAGAGGGAAACTGTGAGAAGGAGACATTTTTGAGACTGAGTTTGGAGGTGAAATTGACCAGATTTAATAATTCATGAAATGTTTACAATAAGGAGTCAGGATGACTCCCAGGTCTCTCAGTTGGGCATCTGGATGGATTGGTGGTGCCATAACCTGAGTGAGGCAGAGAGGCAGTGGAGCAGATATGAGATATGGGACATCCTGTGTGAGAGGGCCCCTGGGGGTAAACAAATGCAGGCATCTGGTGGACAGCTAGGTACAGAGATCACAAGGGTCCCCTCTGCCCAACCAGACTCACCCTTGCCTAGGTTCTAGATGGTGTCTGGAGAGGGGCAAAACCCGGATCAGATAGTCTCAAGCTTCGGGGTACATAAGAACGTCCCAGCAGCGCTTACTCAAAGTCCAAATTTCCTGCCCTATTGATTCTGATTCAGTAAGAGCTGCAGGGAGCCCAGGAATCTGCATTTTAACTACTGTCCAGGGGATTCTGATGCAGGTGATCTACAGGCCTCACTCTAAGAAACACTGACCTTGATCTTCTCTCTCACCTCAGACCCATCCACCACTCCTAGATGTCTGAGAAATATATTTACATTCCTATCATTTTAAGAATCTGGACATTGTCAGATGGAAACATCGACATCTTAGTAACACACAAACTGCATTACTTGCATGCATTTGATAAAGAATTTTATCATAACATTATATGTCATAATTATTTTATAGGATGCAAGAGCACATTCTAGTGAGTTACACACAATTATATTAAAAGCAGTATTTAGGGCAATTACATCGTTTGCTGAATTGTTGTAATTTCATTAAGTATAGGAACCCGTAACTGATTAAATTCAGAAACAGTGAAGTTTTACAGTGGCTCCTCTTGAAAAGTATTAAAGAATATAGGGTTTGTATTGTTCTGCTGAGTCCCAATTAGGGACGAAACACAATAGGGGATTAGATTCAATTTGTCATGCACAACACTCTTTGGTTTTGTTCCACCCCCACCCCCAACTCCATACCTACCACCTTCCTTTTGGATAGAAATCAGTTACTTACTTTGGTCTCCCTGGGCCTAAATCCCCCACCTCTGAGACACCTTCAGCTTCCCTCTGCCATGTTCTCCATCCATTATAAAAACTCCATCTCAGTTTCTCAGAGCCTCAGGGGTTCAACTTTGGTTTGTTTTTTTCTAGACTCATAGCCAGTTCAACATTACGGGTGATGACTCCAGCTGGGGAAAGAAATACCCATGGACCAGCAGCATCAGCAACATCTGGGAGCTCTTTGGACCTGCAGACTCTTCAACTCCAGTAGGACTCTCTGCTCCCCAGCCTGAGAGCAGACCTACTGAATCAGGATCTGCCTTTAAACAAGATCCCCAAGTGATTCCTCTGCACATGGAAGTTGGAGACGCTTCATTCAACAGTCTAGAGTAGACCAACCTGATCTACTTTCCTAATGAGGAAACCAAGACCCAAAGAGATAAGCTCACTGGCCTGAGGCCAGTGGTGGTTATCAGAGTCATGCTAGAGCAAGAATAAAGCTTTTATTATTTTACTAATTATTGTATTTTACGAATAGCTATAATTAAGCATCAACTATGTGCTTTACATACACATTCTCTTTTAAGCCACTCAGCAACCCCACAATGAGGTTATTAGTACTCCCACTTTCCAAAGCAGAAACGCACAGATGGAAACTTACTCAAGATTAGAGTTAACCAAGTTTCAATACCAGATCCTTCCAACTCTAACATCTATGATCCCAAAACAGTACTTTTTATTTCCAACATTTCAAAAATAAATGGTTGGAATGCCAGGCTATGTCAAGCTCATGAAAGAATTATTTCTCTGCATTTGGGGTCTGTCCTTGGCCCTCCCAGCCCAGGACAAAAGGGCTCACAAGCTCTTTCTCCTGAAGGAGACTTCTTTACCTCTTCTTACATCCCCAGCTCTCTTATTTTTCAAAGCATTTTACATTATTTCCTCAAACTTTCAATCCTTCACTGATGTGACAGTTAATTTTGTGTCAACTTGACTGGGCTAAAGGATGCCCAGATAGCTAGTAAAACATTATTTCTGAGTGTGTCTATGAGAGTCTTTCCAGAATACATTAGCATTGGTAGACTAAGTAAAGAAGATCTGCCCTCCCCGTCATGGGTGATCATCATCCAATCCTTGAGGGCCCAAACGGAATAAAAAGGCAGAGGACAGGCGAATTTTCTCTCTCTTCTTGACCCGGGATATCCATCTTCTCCTGCCCCCAAACATCAGAGCTGCTGGTTCTGAGGCCTTCAGACTCTAAGACTTACATCAGTGGCCTTCCTGGTTCTCCAGCTCGCAGATGGCAGATCGTGAGACTTCTTGGCCTCCACAACAGCATGAACTAATTCCTATGATAAATCTCCTCATATATATATCTACATATATATGCTATTGGTTCTGTTTCTCTGGAAAACCCTGGCTAATACAAGTGGGCTGAGATGTAGATGTTCCAGTTATCCTTAAATTGACTCAGCTGCAGCTCCCATTGGAATGCAGAGATCCATCTTAGAGCCAATGGGAGCCCCACACACCCCACACTCTCTCCTACCCACAGGATGCAGGGGGCCCTGCAGAGAGATTGTGATCTGCAGTCTAAGATAATTGCACTCCATTTACCTTCCATGGGGCTCTTGCAGTGTCTTCTCCCACCCAAGTTTCCACACTGGAATTGCTAGAAACAATCAGCACACCTTCTTTCTGAATAGTCAGTCTTATTTTTCATTTTTATACCAGCCTTTTCAATCCCTTTCTTCTCCATGCTTCCCCCAGTGTCCTACATTAGCTTTGTTAAAATTTCTGATACCCAAGGGCCCATGATTTTCATGTCCTTTTCTCCCCACCCTAAGTCTTCATTATAGTTCTGTTTCTTGGTGATCCAAACTCATTCACATTCCTCATCTTATGTGAAACAATAATTGAGAGCTACCAACTTCAGCATTCTATAATGCCACGGCTTCTGCTTCTGTGAATCTGAGCAAAAAAAACTTAGCAAACAAAATAAAATAAACGAAAAACAGAAAGAAAAAAAAACAACAAAATAGCTCCTACAAACAATTTCCAAGCTCAAGAACTGAGTTTGAATTCCTGAATGATCCATGACATTCTGGCAACTTGGCCTGTTATTCTTCGTCTACTATTAACTTCTATCTTCCTCTGGGCATTTTTCTCCACGATATTTAATTCAATGTAATGTACATGGAACTGTTATTTGAGACAAAGTGAGAAAAATATGACGGTAACGAGTAGGGTCAACAATGTGAAGCAAATGTTCTGCCATTAATTATTTTAGAAGGTCTTGTGTAAATACCACAGTTCACCTCCACAACTCTTAGCGAGCCTCCTTCTCAAGCCCAAACTGTTTCAGTCGTCCCACTGGACTTCCTTCAAATGCTCTATGCCACAGTTCAGATGCAGATCTCGAAATACATTTTTAAATTATATATTCTAATTGATCTTAAGCATAAGGAGAGATTGCTTTGTTTGTGATATACTTATACATATAGTGAAAAATTACCTAGTTTATACCATGCCTTCAAGATACCAAAAGAGGTAAAATATTAAACAAACAGATCATTTAGTATTGCATAGACCCAAAACAGATTACTTAGCTGAATTCAACACTTCATTTTTCTTTTTTTTTATCCATAAGTTATCTGTGTGGAAAAGGCGTTAGCGAGGCTTCCCAGGATAGGGGTGACCCCACACGACAGAGAGCTCAGGTTTTTAGTCTTAACGTTTCACAAGGAGTGGCAATCTCTCCTCAGTGAGCTCGGCTCCTCCAAAGATATCTGCCAATTCCAGCACAGATTTTCAACAACTTCAGATATTTATCAGGATGTGGTTACTCACTGTTCAGGAGGAACCAGTTTTCACAGAGGAGACTGTCTTTGTGATGCTGATGGCTTGCCTTGAACAGGCCCAGTCCTGACATGTGGCATCATTTCCTCCCTGACCTAAGAATCTCTGTGATCTGACGCTCCTCTGATTGCACCTGTTTTTCAGCAGCCCTGATAGATCTTTCCTCCATAGGGATGACAGCTGAGAGATCTTAGGTTTTATTACTTGAATAAGTTGACCCCTTCCAAAAGAATATAAGCATATACTGGGACAGCAATATAAGATAAAAAGGAATACAGCTATCACCAGAAATGGGTGTCTATCAACCTTGTCAACCAAATTCTTCCCATTCAATGTCATTAAAATAAAAAGTGGAGTTTTTAAAATGAAAATTTCCCTGATTGCTAAGAATTTATCTCATTCGTTTCTTAATATTACCAATCCAGTTCTATCATATGGGGAAATGAGGATAATAGGCAAGAAGCAAAAATAAAGAGTAGGGATTCTTTCATTCTTTTCAGTCAGATAGTCTCACATTAAGCTGTAAAGGACAAAAAATAAAATTTTATTGATTTGAAAAGTTGTCTCTAATTAAATATCACTTGTCTACTTTATTGACCACCTCCTTGACGCATTTTATTTCCTATCTTTGATGTGCTCCCCCGCCCCAAAAACAGCCGTGTATTTCAACAAGTATCTACTGATGGACTGCGTAATAATTACGTTTAAACTCCTGCAATAGCCCAGTGATCAAATGCACTCAGATTAACTCACTCACGTAAGATCACAGCACTCGAAAGTGGCCAAGTAAGAATGAGAACCTCTGTTTTCTCCTTCCAAGTTAATAGATCTTCCTGCTTCATCACCACTACCGATTTGTAAACATACTCTGGAAATATACAAAACATACTTAGGAGACCAAGAGTCTCCTTTGATTTGCAGTTTGGGGCCAAGTTGGTGAAGAGTGATATGTACAATCTCTGAGAGGTGACCCTCTCTCTTGAGTCCATATAAATCTCTTCTGGAAGCGTTAATTAGGCAGTTAAAATAGTAGAGATTTCAAGGGCTGCCCACAGCCTCCCCCTGCCAATCAGTACTGAATGTCCTGAACCTTCCCTTCCCTTCCTTTCCTCTGCTCAACTTTTTCCTATTTGATGAATAAATTGGCCTAACTCAATTATACTCACATGTAATGTGAGAAAATGCTAACAGTTAATTAGGGATGAGCCTGTGAAAACTTGGGGGAAGCTACATGTTTCAATTATATTGATGAACACACAAATGCAATCAAATCATATGGATAAGCATTGTGTCAAGTTTTTACAAGAAGAGAATTACATTTCACACGCATGAAAGCAACTCTCTTGTAACTTACAGAATACGAGACTAAAAATAAGCACACAGGAGAACCATTAAAATACTTATTATTTCAGTTAAATTAGAATTCTAGGAGGATGATTTCATCCAATGATTTGTGTTATTTTAATTCCCTTTCACAACCAACCAGATTCAAATTACTTTCCTGCAGGTTACATGGTTAAGCAGATGCTTCTTAAACATCAAATCCCATTTTTTATAACATTCATCATTGGTTTTTAAAAGGTTTAATATCAACTTGAAGCTAGCCACTAAATATCCTCTGATTTTTAAAGCTGTCCAACTCCTTCACATAATATTTCATAGATGTTGATCTTAAAGGGAAAAAAGGAAAGATCTCTCAGAGGCAAGAGCTTTATATCTCAAAATATTTTATGATTTAACAGCTGTCCTCGGAATTGAAAAAGATGATGCTAGACTCAGCTAAAATTCAATACCTGTTCTTTAAAGTGTGCTGACTGCAGTGTGGAGCTCTGACACTCATAGTCTGCATGCAATTCTAGTTCTTCAGCACCGAGAAATTGCCCACGGAGAAGGAGATGCTTCATGAATTCAATTTTATCGCGCATCCATAAGTAGCTGTATTTCTTCAAGTAGCTTTGATACTTGTGAGCATTAATAGTGACTGATTGCACCCTGCTCAGGATTTCCTGGTGCATTTCTTCTAGCATATCCATCCGAGACATGTTCTTTCCTAATGGGAAAATAAAATTGAGAAAAGTAAGTGGGGCCAATGATTTTATTTAAAACCAAGAAGAACTGGAAGTGGACTAGAAGTCAGACTTGCTACCTTCCAAAGCCCAACCACTACCCCACCAAGTAAGTACAAGAGTTTATGTTATACAAGAGTTCTCAAAATGCTGTATATTAACTGAATTTTGGTAAAGAGAATCACACTCTAAGCATAATAGAAGATCTTATTATTTAAAGGAATATATCATAAATCATTTTGGTAAAGTAAAGAATTCTTTTGGAAAGGGAAAAATTACCCACTTAATTTGTCTTCCACATGGAAATAGAATAATATGGATACACTAGAACCTATGTTGAATTTCTTAAGACCTGAAAAATATGCAACTAAGTCTCAGTATAAGTGAAAAATGAATTTTCTCACCATGAACATTCATAACTACCAGAATTAGACACCAACAGAGTGGTAGATAGAAAAGGAAAAGCATCTGATAGCATCATGTCCTTGTCACCTTAGGAGCTCAGGGTAGGCAAGAGAACCCCAGTTGCCACTTACTTCCAAAGCCCCTTATGATGTCCTTACTATAAGCAACTCAGACCTTCCTCCCCAGCCCTCAAGCATACAGAAGACTGGTATTGTGAGGAAGA
The DNA here is from genome assembly GCF_020826845.1 of Diceros bicornis minor. Lineage (NCBI taxonomy): Eukaryota > Metazoa > Chordata > Mammalia > Perissodactyla > Rhinocerotidae > Diceros > Diceros bicornis. Next base: position 54,784,520 of record NC_080749.1, read on the forward strand.
TGAAGCCAAATGAGAAATGATTGTCCAGTGTTGACCATGGGTGTCAGTGCCTTATAATCCCTACTTTCTCTCTTGGTTAGATACATGCTAAACCAAGCAATCTTTATGGTCAATTTGTATAGTTTTGGTTTCCATTTTTATGCTTGGTTCAACATTATGTCATCATTACAAAGCAAATTGGGGGAAAAAAAGTGATGAGAGACTCAAGTATGTTAGGGGGAAATATGCCAGTTACCTAGAGGTTGAATCTTCTTTATTATTCTTTTTATTCTGATATGTCAATAATTTATTCAAAACTTGCACTCTGTATATGCAAGACTGTGCCAGACTCTCTAGAGACAAAAGATATACAAAGCAAATTAGAAAGGTTCAAATAGTGCAGCGAAATGTTAGAAGACAGAGATAGCCTTCACCTAGTCAGGCGTGGGAAGAGAGAAAGGGGATGGAAGTTGTAGGGGTGGAAAATTTTTCCCTTCTTCCCTTCTGGGTTCTTTGGCTGGCCTAACAATTAAATTGACATAAGACAGATTAACAGGAGAAAAACAAATTTAGTTTTGTACAAACAAGAGCCCCATAAAAATATAAGACTCAAAGAAGTGACCAAAACAGGAAACTTTTAGACAAAGAAACAGTAAATTTGCAAAGAATTGACAAGACAAAGGTGTTTGGGCTTGGGGTAGTAAATTAGTGAAGATGTAACAAGGTTTGTTTACAAGGCTTCTCAGCCCTAATTCCTTATTTTTGGTGATAAGGATGCCTTCTACCCTCTTGGTACAGAGAGGGTACCTTCCACATGGAAGATTTATCTCCTGCTTTCAGGATGACAAAGAAGGTTCAGAGAGTCCTTCTTACACCAGCTTTTTCTCAAGTACTTTTAATTCAAAATGATCAGTATGGCCTATTTTGTGATGGCATATTCTGCTCCCCTTCAAACTCAAGATGGCTTCATGGAGAAAGTGACATTTGAAAAATGGATAGGATTTGTACATGTGAACATGAAGAAATATAAACCTGAATGTAAATTATATCCCAAGAGCCTTATGGAGTACTTTCAAACATATTACTTCATTAAACCCTTACTTCACCTCCATGAAGAAGTTTGAACAGTGTGGCTGAGACTGGTTAGAGGCCCCCAATCCCTTTTTTTCTTTCCTTGCAGTTAGGTTGGAACCATGTTTCTTGGTCTGGTCAATGGGCTGTGGACAGAAGTGAAGGATGCCACCTTTAGGCCTGGTCATCAAATGCCATGTAATCCTCCATACTTCTTCGTTACTTATCAGCCAGCCGAGTGCAAAGCATCCGGTACAGAACTCCAAGGAGGCTTCAGAATATTGCAGCACCACAAATGAAATGTACTCAAGGAAGTCTGAGTCACTTCTTATAGTAGAATTCCCCTCCTCACCACACACACATCCTTCCTCCCCCTGACAACTGTTTCAGGCTTTGCAAGAGCAGAAAACAAACGTTTATTGTATTACACAATCAGGATTTGGGGAGTGTTTGTTATGGTAGCTAGCATGAAGTGCCCTGACTGATACAGAGAGTTACACAATCGTCATTTTATGTGGGAGAAAAACCAGGCTCACAGAGGGAAGAGCATGCACAGTAACAGGAGAAGGTAGGAAAGCATGGTACAAAAACAGAGAAAGTCCAGGTTCAGAGCCCTTCATAATCAGACCCCACTCAGTTTTCCAGCAGCCCTATAGGATTTGTCATGTTTCCAATATGCCATGCCTGTGCTGTAACACTTCTTATGCCACCCTTTCCTTCTGGAATTCTCTTCCCCATCTGTGTCTTCCAAATATCTACCAATTTTTCAAAGTCCAGTGTAAAAGTCACCTCATTGATTGAACCTCAATAACGCCCTCCTTATTGCAATGTGACGCAGCAGAAATAGTGAAGGACAGGAGCCAGAAGAGAAGAGTGTAGATTTGCGGTTCACCTCTTACTAGCATGACCCTAAGCAAAAGACCTAAACTTTCTGAGTCTTTTTCCTCTTCTCTAAAATGGATTTAACAATCACTATTTTATAGAACAATTGTGAAGACTAAGTGAGATGATGAATGAAAAGGTGTCCCTGGTACACAGAAAATGTGAAATAATATTTGTTCCATCTGTTCTATAGCCTTTTATTATTCTATTCACTTGTATCTTCCCACAAAGACTGAACTCCAAAAGAGCAGAAGCCTCGTTCTATTCATTTTTATAGTCTGCAGCTAATATGTAGTAGGTGTTTTAGTTAAAATTAGGTAGAGCTACATTTGACAAAAAAAAAAAAAGAAAGAAGGGAAAGGAGGAGCTTAAATCTATAAGGCTTTTCTCTCTCACGTGAAAAATCCAGAGACAAGAATTCAGGGCTTTTAAGGTAGTTCCACAGATGAGTCAGAATTTCATACTCCTTCCAGCTCTATTTCCTGCCACGCTAAGAATGTGACCCTTGCTAGCCTTGTCTAAGATGGCCGATAGGCTCCAGGCAACATATTTATACTCCAGGTAACACAGAGGAGGAGAGGAACATGGCTCTCCCTTGACAGACACTTCCTGGAAGTTGCACAACTACTTCTGCTTACCTATCATTGGCCAAAACTTAGTTGTGGGGCCCTACCCATCTGCATAAGAGTCTAGGAAATGTAGTCTTTAGTCTGTGCCTCCATATACCCAAGTAATAGTCAAAGGTTCTGTTACTGAGGAAGAAGACAGGATTTGGTTTTGGAGAGACAACGAGCAGTATCTGCCATATGAAACATATGACTGTGCTTTGGGAAGTTGACTCTGGCAGTGATGTGGACCATGGAACCAAGGGCCAAAAGCTAAGGACAAGGAATATAGTGGGGATATTACAGTAACACTTACAAAAGCTATCTCTTTCTGAGTGTTTTCTATGTGCCAGCTCTTGACCTACGTTAGCTCATTTGCCACTTCAATTTTTCAAAGCAGCATTAGAGTTGAGGTTTTAGCAAAACATTTGTTCTAACATTGGGTTGTTAGGTGGCTTAAGACAGCAATCATTATAGCTCATGATTTTAGGGATTGGAATTTGGGGCCGGGCTCAGCTGGGGGAGACTTCTCTCCACATAGTGATGTATTCAACTGTCAGATGAGCTTGTCTGATGTCTTCAAGATGGCTTCACTCCCGTATCTGGAACCTGGGCTAAGCTGGGACTGTGGACCAGAGCATCTATTTGTGGTCTTTCTAGCATGGCAGTATCAGAGCCGTAGGACTTCTTACATGGCATCTCAGAGCTCCCAGGGAAGGTGCTCCAAGAGACCGGAAGTGGAAGTTGCCACTTTCTTGAGGCCTGAGCCTTGAAACTGGCACAGCAACACTTCTGCCATATTCTATTGGTCAAAGCAGTCCCAAAGCCTGCCCAGGTTCAAGGGAAGGGGGCCAAGAAGATCCCACTTCTCCGTGGCAGGTATGTGAAAGGATTTGCAGCCCTCTTTAATCCTCCACAGTGCCTTACACTTAATCAGTATCCAATAAATGTTTATTGAATAGTTCACATTTTGGTTCAGTTCTAGACCCTGAAAAATAACATAATGGGAAGAGATACTGAGTGGAGGAGAAGGAATTCAAAAATGAATATGCAGATTTGGGGCACAGGATCTGACTTTACGTTAGGCAAATAAAAGTGGAGTTTATTCCAAAACACGAGGGGAGATAGTTAACCACCATTCTTCCCTATTTCCTATACTGTACCAACAGTGTGGATTGGTTGATTACTTTTTGGTGTTAACTGGGAATTTCCTCAAGATTCAAGCTGATTACTCCCTTCAGTCCTAGAGACAAGAAAACAAAGCCAGGCAAGAGTGAGTTATTGCCTAAATATAAGCTTCCTTGGCAAGTCTTGTATGAAGGAGGCAAACGGCAGTTGCTGGAAAATGCCTCAGGGAGAGCTCTCTTTTGTTGAAAGAAAAGCAGTGCCTGACAGGGGTCTTTTCCAAGGTGTTTGGCAACTCCCTATACAAATGAGGCAGCACTGAAGTCTTGATGAGACGGTCTTTCCTGCTAGTGACATTTTTATTGACAGCATGGTTCCAACAAACATGGAAAGTCATCTCATTGTCATTCAGGACAAGTGGGGCCCCAAATAAAAGGATGGATTTAAGGTTGGTCTTGAAGTGTTCCATCAGATGCTGGTTCTGCTGATACTGATACAAACCCTCCAGCGTCCTGGACAACACACATAAAACCAAGTAATTGCAATGACGACTCCCATTCATCAAAATCAGACTGGAGTCAGCTCTGCTTGTCCCGATAATGACTTGAAAATGATAAGTTAGTGAAATAAGCACTTAGAAAAACTTTCCCTTTTCACCCCAGCTAATTGGCCACCTCATTTGTAAAGGAGCTTTGACTTTCTTTTTGACTAGATTTTCACTTCAGCAATTATGAGGCTGCCTAGACCATAAACCTTTCTAGGGTGTGGCTGGATCACACGAGTGTCAAGACAAGTTCTTTAGAAATGAGTTTCACATCCATTCCTGCCGTGCCATGCAAGTCCCTTAAAGGCCATGAAAATATACACTAAACAGATCCAATCCTGTAAGAAGAATAAAAATGGGCTTAAAAGAATTCAGCCTGTGTATCTAATAAAAATCAGTAGTAACCTTTCCAGAAATATGATATATTGAATAATATTTTGATTGTTTTCACTTGAATCCTAATGGAAACTCTCTGTGGTAGCTTTGCTGAAGGAAAATCAATACTTAATGGTTTTTGTTTAGCAAGTATGAAAAGCATGAAGAGTTGCTACATATGTTTACAGGGAAGATGACATGTTATGAGCATATGCAGGAAGGACCAAAGCAAATTTAGCAAGTCAGATAATAACTGGGCAAATTCGACTTTTATCATAATGACGGTGTTGTTCAAGCACGCAGTGGGCCTTGATTGGCTGACCTGTGAATAACCTTCTTTGGCTGTGTAAACAGGATCAAACAAGTGACTTCACTGGCCCTGAATAAGTGATTAGAAGTAGTTATCCAGCCTACACTTATATTTAACCAACTCCTTTGGAAAAATCTCCAACTTCGCCTTTTCTCGCTCATAGGGAAGTCCCTTGACTCAAGTTCTGTGGTATGGTAAGTGCAAACTTTAGGGGACTGTCATCTGAACCAGCTATAAGCTGCTCAAATTCTTAGGGATGGAGAACTCAGACGATGCATTCTTCACTATCAAGGCGAGCAGAGGGCCCAATACATCCATCTCAAGAAAAAGAGGGCATTGCTCAATTGACATTGCTCTCACCAAAGCAGCTCCCCACTCCCCTTGGATTTCTGGACCCGGCTGTGTTCAGATTTACAGGAGATCTTTTCCACAGTGCATCAAAACCTGCTAAACCACACCATGTTGTAGGGAATAGCATGATGGTCGAGGGCATGGATTTGCCTTTCAACTGCATGGGAGGGAGCCCAGCTGTGCTCCTCTCTAGCTACTGTAACTTGAGGCAAGTTACTATCCTTGATGTCTTGCTTCTGCATCTGTAAAATGAGGAGCAGACAGTTGTGAGGATTATGAGAAACCGTAAGGGTTTGCACACAGTAAGGGCTCACGAAGATATCAGCTATCATTATTATTATCAGTTGCCAGCTAATGTTCTTCACTTTGGCTGCCCAAAGAGGTGAGGCAGGAAGATCCTGATTGCAAGATGCTCTTTCTCAGCCCACTTCCACTCAATGTCCTGATATAAAAATAGAAATGTTTTGTGGACAGTAAACATGAAATATTATTGTTTTGATCAAATTTTTTTACCCATTGAGGTAGAAAATAATTCTTTAAAAAAGAACTTAATTTTTTTTAAAGTACATTAAAATCTGGTTGTAGTAATGCCTCCTGGGCATCCATGTGGTTGCTCCTGTTCCCACACTTAGTAAAGAAAAGAAGAAAACCAAAGTAAAAGGTGGGGGTGCTCTTTTGAGATCATGTCCACTACAACCATGATTGACAAACGTGACTGACCAAATTGGTGTCTACGACAGGCCATGATGTGCAGTTTAACAATCCTGCTGGTACACGGGCTAAACAGGTCTTAATTCATCACCAGTCTTTGATTGGAGTTTGAATTGAACATAGATTCAAACTGATTGCTCAGGCTGGTTCGCCTCTCCTGTAGCTTTTTGTTCTCACCTACAATTGTCAGAGAAAATGGTCCATATTTACCTCATGGAGAATTTCTCTTTTAGGATATAAGTGTGTCAAAACTTCAGGTATGTCAGGATCTCTCAAAATCTCTAGGCATTGCACTTCCTGGGGAAAAGCTGAAAGCTACAAACATCACAGCCTGACTGATTTTAACCCTTCACACTGAGAAGGTGATGTCTTGTTATAAATCGGGCGAGATTTCTACCCACCGTCTCAGACTCTGTGAGAGATATTTACCATCCCCATCAGCTGCTGCTAGCCTTTGAGCTGCTCTGTGAAAAGTGTGAAGGAGGGGGCAAGGGGAAGCGAAATTCAGCTGCCAACCTCTGTGGCAGAAAAGATTTATCCCTTGGAAAATGTAGGCTATCACTGTAGAGATCCACCCCTTAATGGCTTTCAACTCTGCAGAAATTGTTGTCAGGGAGACTGAAGCGGGTGCTCGTCATGCAGAGACCATCTTGTCGGCATGCTGGCTGGACGGGAGGACTCGCTCTAAGTTACTGGTTTCCACATCCCATTCATCTAGGCTCCATCATAACCGATACACTGTGGAACATACAAAAAACCTGATCTTGCCCATTAATGACAGATTCACAAAGTGGGCCAGACAAGCCTCACAGTCAGCTCTCACAGAAGATGCTGACATCTCTCTGCGGCAGTGGGGTTGTCGGTACAAAACCTTGTGAATTGTTCCATAGTCTTATGCTTCCTTTCTCTGAATCCCTATAGCACTCATTATCTGTACCACGCAATTTAGCACTTGATTATATACTGTCTCGCATTGTTCTCTAATTGTTTCTCCACCCAGATAAAAGGTGGATTTTCTTGAAGACGTAATTTTTTTCCTAACGTGATTTCTATAATTGTCTGTAGCTACTTCCTTTAAACCTCTGTCTAGTAATTTTTCTTCCATCGTGGTATGTACTTCGAATCTACCCAGATGATGGGAAATAAAAACATGGACCAATCTGCCACCACCTGCCCCCCCAAAGAAAAACAACTAATAGAAAAATAAGAAGTACCTGCACACACGATGCACAACAAACAATCTAACGTGTGGAAGAAAATATCATTAAAGGTAAGAAATTCAGTACAAGCTTGTTTCGTTGGCCACCAAAGTACCCAGCATACGCTTACAAAAGTCCCTTCATGCTTCTGCGTTCCCTCTCGTTTTCAACAGGGAGAGGAAAGTTTCTAAAATATTATGAATGGCAATATACTGAAACACTGATCCAACTTACCTCTGGATTAAAGTTAGCATCATATGACCCACACCCATTACTCCCAGAATTGGTTGCTTGAAATGCAATCTGCGGAAACAACTAGGACTTCTGTTTCTAGAAGGAATATATTATATCTCCCTTCATCATTGCAAACAAACAGCCATTTCAAATATTTTTGGAAAACCAGATGGGTTTCTTTTACCCAGACACTTCTTGAAGGGCAGAATCGACCTCATTGTGAATTTCTCTTTAAATATGCAGTGTGAGCCTATCCTCAGAAATGCTCTCAGCCTTTCCCGGACAACAGTCTACAGCAGCCCTGGCAAGATTCCAACGCGCCCTGAACGAACAGGCAAGGTGTGCTGGGGTGGGGAGACTCCCTGGGTCTCCTGGGATCATTTCAGGCTCTCGCTGACAAGTTTTTGTGAAGTTCAACGCATTCTTTAAAAAGGGAAAAATGGTTTCTTCATGAAACTTCTATGTAACAACTAGAAAAGGCAAAATCCAGTCCACGTGGATACCCTGACCCTCCTTGAACTTTTCTGTACTCACAAAGGATTTGTAGACAGGCAGGCAGCACCTCAAGAATAATGCCCATGTCCCTGCCGTTAGGCAGAACCACACGTTTACACACCACAGAAGAGTGAGGCTTTATACCATTTTTAAAACTCTTCAAAGAAAGGGAATTCTACAATCGCCTCTAGTTCACGGTTTATCAACCAGCTGCATTAGAAAATGATTCCACGTGCTGGATGATTTGTGCTTCAACAAGGTGTGCCCAGGTTGTTCTGCCCCATTACCCCCTCCGCCCTCAGGCAAGACCAGGGACATGCAAAATGAAAATGCAAGGCCCTTTGTAAAAACATTCCTAAGAATTTCAAGACTGCGACAGCAGAGCAGTAAACCAAGAGCCGGGCCTTGTGTGATGGACCTCAGGGGAGACTACTGATAGGTGTGGTGCTTGCAAGCCCGTTTCAGTCCATCTCTGTGACGTCATCTTCTGTTATTTCTTCATGTTTAGTTCTGTGTTTACTTGTTTATCATCTGTATTCGCCATTAGAATATAAGGACCATAGATCTTGTCTATCTTATCCAGCACATCTACGCTGGGTACACAGCAGGCATTCAGTTTGCAGGAAGAGGGGGACAGTGGCAGGGAGGGAGGGAAGAGGAGAAAGAGAGGGAGGGAGGAAGGGAGCTACTATGGCTCATCCCGGCCCTCCCACAGCAACTCCTGTTTTCAGTTGTGTTATTTCCCCCTCGTACTTCTTGGGCCACCAACTCCATCCTGACAAATAGGCATCAAAGAAAAATCTGGAAGGAGATGAGAAAATATAACCAACGTTACTGAGCACTTGCTACAAGACCCTCATCTGTGCCTGTCTTTTAATACATAGAATCTCCTTTGTTTCAGCTAGAATCTTCTGGTTGAGAGAAGCAGACACCTCCTGCAGCTACTTTAAGCGAGCTGACTATGGGAGCTGGGCTGGACCAGGACAGCGCCTACAGCAGCCTCTCCCTCCCTCTCTCTCCATCTCTCTCTCGGCACTTCTGCTTTGGCGGAAGCTCTGCTCTGTCAACACCAGCCTCTTAGATTACCCACAATTGCTTTCCCCTCATAACTCCAGCATTAACATGGCCTCTTGGGCTCTGACTCTACCTCATGACCTTTCAGCTGAAGATCCCACCTCTAGCTACTCATCTCAATCCTTGTTAGTCCGAATTCCCGAGAGAGGTATCTGAGTGACCCAGTCATCTTACCACAGCAGGTCACAGGTAGCTGACCAGGCCTGTGGATTGGCTGCCTTTGGATCAGGTGTCACTCTTGCTCCAGTTAACTTTCAGGAGGGTAGGGGAGGAGGAAGAGAACGTCATGTGATGCATAATTTGGCTGTACCAAGCTGTGAGCAGAGTAACTCCCTAAATGAGTTTATGGGTGGGAAGGCACCTTACATGTTCGTTTTCCAGTACTAAGTTCTTGCAATAACCCTGATGGGGTAGGCATTATTATCCCCATTCAGCAGGTACAGAGCATGAGGACCACAGACGTTAATTTACTCAAGCTCCCACAGATGATAAGCTTCCAGCTGGGCTGAGACTACAAAACCCCTACTATGAAGCTGCCTCTAAACAGAAAGGAACAAAGCAGAGGGCGGCTCAGAATGCTTTTTACCCACTCTAAAAATTAGAACTGCTACCTCACTCACAAATCTCAATAAGTTGACCTCACAGTGAGTATATTATTGGCTAGGGCTGCCGTAACGAAGTATCACAGACTTGGTGGCTTAAACAATAGAAATTTGTCTCACAGTCCTGGAGGCTGGAAGTCAAAGATCAAGGTGTCACCAAGGGTGGTTCCTTCTGAGGGCTGTGAGGGGAAGATCTGTTCCACATCTCTCTCCTTGGCTTGTAGTTAGCCATCTTCATGTTCGTATGACATTCTCCCTGTATAGTCTGTGTCCAATTTTCCCCTTTTAATAAGGATACTAGTCATACTGGATTAGGGCCGACTCTAATAACCTCATTTGTGTGTGTGTGTGTGTGTGTGTGAGGAAGATCAGCCCTGAGCTAACATCCATGCCAATCCTCCTCTTTTTGCTGAGGAAGACCAGTCCTGAGCTAACATCTATTGCCAATCCTCCTCCTTTTTTTAGTTGCACATCCTGCTATTTGCTGTATGTGGGACGCGGCCTCAGCACGGCCGGACAAGCAGTGTGTCGGTGCGTGCCCGGGATCCGAACCCGGGCCACCAGGAACAGAGCGCGCGCACTTAACCGCTAAACCACAGGGCCGGCCCCTCTAAAAATCTCATTTTAACCTTTGTAAAGGCCTTGTCTCCAAATAAGGCCACATCCTAGGTCCTGGGGGTTAGAGTTTCAACATGTGAATTTTGGTAGGTCACAGTTCAGCCCATAACAGTGAATGAACTGAAACTCTCTCACACAATTCCTGCTCGTTACACCATTCCTCATGTTCTTATAATCAGCGTCAGGGAGAGCCGGAGGCAGTGAAGGCACACACATCCGCTCAAGCTCTACTGCTGCTAGTAAGACCAGCCCTGGAGCCGCTGGGGATGGCCTTCTTTGGCACCGTAGAAGAAAGAGGTCCACTCCTGCCTTCCTTCCACTGAAGCCCTCCTACCAGCCTAATTTTCCAGCAATCTCTGCCCTTTCCTAACCTCAGTGGGGCCTCCTTCCCATCTCACCGCCCAAGTCCCCTCCTCAGTGCTCACAGCAGGGCCTGATGGGAGCCAACATCTAGTCACTAGTTCAGCCTCTCCATGCAGCAGAGGAGGCTCCCATGTGCTTCATTGCACCACGCGTCAGGCAGGACCCTACCTTTTAACAAGTACCACTGACCCTGTTCAATAGGATAAGCAGACTTAAAGTTAAACACAGGTTCAGGAGACAGCCAGCCACGAGGTATGAATTGAGAGTGGAGAAGTGAGGCTAGAATACATGAGTCTGGGCACTGTCCCCCAAAGTCATCGGTACACAGCACAGGGAGCCTGAGAGGAGAGAAGAGTCATTAACACTTGTGCGTAGATAGCCTTGCATCACCCTAAATGGTTGACACAGGGTTTTAGACCTAAGGCTTAGTTCAAACTCCAGCTCTGCACTAACTGTACGGCATTGGGCAAAGTATTTAACCTCTCTGAGCTTCAGTTTCTTTATCTAGAAAATAGGCATGATTATACCTACTTTGCAGAATTACACTGAGGATTAAATGAGGTGGTATGTATAAAATATCAACCAGTACTGGGCAGTTAGTAAAAGTTCAAAAGTAGTAGTCACTATTGTTATGATCATCACCACAAATTTTTGCTTAGAACTCATCTTAATAACGAGGTTTTTTCCTACCACTTCCTAATTTAACTAACTTCATTTGTGTAGAGAATATCAATTAAATTTGAGCAAGAAATTTAATGGATGGATTTGTAAGTCAATAGCCACTTGTCAATCAATCTATTGAGCGAAGGTAATAATTCAGATTCAGCAAATGTCTACTGAGCATCTGCCATCTACCAGGAATATTTTAAGATATAGGTAAAATCCTTTTCTCTTTTATGGCTGAATAGTATTCCATTATATGTATATACCACATTTTCTTTATATATTGTTCCATCAATGCGCATTTAGGTTGTTTGCACACACTTTTTAGTTTATGTTATGCTTTCACATACATTATCTCATTTGATCCTCACGAAGGCTGGCATCATCTCCATTTCCATTTTACAAGTGGGTATACAGAGTCAGAAAGGCTAATTGTCTTGCCTAAAGCTAAAGCCAAGATTATATGTATATAAAATCTTAATGCTGGCGCTATACTTTTCTTTTAGCAGTAACCAGGAAAATACTCTTGAGAAGCCTGCTGGATGAGGGCAGCTTGGAAGAAGGCAAGGAAAAAGAAAGAAAAGAAAACTGTTCTGCATGAAAAACAAATAGGAGTTTTAGGAAGAGGAGAGAGAAGCGAGTGCATAACTGAACAATGGGATCAAGTAGATAAAAGGTGTTTTAGCAATAGAAATCTCTGGAATTAAAAATTTTGACGATTTTTGCGTTTCTTTGATGTAAACTTCTTCCAAATTTCTAAACTTTTAGAAAAGTCTGCTGTATAGCCAAAAATTCTTACAGAAGTAGGTTTTGGTAGAAATCTAAGTAAAGGGGCTGAAACATCCTTTCGGGGTTGACGTGGCACCGGAAAGAACAAGTGCGTTGGAGAGTGAGGTGACCCAGACGTAGGAGCTCAGGCCAGAGGTGACAAGGAAGACAAGCCACACCCCAGGATGCCCAGAGAGGCTGGCAGGGGCAGCAGTGGTTCCTGCACTTGGGGTGCCACTCGATCCAATTTCATTTGAATTTCGAGGGACAGGGAATGTCCATTGACATCTGGATTACAAAGTAATTTGGTATTGTGAGGAAAGATAGGGTCTAAAACACCTTTTTGGTTGTTATTTGGGGGAGATTTTCAGTTTGGAGTTTTTTTGGCTGGAGATGGGAATAAGAAGATCATTTGAGCAGGATGCTTCCTGGCTACGCTTCCAAAGCAGCTTCAAAGCCCTTGGACTTCTTTGCAAGGGAAAGATTAGGCAGATGGGTCTTGTGACCAGGGTAATTCTGGGCACTACTAAGGGGATAACTGCCCAGCGAACCCTGTAGGCAAAATGTCTACAAATGCGCATAAACTTGGAACTGAAAGGACTAAAGCATTGGTTTTCAAACTCCCTTAAGTAATAGAGCCTTTTAATCAAACAAAATCTTACACAGACCACACAGGGGAATAATGCTAGAAATATAAAGCCTTCTAACCAAAACCTGGGACACACCCTTTAAAAACCGAAGACATTTGGGGGAAAAAAGCAAATCAATCTTTCCTGAGAAGGTTTATATTATGTTAGTTTTCAATTACGACAGACAAGATAAATCCTCAAAACTACTGTTTTGAGTAATTTATGGTGGAAAAACGTCGGAGTGGGGAGGAGTGTTGATGGGGATTGACTAGGAAGGGGCATGAGAGAACTTTCTGGGGTGATAGTAATTTTCTGTATCTTGTCGGAAGGGTTGCGTTACATTTGTCAAAATGCGGCAAATGTGTACTTGAGATTTACATATTTCTTTGATGAAAATGTTATATCCAATGGGTAAAAAACTATAAACAAATACTGAACTCTGGCTAATGATCTGCAGGTTCAAGTATTTAAGGGGACATGTACAGATGTCTGCAAGTTACTTTGAAATGCATCAAAACCAAAACAAGACGGCTTTATGGATGGACAGAGGGAGAGAGAAATGGACAGACACGTGACAAAGCAAAAAATGTCAACAGTAGAATCTAAGGGGCTGAGCATACAGGTTTCAACTTTGTCGTCTGCTTGAAATTTTTCCTAACAAAATGTTAGGGGAAAGATTCCTTACCTTTTATATATATATATTGAAATATTTACAGATAAAATTATACAATGTCTGGGATTTGCTTCAAAATAATGTGGAGGAACAAGTGTGAGGGAGAATAGAGGAAATAGATTGGCCAAGAGATCTTAATTGTTGAGACTGGTATTGGATACATGGGGTTGTCTTAGCTCAAGCTGCTATAACAAATTACCATAGACTGAGTGGCTTAAACAACAAACATTTATTTCTCACAGTCTGGAGGCTGGGACATCCAAGATCATGGTGCTGGCAGATTGGGTGTCTGGGGAGAGCCCTCTTCCTGGTTTGCGTACACCGTCTTCTTGCTGTGTCCTCACACAGCAGAGAGAGAGGAAGCAAGCTCTCCTGTGTCTCCCTGTAAAGGCACTAATCCCATCCTGAGGCTCCACCCACATGCCCTAATCACCTCCCAAAGGCCAGACCTCCAAATACCATCACGTTGGGGATTCATTCCAAAATGTGAATTGGGGGCACCAAAAACATTCCATCCATAGCAGGAGTTCATTTTACTATTTTCTCTACTTTTGTGTATATGTTTGAAATTTCCATAATAAAGAAATTTGAGAAATGAAAAAGTAATACTACACCTTGTATTCTTTTCTTAAAGCTTTCTTTTAATTTCTGTTTTGTAAATGTGATAAAATATTATGTTAAAAAGCTTCTTTTAAAACAACAAACAATACATTTTACCTTTCATGTCCATTATAGTAAGAAACTCCCATTTCAGAGATCAGAGCAGCAATTGTGCTGTCTCATCAAATTCATTGAACTAAAATTTTACCAAAAAGGAGAAGGCCCAGTTCCCATTCTCATTATGAAGCATTTCTCTTTATGAAGCATCAGTAAGGAATTCCAAGTTACTAAATTGTACCTGACTCTGGTTCCTGACACGGGTGTCCCCCGTAACAAGATACTGTAACAAGAAGGCTACTACTTCGGGTGTGGCTGCCGAGCCCAGTTTATGAGGCACACGCCCCGGTCACCCCTCTCCATAAAAGAAACGCAGGGGCCTTCAGGGACTTGCCCACACAGGAACCCAGGTTTTCTGCTTCCAGTCACTTCTCCTACTTTTCCCATACCGCCTCTCTAGCAAAATGCTAGAACTCTCTAGTCAAAAAGAAGAAAAGATCACACTCTTGAAATTCATCAAAATGGAATTTCTCCTATATGTTCCCTATGCAAGAAAGCTCTATTCAAAGAAACGCCTCCACATTCTGATGTTTAACCAAACCACCTTGGGCTTTATAATGGGGCCAGAAATATGACAGGACCTGGCTCGGTTCCAAGATCTTCCATCCTTCCTGCTAGCCATCAAAAAGAGAAGCTCCCTCTCCCCGACTCCTCCCTCTCCGCAGTCTCTCCCCCAGCTCGGACTTTCTTGTGGTATTTCAAAACATTTCCTCGTGAACCTGGACAAAACCTGAACAATCAAGGCTGTGGAAAACTGGAATGTTGTTTCCTGAACAATTTGAAACCTAAAAATAAATGAGTGCCTGTGTGTTCCGTTTGAGCTTTGGATGAAAGCCCAAAACGACTTTCCTTTGTGCCTGAACTGGTTTGCCCATACCTGTGCAAAGGAAACACCCTTCCTTTGGTGGAAATTGCGTGGTTATTGTTTTGTGTGCATTAGGTTTTTTGGTGTTATTAAAGAGCATTCCCCTGAGGGCAAGAGATGTACCTGGGTGATGGATCACAGAGAACAAAGGAAGGCATGGAGGGAGTGATTAGTCAGAAGGGACTGGATGGCCAGCGGACTCTGCCATTCAGGCGAGCTGGGCGCCAGTCTCCCTAAAGCCTGGTCAATATGCTGGTAAGAGAGCCAGAGGACATGTGCAAAAGCTAGAAGGCCATGTGGGAGCCGTCAGGGGTGGTTAATGTGGATCTGGCCTTGGGAGAAGATGGAGCTTGCCATCAGCTGGTACCGCACAGCGGCTAAGAGAGAGGGCTCTGCAGCCAGCCTGCACTGGGTTTGGAATTCAGCTCCTCCATTTTCCAGCTGGGTGACCTTGAGTAAGTAACCTGACTTCTCCAGTCTGTTTCCCCACATCTAAAGTGGGGATAATTACAGCTAACATTGATCAAGCACCTTCCACAAGCCAGACCCTGTTCTGAGAGCTCTCTGTTTAATCTTCCAGACAACCATATATTTCTGGAATGAAGTGTAAAGAAAAGGATTAAATGAAATAAGACGTAAAATATGTTGTGTCTTGTTTAGCATCTAAAGGGATCGTTTTTGCGTAACAAACACCAGTCATTTAAAACTGTTTTATAGATGACTTTGAGTTCACATTTCCAAAATGCCTATGGTGCAATAGAAACGTTAAAAAAACATTGCCCCGGGGCCGGCCCGGTGGCGCAAGCGGTTAAGTGCGCGCGCTCCGCTGCGGCGGCCCGGGGTTCGCTGGTTCGGATCCCGGGCGCGCACCGACGCACTGCTTGGTAAGCCATGCTGTGGCGGCGTCCCATATAAAGTGGAGGAAGATGGGCACCGATGTTAGCCCAGGGCCGTCTTCCTCAGCAAAAAAAAGAGGAGGATTGGCGGATGTTAGCTCAGGGCTGATCTCCTCACAAAAAAAAAAAAAAAAAAAAAAAAACATTGCCCATTTCTCTCTGTTAGCAGGGACTTGCTCGAGACCAGTTTCCTGATCAAATATTGAAGACATCAGAAGTGCAGGTTTCAATGAGAGCTGGATCAGCCTTCCCAGAACCAACCAAAGATGAGTCTCTAACATCGAGTGCAAACCCTGAGACTCACGCACAGGCAAAGCAAAACAGCAAATCAGCACACATCGAGTGTTTACTCTGGGCCAAGAAAGAAGCATCCCCAGGCAGTGACTGCTCTCTTGGGGAAAAAGGAAAAAAGTTCTATGCTGACTCTAACCAGAAAGTTTCTTTAATGGTAAATATATTCTTATATAAGTTTCCATATTAATAATGTGGTTCAAATGGAAAAATTTTTAATATTCTACAGGAAATAATTTTTGACCTTGATTGTATTTCTCCCCCCAGCCATGAACAAAGCTCCATCACCATTACCCTGGGAAAAGGAGCATATTATAAGAATGTAAGATGTTAGGCTAAGCTGAAAGGAAACTGGACTCGATGTTAACAGAAGGTGATTTAGCATAAAATTCAAGGGTCTAGGCTTTGGGTCAGAAAACTCCACCCGTGGACCCTAGTTCTCCTTCTGAGATGTCAGACCTTAGGATGGTTCTCTTTTTGCCTTAGATGTCTCAGCTGTAAAGGGATCTACCTCACAGAATCACTATGAGAAATAAGAGAGACTCTTGGAGCTAATGCTTAGAGATTCTCAGTGAGACACTCAGATCGAACACATGCACTTAATGCATTTCCCTTCCGAAAGAAATGAACCTAGATATGAACTCATGAGGACAAGGAGTATGAGCAAGGAGACAATAATGGACAAAAAATGTCAACAAATTTTAAGGAGATAGAAAGTGGATGGAGGAAGGGTAACCGACTCAGCAGAGTTTATTCAGAGAGGAGTAACAACGAGAAGCAAACTGAATTGCTCCCCCAGAACCTCAGAAAGACTTAGGGACTGAGGCCACAGGGGCCTAGGAATTTGTGGGTGAGGCATGAGGGGGAAACAGCGGACGTGAGTGGAAGGCAGAGTGGGTGGACCCCAGATTCTCTCCTGACCCCAAGCAGCAGCCAACTACCATTCTCCCATCTCCAGAGGTTACTGAAGCTATACTCCCTGGAGAAATGAAGGCAGAGAGGCATGAACGAGGATGGGAGTGAGCTATAGGACCACAAATGGGGATTCCACGAAAGTCTGCCTGCTGAATGACGAGACCCCTGGCCCATTCCCCTGTCCTGCTCCCAGATGCTGACAGCCAGGCACATACTTTCACCATCCTTCCTCAACCCCAATCCTCCCCCAACAAAAGACTGAAGGACTCATTTTTAGAGAAACTGAACATCTTCAAATAATCACACAGTGAAATAAGTCAGACAGAGAAAGACAGATATTGTATGATCCCACTTATATGTGAAATCTAAAAAAACCAAACTCATGGAAAAAGAGATCAGATTTGTGGGTACCAGAGGCAGGGGGCGGGGGAAACGGGTGAAGGGGGTCAAAAGGTACACACTTCCAGTTATAAGATAAATAGGTACTGGGGATGTGATGTACAGCATGATGACTGTAGTTAACACTGCTGTATGGTATGTTTGAAAGTTGCTAAGAGAATAGATCCTAAGAGTTCTCATCACAAAGAAAGAAAAATTTGTTAACTATGAGGTGGATGTAACTACTATTAGATGGATGTTAACTAAACTGTATCGTGGTAATCATTTCACAATGTATGTACGTAGAGTCATTATGCTGTACACTTTAAACTTACACAGTGTTGAGTGTCAATTATATCTCAATAAAACTGAAAAAAAAAACAAGAATCCTACATTTGAGGGTCCCCCCCCAAAAAAGCCAGCCAGCCACCCAGTCAGTCTGCAGTGAAAAAAAAAACAGTTGTCAAGCCTATATATTCATTCAGAGTTTCCTATCAGCTTGTTAGCGCCTCACCTTCTAATATGAATGGAGAACCAAGGGTCACCAGAAACCTCAGGAACATGCAGCCTCCAGCAGGAACAACAGAGAACAAAAGAAACAAACGGGGGAAAAGCAATTAGATGGAGAAACAAATCAGGAACTGAAAGATTTGTTTTTAATCCTTAGAAAGAAAGAAAATATTATAGCTATGAAACAAGAATAGGCTACTTTTTTCCTAAGAAAGAAACCATTAGAGAATATAATAAATGTTTTAAATTGGTAGCTATTGTTAACATCATTTTTTTTACTACGTGCTACCCCATATGGCTGTCCCCCATAGACGCCTTTTCTTAAGTCCACTGCACAAAGACTTCCTCACTCCTCATCCTCCAGCCTGTCTGGCCCCCTTACTGTGTCTCAAGAAGCAAGTCAGCTTCTGGTCCTTTCTGCTTGCTTACCCTCTGCCTGGACCACTGCATGGCTGGCTCCACTTCATTGCAAGAGGCCTACTCTAATCTCCCAGCTAAAACAGGACCTCTTACAATATCTCTCTTCCTCTCTTTTTCCTGCTTCCTTTTCTCCACAACACCTATCACTGTAAATGATGAGTTATGTGATTTCTTTGTTGCTGTGTCACCTCTGGCTCCAAGAAGAGCAGGCCCCAGCACTTAGTATAATGACTCTTACATGGCAGGTTCTCCAAATATCTGTTGAATGGGGAAATAAATAAATTTTCACTGTATTGGGGCAAAAGTATGACTGCAAATATTCAACAGAACATATAAACCATTCTTTTCTGTCCTTGAGGGGTCAAAGAGCCAAAGGCAGTGAGGTTTCCACTTGGGTTGCTGCTTAAAATATAAATTATAGATTATATTTCCTTTAATCTGAGCTCTGGTGGAGGAAAATATAAGCATTAACTTTATTTACCATTAAGATAACTGGAAATTCTAGAGGCAAATATATTTATAAAACGTGACAATTGTTTTCTAAATTAAAAAAAAAAAAACCTGATTTTAGAAGAGACACATATACTCTATGGGCAAGTCTTTAGTTGGGCAAGAACTCAAAGTCAGACCATTCCAGTTTTAGAGTTTTTCAGAGGATGGGCTCATTGGGGAAGACTTTATTTAGCCCAGAGGAGTGAATACTCTTCTGTGCTTTTTCTTTTCCACCTGCCACAGGCATAAACAAATAAAAGGCAACCTGATTCCAATGGTTTTTTTTTAATAGTTTTAAATTCTTCAGTCAAATCTTTTATTCGAGCTGCTATTCACAAGCAATAATCTTGTAGACTCTGCACTTGGAAGTCATCAAGGTCAAACTCCCTGTTTTACAGAGAAGAAAATTGAGGCATAAGGAGTAAGTTGTCCAAGTTTACAGAGATCATCATGGCTGTCTGGGGCCTCCAGCCTCCCGGCCTGTCACCACCTGGTAGGAGTTGGCCCTCGTGGGAGGCCCTGTCCACCAGGGCTGGGTGTTTATTGAGACTTGAGAGGGAGCCACTGGGTATAGCCACAGTGTTCCAAACCAGACAGAGTATCTGCCCTCAGGCAGCTAACATTCTCCTGTGAGAGACAGACAATAAACTGATAAAGAAGCCAGATAATTTCCATTTCTGACAAGCACTATGAAGGATAAAATAGGCTACAAGGAATAACTAGGGTAGAAGATGTGAAGGAGAGGGCCTCTTGAGGAGGTGAGAATTGAGTTAAGACCTGAATGACGAGGAGGGGCAGCATGGAAGACTTAGGGGAAGAACTGCAAAGGCCTGACGGGGGAACCAGCTCCACACATTCGAGGGACAGAGAGAGCTGAAGCTTAATGGCAAAGGGTTGGGGAGAAGGTCTGAGATAAGATGATGGCTTGGGCCATAGATGGCTATGGCCATGGAGATGGTGAGAAGGACATATTCTGGGGTGGAGCCAACAGGAAGGAGTAGATACGGAGTCAAGAGAAAGAGAAGAAGCAAAGATAACACCTAGATTTGTGGAGGGTGGTGCCACTTACTGAGTTGGGCCACGCTTGGGGGAGAGAACTGTCTGTCTCTTGGGTCTGTCAAGACGGGTTACATGTGAGATGTTTGTCAGCCGTCGAGTAATCACTGACCTTATTTCCACATTCTCATCCTGTGCCTCTCTCCCTCTCTCACCAGATTGAGCCACTCTGGCCTTCTTTCTGTTCCTCAGACACACAAAACTCACTCCTGCCTCTCAGCCCTCACACATGCTGTTCCCTGTACTAGAACTCCATACTTTGCATGACTTTGGTTTTTTCACCCTTCAGGCCTCAGCTTAAATGTCCTCCCTTCAGGAAGGCCTTTGCTAACCATCTCGTCTAAATTAGGACCCTCCCCTATTGTCCATCATAGCCCTCTGTTTCCTTCAAGGGCTTATCATAATTTGTAATCACCCATCAGTTTACTTTTATCATCTATCTCTCCTACAGAATATAAGCGTTAGAGACCCGGCACCTAGCACAATGCAAGGCACATAATCAGTGCTCCATGAAAACGTGTTTAAAAGAACAGAGGGAAAAACAAAAGACGGAATTTTTGACAGAAACGCACAAGGGCATTCTAGAAAGGGACAGTGCAAGCATGAAAACGGGCCTGTGAGTGTGTGGGGGAGAAGACCAGGAACTCGGCCTAACTTCTGAGGCGGTTCTCAATACCCCCTCTCCCAGCCCAGCCCTGTCCCAGCCAATTTGGCATCAAGCCCCTAAACTGTTCTTCTCTACATATAGCACATGCCGCTCACCTGCAAGAATCTCAGGCATAAAGAAGGTACAAGGCTTAGTCTCCTGTGCCCACTGGCTCCCCAGGGGGCAGTCTCTCATCAAACCATTCCGAAGGCCAGAAGGGCAGCCCAGACCACCCTTGGCATGAGCTGAAGGTTAAGTACAGGATTGGAGTTGCAGTAAACAACATCACAGAGGGCAATATCCCCTGTCTGCATCAGGCATTTTAAAATCATCTTCAAAATATCTTGCTAAGAGAATTTAATCTTTTTTTTAATGGACTTCACTTTTTCTAGCAGTTTCAGATTTACAGAAAATTGGCAAAAGAAGACACAGAGTTCTCATATACCACATGCCTAGTTTTCCCTATTATTAACATCTTACACGAATATGGTACATTTGTTACAATTAATGAACCAGCATTGATATGTTATTTTTAATTAAAGTCCATATTTTATTCAGATTTCCTTGGTTTTAACCCAATGTCCTTTTTCTGTTACAGGATCCCATCCAGGACACCACGATACATTTAGTCATTAGGTCTCCTTAGGCTCCTCTTGGCTTGGACAGTTTTTCAGACTTACTTTGTTTTTGATGACTTTCACAGTTTTCAGGAGTTCTGGGCAGCTATTTTTTAGAATGCTCTTCTATTGTGATTATGAGGGCTTAGGAGGAAGACCACAGAGGCAAAGTGTCATTTTTATCATCACATGATATCAAGAATGCATGCTATCAACTTGACTTATCATTGTCGATGTTGACTTAGGTAGTATTTATCAGATTTCTCCACTAAAGTTTACTCATTTTTCCCCCCTTTCCACATTGTACTCTTTGGAAAGAGGTCACTCTGCACAGCCCACGTTTAAGGAGCAGGGAGTTATGTCCTGCCTCCTTGAGGGTCAGGTACCCACAAAAATTATTTGGAATTCCTCTGCACAGTACATTTGTCTCTTCTCTACTTATTTATTTACTCAATCACGTATTTATATCAGTATGGACATCAGATATTTATTTTACACTTTGGGTTATAATCCAATACTACATTATTTTGTTGCCCCAATGGCTCCAGTGTGGGCTGTTGAGAGCTCTTTCAGTTGATTCCTGCCCACTTTGACATATCCCCAATCAATGTAGGGTTTGGTTTGGTTTGGTTTTAAGCACTTTTCTACTTTCTAGCACTACAAGATGCAACCTGTTTCTTAAATCACGCCGTTCGCAGAGCCTGATTTAAGGTGGCCCCAGAAGTAGGTAATTAAAGGGATGTCCCTGCTTTTTATCCATGGAAAGGGATATCTCTAGACTGTTTGGCTCACTGATGCTCACTTTCATGAGGCTTTTGCTTTGCTTCTCAAAGGAGGTCATTGGTCAAGTGCCAAAGGGCACAGGAAGCCCCAGGACACAAGAAATGCTAGACTGTACTAGGAAGGGTGTCAACAACAGAGTCAGAAGGACTGAGATTCGCTGCGGCCTCCATACTGCTAAGTTACCTTAGAGGAGGTCACTCCACATCTCTGAGCCCCAGTTTCCTCATATGTTCCTTGCAGGGCTCTGTGAAGATGAAATGTAATGCACATGAAACACCTAGCACAGTGCCGGGCCCCAAATTGTTGCTTTAAAAAATGGTTAGTCTCGCAGGAGAAAGAAGGAGAGAGCCGTCCATTCTATAGGGGTCTCAGGGTTGGAAGGAAGAATAACTGGCTTGCTCCAGCCTCCCCAACCAGCCAGGGCTCCATCAGTTCAAAACCAAATAAATGACTCATGAATTCTAATCCATTCTTCTAGGCTCAGCTTCCCTCCTTCATGCTGGGAGGTCAAATTACAGTATTTTATTATTTACCTCTTTACTCTGTATTTTATTTACCTCTGTTGTGCTGCCTAGTTTTTTGGCATTTTTTCAAAAGCCCTACTTGTTCCTACCTGCTATTTGTATTCTTGGTAAAACTGCCAATCGCTATAATGTACCTCTCCCAAGCTTCAGGAAGATTTCTATGTTGTATTCTTGCCACGCTGCTAGCTTCGTTAATCTGGAACTGAATGCTGAAATTCCGCTTACTATTTTGATCTATATGTTCTCTCAATGTGTTTGTCATTTTCCAGAATCAGAAATTCTGCTCCTGGATAAGTGGCTGCTCATGGTGGCCCTCACCAACCAACCACCAACTGAATAATAGAACAGGCCTTGATAGAATGAAGGTGGGTTGTATCAGACTTCTAAATCAACCTGAAATCAGGAAGAGCAAGAGTGCTAGAGTCAGCTGTCCTCTGTGCATGGATCCTTTGGTGCACAGTGTAAGTTGGTGTCTGGCTTTGTTTCCCTAAGCCCCTTGAGCTCAAGGCCACCTATGTCTTGTTTACTGCTGTATCCCCACAGTGTAGCACAGTGCCTGACACATAGTAGGTGCCCAATAAATATTTATTAAATGAATGAATGAATGAGTTTTCCCAAAAAGTAGGCACTCCAACTTTTCTCTAATTTCCTGGTAGATGCAAAAGAGGTGCTCTTTCCCTTAGTCCAAAGATTGGCTCCATTTTATGTGGCCTGCCATGTTGATTGTCTTCTAAATGGTAATTTGAGTTAGAGATTGTGAGGCAGTGCTTCTGTCGGGGCCCAGGAAGGGAAAGGAGAGAACCAAGATGAATTCAAATAAGAATTTTGCTATAGACTGAATATTTGTGTTCCCTCAAAATTCATATGTTGAAACCTAATCGCCAACATGATAATGTTTAGAGGTGAGACTTTTGGGAAGTGATTAGGTCATAAGAATGAAACCCTCATGAATGGGATTAGTGCCATTATAAAAGAGACCCCAGAGAGTTCCCTCACTCCTTCCACCATGTGAAGACACAGCGAAAAGACAGCGTCTATGAATCAGGAAGCAGATTCTCACCAGACATTGAATCTGCTGGGGCCTTGATCTTGGACTTCCCAGCCTCCAGAATGGTGAGAAATAAATTTCTGTTGTTTATAAGCCACCCAGTCTATGGTATTCTATTATAGCAGCCCAAACAGACTAAGATAAGTGCCCTCTCCCCCCCTTCTCCCTTGAACTTTCCCAACAATTCATACCCTACATATTCTTCCAGGACTGGCCCCTGCCTAACACCAAGATGTGTCTCTTCCATGAAGCCTTCCCAGGCCCACTGATTTATCTTCCTTTAAACCTATAGCATTGATGACCTCTGAGGCTCATCCACATGACAGACTTACTCTTTGAAACACCTCTTGTACTGTAATCTTCTCTCTTGTAATCTAATCCTTCATGATAATTTCACTTTTCATGTGTTCATATCTTATCTTCCCAACTACATTATAAATTCCTTGAGAGCAGAGATTGTGTCTCATATTTCCTGATGGTTCTCTCTGTCCTGGAGCCACCTGTGGCACATGGAAATTCTTTCTAAAGTCATCCACCTTTAAGGCACTAGGCTTCATCGCTTCATTAAAAAGTAGGAGAAAGGAGGATGAGGTGAGAAGGTCAGAGAGAGGATAGAGAGAGCATGGGGCAAGACAAAGAACATGACATAATCAAAATAAAAAGAATTGAGCCAAGACAAGCCCTGACAATAGATTAGGTTAAATTCCACTGAAATACTGAGTGGATAAAAACCCAGTGCTGCCAGAAAAGAAAGGGCAAAGCGCTGTGAACCAGTTGAACAATCCCCTCACTGCCTTACTCATACATTTCACTACTAAATAGTAGAACCCCCTTCACACAGTCTCCAACAACCTGCCTTGCACTGGAGTTGCATTGAATTAAATATTCTTTCAAATAATAGACACTTCACTACCTGGAAATCATAGAACCATAGGTTTTCCAAGCTGGAAGTAATATCAGAGACCAGTTAAGTTGACAATTCTAAATGTAAATAGGTCCAGTGTATCCTTTGAACATATATGTGACCCTCTGGAAATGGTATGGAAAACCTAGTATAAGCCCATGTAAACTTTTCTAGGAAGAAAATTTACAAATTTCATCAGATTCTTAAAAGGATCATGCTGCCAAAATGTTACAGATCCCTACCCTTGGCTAAGTCCTTGATGTTACAGACCAGAAAGCTCCGACCCAGAAAGGGTAGCAAGGGTACCCAAGGAAATAAAGCCAGGTGGTAAAAGAACCAGAATTATGACTCGATTCTCCTGACTCCTAGCTGCCACTTTTCCCCCTGCACTTACACTCCTCCCTTTTTTGTTATAAAGAGATTTTCTTTGTGACACTATTTGCTCTAACGGGATTTGCCCTGTGGTGTTCTGGATGCTTTGCTCTGTTACACGTTAAGCGTCTTCTATTTGCCTGCTTTCCTTCACCCTAATGATGCCCACAGAGATGTCATTTTCTCACTTCTCTTTTTCTATTATCACCTCATCTGGCCTTTGCCCACTCTCTTTTCTGCTACACGTGGCACGTCTCTGGGTGCCCTTTTGTCCTCCCATTCTGATTTTATGAGAAGTATTTATTTCCATGTTTTCTGTATTTGCCTGGATGTATTCTTAGGGAGCTGATGGTAAAACTCTTCTGTCTCAGCAGGAAACGATTGCTCACAGCAATTACGCCTGCTGTCTTCCTTTTCATTTTCCTTCAGCTCTTGATGAAATTGTGTTTCCAGAAACCCTTTGAATTCTTTCTCAGACTCTTACATAACTCAGTGTATTCAGCCATTTCTTTTCCATCCATATTTTTTTGTTTGTTTGGTTGGTTGGGCATTTGGCTCATTTTCTCTCCAAATAATTTGGCGGCTATTTTATCTTCAGTTTCTCTCACACTGTAGATGACCTCCTGCATCCAGATGGGTGGCTCAAGGTTCAGTCGGATTTGGCTGGTATTTGTATCATTAGAGGCAGAATGAGTCTAGTTGTGTTGTTTGTGAGTCTGTATTGTTGATTTGTTGCTGGAGGGGTACTTTTTGTTTGTTTGTTTACTCTTTGGGGGGAAGGAATGTTAATTTTGCGTCAAGTCTTAGGGCTAGAATTTAGAATGTGTTCTTTTGCTTCAAGTTATATCCTTGATACTTTTGAACAGCTTGCCCCTTAGGCAAAGCTCAATGTGTGTGTGTGTGCGTGTGTGTGTGTGTGTGTGTGTGTTCTGGGAATGATTCTAGAGAATATTTCATTGGGGCTGAAATATGGGTTTCAACATCTTCCCTGTAAATAAATCAACACTTGAGGATAAGTTCTCAATTCCATTTCCCCCCATCCTCCCCAACCCCATGCCCTTGCCCTGCCCTACTCTCAAGGTTAAGATTCTAGCCCTAGAGAGGAGCACTAGCAAAATTAAGGCAGAAATCAGGCCCTTACACACGACACTGGGGTTCAGAGGACGCCAGTAGAGTCATGGAAAGGGGTTGAGGATGAGGCAGGGAGGAGTATGGGAGAAAATAGTCCAAAAGCACCTCAGATACCTGGGGGTCCTTGCTTTAGGCCATGGGATTGACTGATAGTGAATGTGCCTTAAGAACAAATGAGACTGATTGATTGCATCTGAGCCACTGGATCTTGGGACAGACAGGGAGGGAGCAAATTAATTCTAAGCTCCACTGAATAGGCAAGGTGGGGGAGGGGAATATTGAACCTTGGCTATATTTCCTGGTTGGTTCAGGAGATAAGTCAGGACAGACTCTACAAGGAGTTCATGAACCTTCAGAAGGAAGCTGGAGGAGGCAGTGAGGCAGGGCCTGACATCCTTAGAGTTTTCACTATGGCAACTGTTTGCATCCCACTCTTTCTCCTCTGTGTGCATGGTACCCTGGTGAACCTTGAACCCTGCCAGGGGTGCCATCAAAGTTTGACCAATGTATAAACTGTATTTTTGCTGTAATTAGAACACATAGTGGCAAAGTCTGCCAGATAAAATTTTCAGCTGAATGGGTCATAGTATGCTGCCTGGGGTCTGGTACAAGTTCCTGCCAATAGAAGGAAACAGGTATAGTGTAATGTCAAGCCAGCCTGGAAGAGAGAGCCCACATCCAATGCAACTCACTAGACCTTTGCCCTTAGGCATTTACAAGATAGTGTAGCCAGGCCAGTTAACAACTCTACGCAAACAGCATTTGGTGCTAAAAGAGTCGGCAAATAAACAACGTGATGACTGTTGAAAACTTTTTTCAATTTTCCTACTTTTTTTCCTTTGAAGAGGTGTTGACTTTCAAATGTGCTGTCAAAAAATTCAAGTATTCAAAAGGTTGCCGTGAATTCAGAAGGAATCAGTGAAACAGATGATATGATCCGAAACTTAGAAATTAAAAAATCAAAATAATACATACACATTCTCTTCCTCCCTCTGAAAATACTCAAAACGTCACCAATGGAACTTTGAGAGACAGTATAGTGAAGCAAACATCAGCGACAGAAAATGAAAACTTTGACCTTCCTTTGACCCTGCCTTTCACATGGTGGATGTCCTTGGGCAAGTCACTGAACTCCCCTGCTTCTCAGCTACCTTGTCCATACAATGAAAATGTCAAACCTGATCAGGGAAAGCAACCTTTCTCAGTAAGGGCCAATTCAAGAAAAATAAACATGTCAATGGGCCGAATGTGTTCCTTTGTTCACTCAAAATGCAAATTACTTCATTGATCCCCATGGCAAAAAGTGAATATAATATCAATTATTTTATTAATAGAAATATGAATGATAATATTAATCATTGCTTTTACTCTCTTGAAATGTTAATATCTGGACATTTTTGAGAAGAGGCAATAAGGACACAATTTCCTAATCTTTCAATCCTTACACCTGTTTAAATTGCAACTGAGCATTCACAAAATGCGTTTACCACCATTACCTCATTTCTTCCTCCAAGACACCCTGAAAGAAAAGCATAATTGTCATTCTCATTTTACATGTGGGAAAACTAAGGCTAGAAATATCTGTCTAAGGACAGCTAATTGGAAGCAGAGTTGAAGCTAGAATTAGTTCATTACATGCAACGCACAGTACAAATGTGATTTTTTTTAATATTGTATAACGAAATGTGTCAACATTTAGAGGATCCTTGTAGCTCAGTGAACCAATATTTTCCAAATGACTGATGAATAACATAAAATTATGCATGGGTAAGAGATCCATTCAAAGTACAAGATAGATCAATGGGTTTTAATA
This sequence comes from Diceros bicornis minor, assembly GCF_020826845.1. Classification (NCBI taxonomy): domain Eukaryota; kingdom Metazoa; phylum Chordata; class Mammalia; order Perissodactyla; family Rhinocerotidae; genus Diceros; species Diceros bicornis. The sequence continues at coordinate 54,812,169 of NC_080749.1, forward strand.
CAACAGAACATGAAAAGTTCATTGATCTGTTTTCAGATCTCATGTTGTAACCAACCTTTAAGGAATCACCACTTGTTGAGTTTTAACATAATAGCAAAGATGAATATCCACGATTATCTGAAAAGGCTATTACAAAGCTGCTTCCTTTTAGAACTACGTATATGTGTGAAGCTGGATTCTTTTCATATACTTCAACCTCAACCAAAACATCATATCCCAACAGATTAGATGCGGAAACACGTATGAGAATCCAGTTGTCTTCTAATAAACCAGACATTAGAAAGATTTACAAACATGTAAAGCAATGCCACTCTTCTCACTAATTTTTTTTTGTTTCAGAAAATAGAACTTTTTACATTTTTTAAATGTTATTTTGTTAACATGTAATGAGTTTATTACTATTATTTTTTAATGACTTAATAAATAAATATTTTAATCTTTTCTCAGTTTCAATTCTAACATGATAAATATGTATAGATATAACCTGTACAAACAAAATCTCTTTGGGGTTCTCAATAATATTTAAGAATGTAAAAGGATCCTGAGACCAAAAAGTATAGAGAAGGCCACTATACAATGATAAAAGATTCACTTCACCAGAAAGATATAGCAACTTTAAACTTGGATGCACTTAAAAAAAATAGCTTCAAAATATATAAAGCATAGAAATTGGCAAGTCCACTATCATAATGGAAGATCTCATTCCGTCTCCCTCAATTATTGTTAGGGCAAGCAGGCAAAATGAGTCTAGAGATTCTAACAGTCCCGACCTGGTGGAAAAGTGATGCCACTCTCAGACGAGCGGAAGAGAGAGAGTTTAATTAGATATTCACCAGGTATGGACGAAGTTAAGTGACCCCAACCAAGGATGGACGGAGAAGCGCATCCAGGGCTAGAAACAGGGGCAGGATACCACCCCTAGGCCTAAAGGGCCCGGGGGAGGACTTGATCACCAACACCACTGAGAGCTGTTGCTGAAGGAGAGGGTGCCTGAGAAGCTCTGTGGCCTTTGACAGAGGCTTGCAGTCTTTGCCAAAATGGCCCAGCAGGAGAGAGCTAGATGAGTTAGTATTCTGACCTTTCTATCTACCTCTTTCCTATCTCCTACCCATATCTCCCACTGGCTGAGCCCGAAGAAGCCAAAGGTAAGGAGTCCTTCATATAGGTCGTACAAGTCAGCCTCCTGAAGCACAAAGACTCAGACAGTAAATCTGGAGGGACAACGGGAGAGGATCCAGCAGAGATACAGCTGATTTGAACATCATTTACAGATTTAGTTTGCTGGATGAAAATAGAACCCTGGATCCAACAATTAAAGAATATACCTTCTTCCCAAGCACACACCTGGAACATTTACAGAAATTAACCATGATTCTAGGCCAAGGAGCAAGTCTCAGCAAATTTTTAAAAATCCATGCCAAAAAAAACCTGTCCTCTGACCACAAAACAATTCAATTGTGACGGATTACAATAAAAAATAATAAAAAAATAGGGGAACCTACCCATACACTTGGAAATTTTAAGAACAAACTTCTAATAACTCAAAGAAAAAAAATCATAGAAATTTAGATATATTCAGAAATTAGTGATAATGAAAATACTACATCTCAAATCTTGTGGACGTAGCAAAAATAGTACATAGAGAAAAATGTACATCCTTAAATGCTTATGATAGATAATTTTAAAACTAAGAATTAATGAGCTAAGTATCTAATTTAAGACATTAGAAAAACAAAGAAGATGATAAAAATATAAATGCCGAGATGGATGAAATAGAAAACAAAAATAAAATAGAGATGATCATCAAAGCCAAGTGTCAGTTTTATAATAAGATTAAAATGAGCAAACTCTTTGTGAAATCAATTTTTTAAAAAGATGAGCGAGTAAGAACATACGAATAAAAGTTTCATCTCTGCTTCCTTCTTCATGGCCTCAGTCCTCACATCTCCAACCTCCAGACTTCATTTCTTTTGCATTATGAGAGCTGAAAGAGTGTGTTTGAAATTATAGCCTAAATGAGCAGGGTACATAACTGATTAGGTGACCTTACAGAGTCTGTCGAAATTCTACAGACTCTGCTGCATCTCCGGGCTGAGCAATAACAGCTCTGGGTTCTGTGTTCCCGGGTCGGGAGAACAGGCTTTGCTATCTAAACAAGGATCAGAAGAGCAAAAGGGATGCTGAGGCCTGAAGTGGAAGTGATGGCCCTGGGAAAAAAAACAGTGCTGACCTGGGAGCCAAACAAAGAAAAGACAAGTCAGAGACCTGCGTCATCACTTCATCGAGAGCCAGCTCTGCACTCGCTATTCATGAGGCGTGTGAACACCCCCATTCAGGTGGGATTTGGGGTGCTGAAGGGCTCTCCGTGGCTACAGAAAATCTTTTTGTTGCACTGTTTGGGGAATTTTGTTTGGGTTTTTGTATTTTCCATTTTTCTTCTTCTGCTTTATAATACCTCTTCTACAGGGACCACAAATTCCCTCATGGGCTTCAGTCATCTTTATAGAATGGAGGCCTATTTACACCTGCTATCTCGAGATGCGTAGACCAGAAATAAAACACTCACCTGAATCGTCCAAACCCCAGGGTTTTATATTGGAAGACTGTGAAAGGTAAAAAGAACTGTGAACCAGGTGCAAAGAGTCATTTCCAGCTTTGTAATTACTGAAGGGAAACAGCATTTCTAAACCATGGATGTGGAACTAAGGCTGGCATAGGACAGAGGCGCTGTTACACAGAGTAAATAATGGCCAACCACATCATCCATCATCAGTTAGCAATATCAACACTCTAACTTTGAAATTTATCTATTTGTTGTTAATGTATCTCAAACCACAGCTGAATAATCTCTTAAAATGGAAACACAGTCGTTCATTTTCTTACATCAAAAGCTGGTTCAAGTCCTTTTGACTCTTGAAATGATCAGTCATTAATCTGCCAAAATATTCCATGTAGTTAGAGAGAAATCCCTGCATTCCAATTTATGGAAAACTCAATTGGGAATTCAATTAAAAATATCAATATTCTTCATTCAGAGAAACATCTCCCAAATAACTCTTTCATTTCCAATTTTAATTAAAAGAACTGTCTAAGAATTGCATATTCTGTTGTTTTACACACCCACTAAAAAACAGAAATGGACTAAAAGTAATTAATATTATCCTTGTGGTAATGACTTTAAAATTCTCTCCTGGTCATTTATAATCACCATAAGTAAGTGAAATATGTGTCTCTATTTATTTAACTTCTAAGGAGAGAGACCTCATTTGTTCCTTAGTCATTTCTTCAACATAATAGAACTCTGCCTTGAAAAAGAATTTTCTTCTGTTTCAATATCTGGGTATGATGAGATCTCCATGGACCATTATTAGTCTTTTCTATATTTTTTTAATCTTAAATTTGGATTACTCTTGTACATGCATAAAGCTATCTTCTACGCCTTTTAATTCTATGACATAGAAATCAGAAACAATATTTATAAATTTCTGATATTGCCCAGTAAATACAGTACATCACGACTTGATTGACTGCTCCAAGGGTTGTATTATAGTGGGATTTGTATTCCTACTATCTATCAAACCGAAGACATAGATAAGGTAACAAACCTCTAGGCTAGCTTATTACACAAGAATGTAACTCTTCTGAATTCTTCTTAAGAATTACCATAAGCAAAATATGAATGTTTTCTTGTTTCGACCTATTTCTCCTCCTTTGAAGCCTGGGCATTATTTTCATTAAAAATTGTAATGTGGGGCCGGCCCCGTGGCATAGCGGTTAAGTGCTAGCACTCCGCTGCTGGCGGCCCGGGTTCAGACCCTGGGCGCGCACCAAGGCACCGCATGTCAAGCCATGCTGTAGTGGCGTCCCGTATAAAGTGGAGGAAGATAGGCACAGATGTTAGCCCAGGGCCAGTCTTCCTCAGCAAAAAGAGGAAGATTAGCATGCATATTACTTCAAAGTTGATCTTCCTCACAAAAAATAAATAAATAAATTGTAACGTAATTTCAGGATAAGTCTTACTGCAAATAGTTTAGAAATACATGTGCAGGCCTGCACTTAGAGCACAAGTGACTCATCTTATTTAAATAAAAACACGGCTCCCATGCAAGAACAATACTGAATTTTCACCCAAAATTGCATAAGTCTAGCATGTAAATGATGTGTAAATTAAGTGCTCCCTGAGTAGGCATTAAATGGGCATTAAGAGGGAAGACCATAACAGTCCATCATTTCAATGGTACCAGCCCAAAGGTACTTGAGTCGCTTTGACACAATAGAGTGTGACAGCTTCACAGGCGTTGTTTCAGGCTGCTAAGTCCAAATTCATTGGAAAAGAGGGAATGAAAATAGCCCCAAGGAGTCACTGATGGCTGTAGCCCAGGCCCTTTGCTCCAGCCAGCACAATAGATCACTTTTCCAGATTGGGCTCGCCAACTTGATCCACAGGAGGGAGGATTTTATGTAGTTTTCCTTTAAGTAAATGATAAGCAACTGATATGGAAATAAGCCTATCAGTTAACTTTTTGTTTGAACCCAAATCCTGGGCAATGTTTGTGAGATCCTCCCCAAAAGGATAGGAAGTACTCCCTGGAACAGCGTAGAAGGGAGCAGCCTCTTGGGAGTTGCTGCTCCAAGCTTTGCTCACATGCTGAAGGTATGCAGGGTGGATGCTTGATGATTGGTCTTTCCCTGTGGGGGTTCAGAATAAAAAGATTCTGCCTTTTGCCAGCCAAGGACTAGTATTTGTACATCTTTTTCCATAAAAGGAGCCCCCATACAACAGTCAACTTCGGTAATAATGCATCCATTCATGTAGGAGAATAAACCCAATGTTATTATGGAATCGCCACACATCCCAGTACCTATTGTCAAGCCTTGAACATGGTAGATACTCAAAATTATGTTACATAAGTCAACCTTGGGTTATTTAACTATCAAGGGTGGATTTATACCACCCATCCATGCTCTTTATCCAATCTCCTAGGCCTGCATTTGCACCGTGTCTAGCTGGAGGTAGGAATGAAATCTAAGTTACAGAACACACTGTCATCACTCAGTTTGTGAGAAAATTACCCATAATTTGTCCTCACTGGTATCATTCTCCACGGGTATCATCAACCCACTGAATATTCTACTTCTCGGTTATTTTGTTGAAAGAATATGTTTTAGATCTAACAAGGAAATTAAATATCTAAAAGTCAGCATCAAGGAATATATTTCCAAGAAATAAATCAATATATATGTATATGCATACATATAGATAGAGAGAGAGAGATTACACATACATAGACACTCACAGTGTAGTCATCTGACCTCATATATTAGTTTATTTTCCAAATAATCGTTTCTTTTCCAGAGCAAATCTTGATTGTCATCATTTTTATGACATTTGTTTTTTAATAGGTGAATACAATAACCTTTTCTTAACATTTAGGGTTGACCTTAGAAACACAAGTTAGGGCCGGCCCCGTGGCTTAGCGGTTAAGTGCTCACGCTCCGCTGCTGGCGGCCCAGGTTCGTGTTCCGGGCGCGCACCGACGCACTGCTTCTCCGGCCATGCTGAGGCGGCGTCCCACATACAGCAACTAGAAGGACGTGCAGCTATGACATACAACTATCTACTGTGGCTTTGGGGGAATAAATAAATAAATAAAATTATAAAAAAGAAACACAAGTTAATGTTCTCTCCTGTATCACAGCTGTGCTCTCGGGGCCTACCATTGTATATAGAACTCTCTTTTTCAGTTATACTGAAAGGGGTCTATTTGGTGGGGGAGAAGGTGTCTGTTTTTGGTTACTTCTTGGCTTGTTTGAGGATTTCTGTCTCCTCAAACGAGAGAAAGAGAGATTATCACTTCTCCCTGCTGTCACGGGTCTGCCTCTGACACTCTTCTTTCCTCCTCGTCCTAACCCCCACCACGTCACTGGATTTTGTGCTTGTAAAGTGCTTGCTAGAACTGTTTGTTCACTCATTTCTTCGTTCTACAAGTATTTAATGAGCCTCTCATATGTGCCAGGCACCGTCCTGGGGATAGCATAGAACCCGTTCTCAAGGAACCCACAGCCAGTGGGTGCAGAGAGACATCAGTCAAAGAATCACACAAAGAAATGCAGTACCACCTCTGAGGAATGAGAGGCTACTGTGCAATTGAGAACCTGGAACGGATAGGGGAGGCCAGAGAAGGCTTCCTTGAGCAGGTGGAGGTTTAGCTGAAATCCTGATGAGTTAACTCAGTGAGGAGAGGCATGGAGAGCATTCCCAGTAGAGGGAAAAACATGTGCAAAACGCCGTCGAAGAGAGCAAAGAGAATCCACGACAGGACTCCTGTGGCTGAGACCTAGGCCTTTTGGTCCCTATTCTAAGAGCAATGGACGGTGGTTGAGGAATGAGTGGGTGGGGGACAGGTGACAACAAATTTTGCATTTTGGAAACACTGCCTTGGCCGCGGGGTGGAGGATGACTTGGACATGGCAAGCATGTACATCCAACAAGAGAGTGTGGCAATAAATCCAGAGCGAAATGACTAAGGCAGGAGTTCCCAACCCAGAGAACTTGGGTGGGAAAACAAGCACATCTTTATTTTCACCAACTTCTGATTGAAATTTAGTATTTTCTTCCATGATGAATGTAACAAACCACAGTAGTATCCATGGCACCTGTGACTTTGCAACCAAGAGGAATCGCAGGAGTTTTCAGATAACATTACAGTTGCTGCAGATACATCAAGATCATTTATGCTCATCACTACTTGAAAACTACTGTTGTTGTAGGCCTGCCACTGTATCAAATTACACAATACATCAATAAAGAAGCACATATATTATTACAACTCAATTTAAAAAACATTTTGATAGCTGTATTCTAACATAATTGGTTTCCTTTGTAATCCCATGTATTTTATTTAACAAATTAAGTCGTTTTCTGAAAAGGAGCCCATAGGCTTCACCAGACTGACCAAGGTTTCCATTGCACAAAATAAGTTAAGAGTCCTTGTGGGTATAGGGGAGTGGACGAATTGAGAACTATTTAGAAGGTCAAGGTGGCATGACCTGGATGGGTGTGCTGGGGTGAAGGAAGGTGCCTGGGATAGTTCCTAGGGGTCTGGTTGATGCAAGTGGGTGGACAGCGGAGCTCTAGGTGTTTGACTCAAGAGACAAAACACTAGAAGAAAATCACAACAACATCTGTGGATAAAGTGCAAATTAATGGACTTGGGGGCATCTAGTTTGGCCATTTTTTCCTCACTTTTTTGGGTATCAGTGAAGTTGCAGATAATTGAGAAATATTGGTAAACTGGTGTCACCATGAACAGACATACACACATAGAGAAATAGGAATTGTTATCAAGAAAATTACAAGTTTCTATTCACAAAACAATGTCCAGCTACAAAGTAGTTTTAATATTCACGAATGAAACAGTTATCAAAAAGTCTGCACTTTCCTCTACAAGATTCTTTTCCAGGGGATTGAATTTCTTTTCCTGGAGGACTCTAGTTTTATTAAAACCTTCAGTTAAGCAATGGATGTCATCACCCAGCATCTTCTTTCCCTAGGTCCCAATCTCCAAGTCTATTTATTTAAGACCAAAAATTCTACTGCAGTTCCTTCAAAAAATCAGAAATGGCATCAACCCAATTATCCTCATTATTTCTATTTCTACACATGAGCAACATATGGACTTTGCCAAAACAATTAAACAAACTTAAATCATGAGTCACTAGCCAAACAGTTCCTTTGGTGACTTCATCCAGGCCTCCTGCCAGCTACCCTATCAGGCATCTGTTGAATTCCAGGCAAGGGAAGGGTCACCAACAGGAGAGTTTAAATTCAGTGTGTGTCTCCACTCCTGTTTACCTTCAACTGTAAACTTTCTAAACACTAATGCATTCGGAATAAAGTCTGAAATATGAGAATCAGGGGACCTAAGTACTGGTTTGCCCTTGGCTCTGCAGAACTTGATAAAAAGTGTTTCATTTTCTGCTGTTTTTCCTTTTGCCTGTGGAAAGAACACTTCAGGCAAGAAGAAATTCAAAAGCTGGTAGAAAGATTTTGAGAAAAAGTGGTTTTCCTTGCCCATATCCTTCTCAGGTGTCCACGCACATCGTGCCAGCATGTGACTCTTGCAGTGATTTTTTCTTTTCTTTTTCTTTTCCCCACTCACCAGGCCCCAACTCTCCCCTGCAGAAAAATCCCAAAGAAACCAAACCCGTGGAGACTTTATTTTTAATCACCCCGCATCAGGAACTCTATGATTTACACTATGCTGAGTGAAACCCATTTCGTTTGTCCTACCCTCAAGATTCCAGAATTTAATACAAAATGTAAATAGTTTATTTGATTAATGTACCTATTCAGTGTTCTATTATTACTTTTGATCATGTGCTCAAGACAAAAAGAAATTTTTTTCAAAGGCAGTAACTGCTACAAATAGGCTGCTTCTCGAGAGAGCCAGTTCTTCTCTGATCTATAAAGCATTTCAATAAAAACTTTTGCATCAAACTGATTAGTTTGAAAAGAAGCTTTTCAAGTTAAAGTCGTCAGCCTGGCAGCTGGATGAGCTTAGCCAGGTGGCTAGACACATTTCTCAAATTTTATTTTTCTAATTTGCTATTACATAAATGATATAGAGTAAATGTTGAAACAGGAGAGAACTTAAAAAAAAAGAGTATAGCATGCTTGTAAATGTCTGTCTCACACAGACAATGTGATCTACAGTCGAGGGTAGAGAGGCTTATTTGCTTAACTTATTCATCTAACAGAGCAAAACAAAATCTGCACGTGTTAGAACTTTTTGAATGATTCATTGCAAAGCTTCAAAATACAAACCAGCAAAAAAGAAAAAATATTTATCATTGGCTGATACCAGGCCACAGGAAGAGGGGCTCCTCAGGAGCAACTGAACCAGGCCCTTTAACGCTGTCACAGATCCCTTTCTCCTCCCTCTCCCCGCACCGCCCCGCCCCTGCTTCTCTCTGATAGCTAGCTTTATTCTCAAAGATCACTTTTACCTACCCAACTAGAACCAGAGCCACTTACTGTTCATATATTTGCATCTTCCCTGCATCAAGGCAAGAGGGTAAAGAACCTCTTTTTCCTTCCTCCTAGCCTCTGTTTTTATAAATGTGAAGGAAAGACGCTGATTGGTCCACTGTAGGACACATGCCCGTTCTCAGACCAATCACTGTTGCCAGGGAATACCGTACCGTGATTGGCCCAGCTGGTGCCAACTTCTCACCCAATGACAAGAACATGCCAGGGAGTTGAGGTCAAATTTAGAAAGTGCAACTCCCTTTTGAATCATTTATTAGACCAGCAGCTTCCCGAAATACAGTCTCAGAAGGAAGGGGGAGTGCTAAGCAAAAAAATAATGACTGCTCACCCCATTTATGGGGCAATTATGGTAAAGACTCTACAGTCTTTACCAGGTGAGCTTTGCCCTGGTTGACATTTAAGATGCCATAGATCAACGTAAATTATTTTATACCAAAGGCCTTCTTTCCCCCAAATAAAATTATAATTGTATGAATCATTAATAATGACGTAACATGAAAAGGAATAATTCTAGGAGGCAGGGGGAATGGGAAGAAGTTGGTCAATGGCTACTCAGTTTTAATTATGCAGCTTCAGTTATGAATAAATGCTGGAGATCTAATGTACAGTATGGTGACTAGTTAATAATATTGCATTGTATACTTGAAATCTGCTAAAAGTTGTTAAATGTTCTCACCACACACAAAAAAATGGTAACTATGTGAAGTGATGGACATGTTAATTAGCTTGGTTGTGATAATAATTTCACAATGTATATGTATATCAAGACATCACGTCGTACACCTTAAATATATACAGTTTTTATTTGTCAAGTATACGTCAATGAATCTGGAAAAAATAAATTGATATAGTTCATTTTTAGCTTTTCCCCCCAAAAAAGGAATAATTCTATAGTGACATTAGGTGAACTTGGTTTTTTTTCCACTTCTAGCATTCTTTGATATTGAAGTAGGTGTTTCTGGAAGTAAAACAAAACACTGAAGGGTTCTTTTTCTCATCATTTATAATAGGCTACGTTAACAATTTTAGTCTGCCATTAATGACCTTACCACATAAAATAAATGCTCTAGAATTGTTCTAATTCAGCAATGTCAGCAGTGCCCAGGCACGTAAACACGTGTTGTTAGTGGAAATGGCTGTTTCCTTCATCACACAGACGTCACTGGGCAATGCTAGGAGCGCGTATAAAGGTGTCTTTTCTATTCAGTGTTGGGCACCACAACCAACTGACACAGAACCAGAGGAGCTGGAGGTTAGCCATTACCGCAGGCCAGTGACTTCCTCACTCTGGACCATCCTTTCCTTGGCTATAAAAATGATAGGATTGGGGTAAATAAACTTTAACGTGTTTTCCAGTTCTAAAATATTATAATTCTAACAGAAAATAAGTTAGCCTGATTGGGGCAAAAAGAGCCAATTTTTTATCACTTAGAGTAAAGCCATTTGTCAGCCTCATGTTTATTAAACGTTTACATGGCCCCTTCCCGCCCTCTGGGCTGGGCATCAGGGGCACAGGACGAGGACATCGCGGTCCTTGTCCTCAAGGAGCACACAGGCTGGGGGTGCGGGAGGAGACAGCGTGTAAACAGATCATTAAAATGCAGTGTCGCGAGGGCTCTGGGAGAGGAGCAGACAAGGGGCACAGGGGAGGAAGTGAGTAACTCACCCTGGGAGATGACTAACAGAGGAGGTGCTGTTCAAGACGAGCCTGGAAAGGTGAGTTCAATAGATCATCTGTGCAGATGGCCAAGTTTGAGGGAGGCAAATCTGGACAGGGGAGAATGCATGTGCCAAAGGAGCCCAGAATGTTCCAAGAAAGGAAGTCTGGTAAGACAGGTCTGGGGACTGTCTCCTGTTGATGGGAAGAATTGCTGCAAGGCTTCACAGAGGAGTTAGGCACGCTCAGACCTGCCTTCTAGCAAGCTCCCTGGTAGCAGTGTGGAGGGCAGATCAAAGGAAAAGGGCCTGAGGGTGGGGACACTGAGCCATTGGGAAGCTCTTGCATTTATAGTTGAACGAGCTGATGAGGGTCTGGGTTAAGGCAGTGGCGGGGGCAAGGGAGAGAGAAGACAGGTGGTACTGAGGGAGGAGAAGATTTTCGTGCGGTCCATGATCTGAATTACATTTACCATGTTGGGGAGAAAAAAATTTTCTTGTACGCTCTCAGGTTCAGTACCTAGGGGCCTGTGAATTAAATCAACAAAAGACAGATTAACAGGACAAAAGGCGCACAACTTTTGTTAATATTTATATGCATAGAAGTTCACAGAAAAGTCAAACTCAGAAAAGCAGTCAGACTCAGAAGCTTAACCATTTTAACAAAGGAAAGGGGTTTGGGTTTCAAGGGAGGATAAATTATGGGGCAATGACTAGGAAATATATAAGGGAACTAGTGGAAGATTAGTTATTTTATTAAGTTCTGTTTATGCAAGCCTATCTCGGTGTCAACTCCCCATCTTGTTCTTCCCTTCCTGGTGGGAGGGGAGGACACCTTCACACAGGGAAATTTATGCCCTTCTTTCAGGCAGATAAAGAGAGGGCAGGGAACTCTTCCTGCATCTGTTGATCCTCAATTGCCTTCAGCTCAAAATAATCCTTATGCCAGATTGGCTATTTTGGGGTACCATATTCTGATCCCCTTCAACTACATGTGTGGTTTTGAGTTTAACCTCACTAAGCCTCACTTTCCTCACCTCTAAAATGAGGTGAGGAAACTTTGCAGATTTACAGCTAAAATAGCACAATCCATTTAAACCACTCAAGACTATATGAGCACTATATAAGTGCTCAACTCATATAAATCATCGTCGTTTTTATTATAATGCACCACGATCCAATCCTCCCTCAGGGAACAGTGCCGAGCAGAGCTGGCCAGTGCACCCAACATTGGCGTGAGGTCAGTGCAGGCTGGGGCTCAGTGGGTGAGGGACCCCAGAATGATCTAGAGTAGAAAGAGCCAGACAACGAGGTAATAAGTATTCTTTGGGTGCCAAGGGTCAAAGCTAGAAAAGTCAAAATCTGTCATCAAGGTTATGGGACTAGCGTGGCAGCAGAAATGGGAAACAAAGGCAGAAAGGTCAGGAAGATGCAGGGACTGAGTCGGAAACCATGAGCAAGGTTTGAGAAAGGAAAGAAGGTCTAGAACAATTGCTGCTGTGGACAGGGCTGAAGAGCCCAGGGTGTGGGTAGTCTTGATGGGTCAACTTGATTTTAAAAGATGAGCCAGAGCAGACACTGTTGACCATCACCCACTAATGACCTGGAGGACACTTCCCAACAAAAGACTGGAGAAGCTCATTGTGAAGAATCTCTCTGCTTTCACGAAAAAAAGAACATTAAGCCTTCCCCCGAATCCTCAAGGTGAGAGGGACAACATTCAGTCCTTCTCATTGTTCTTCCCACCCAAGAATGAAAATATAAGGGAAGAGATCACTGAATTAAATAAGAACTTTTAACTGACTTGCCAAGCCTTGTTCTAAACATTTTTCCTATAGTACTAATACTTTCATCCCCACAACCCCATGAGGTAGACACCGTCATCATCCCCATTTTACAGATAAGTAAGGTGGGGCTTAGAGATGATGAGTAACCTGGGGGAGGTCATCCAGCTGGTAAGATCTCGGCTGTCTGACGTCGGAGCTCCCCCTCCACTTTACTGCCTCGTGCTGGGGCAAGACACCGGGGGAGCTAGAGGAGAGGAGACGAAAGTCCAGACCTCTTCCTCTGAGACCGAAGGGAACATGGAAATGGTTAAATAATTTGGAATTGGGGAAGGAGGAAGGAAGTTGAGATTGTTGAGACTTGACAGCCTACATTTTCTCTGAAAAGCCAAGCTTGGTTTATGTGAAAGAGTTGGAAGTGGGGTGATGGTGGGGAAGCATGAGACTTCCTAGAAGGGGTCCAGTATCCTAAAAGACTGGGGGAAGGGCTAGTGATGGGTGCTGCCCTAATAAAGACCGAGCCTTCCCAGGATGGGTGCCGCTTATAAGTTAGGAAGTCCCGGAGGCCTTTAACAAGACCCAGCCCTAGAGATCTGGTCTTTTTAAGTGCTGATTTGGGGGTACAATACAATATTTGTGGGGCCCCATTCTAATGTCTGCCTCTAGAGAAGGTGTGTACTAGAACCTTGCTATTTTTTTTTCCCTCCCCAAAGCCCCAGGTACATAGTTGTATATTCCAGTTGTAAGTCCTTCTAGCTCTTCTATGTGAGCCACTGCCACAACATGGCTAATGACAGAGAGGTGATGTGTTTCCGCACCCGGGAACCAAACCTGGGCCACCAAAATGGAGAGCACCAAACTTGACCCACTAGGCCATCAGGGCTGGCTCAGAGCCTTGCTATTCATAATGCAGACCTGAGGCAGCAGCAGCAGCCTCACCTGGGAGCCTGTTAGAAAGGCAGACTCTGGCCCCCACTCAGATTTACTGAATCGGAATCTGCGTCTCAGCAAGACCCCCAGGTGATTTGTGTGCACGTTAGATGGGGAGAAGCACTGCCCCTGAAGGCAAAATACCCAACCCCAAAGCTGAGTTCAAGCCTCAAAGTCCCTTAGGGTCTACAGTCTCATTACCGTGGTTCTCATCAAGACATAAATCTCTGGAGAAAGAGACATATTCGAACCTGGGTCAACAATTCTAGACACAGCCCAGATATCAAAGTCCAGGGGAAAAATGGAATGGGACGATTCCGTGATGTTCTCTGAAAGCAGAGGAAGCCGATCTGAGTACACCCTCGTGCAGGAGAGTGTTCCTGTCTCATATTTGTGGCCTCAGGGCAGTGTTCCCCCACCAGTCATTACTGAGCACCTCCCATGTGCCAGGCACTCTCCTAGCTGCTCGGGACACCACAGCAACAAAACAGGCAAAAATCCCTGCCTCCAAGAAGCTTACGTTATAATGGGGAAAGAAAATAAATCAAATAAGTAAAAATGAATAGAACGCTAGATGGTGTAAGTGCTATGGAGGAATGTAAAGCAGGAAGGGGCATAAACAATATAAGTAGTTTGCACTTTTAGGTAGTGGAGCTCTGGTAGGCCTCCCTGAGAAGATGACATTAAATCAAGACCCAAAGTGGGTGAGGGAGCAAGCTAGACAGTTATCTGGGGGAACAGCGCTGCAGGCAGAATAAAGAGCCAGTGCAAGGGCCCTGGGGCAGGAATGTGCCCAGCTTGCTTGAGGAACAAGAAGCCATGTGTGGCTGGAGAGGAATAAACAAGAGGAGTAAGAGAGTTGGTCAGAGAGTCAGCACAGGGCCAGATCCCATTAGGCCTTACAGAGCACAGTTAGAATTTTCACTTTTACCATGAGTGAGATGGCAAGCAAAGAGGGTTTTGAGCAGAGGCGTGATGTGGTCTGACTTATGTTGCAACAGGACCACTCTGGCTGCTGTGTCGAGGATGGGCAGAAGCAGAGACAGCAGTTAGGAGGCTGCTGAAAGAGTCCAGCCAGGAGATGATGGGGCCTTGGAGTGGGTGGCAGCAGTGGCACTGGTGAGCAGAGGCCAGTTTCTGGATATTGAGTGAAGGGAGAGCCAAGAGGATTTCCTACCTGGTTGAACGTGGGATGACTCCAGGGTTTTTGGCCTGAGTGGCTGGAAAGATGGAGCCACCATCATCCAAAATGCGGAAGACTGCAGACCCAGCAGGCCAAACTGAAGAATCTGGAGCCATAGAGCATGGTGCAAAGGGCTCAAGGAAAAGCATCTGTCATGTTTTCATTTCATATGTTCTGAGAGCAAGCAGTTTTTAATTTTAGTTGGAAAAGGTAGTTAGGTGTTCCCTCCTCCCCTACTTAAAAGGATAAACGAAAGTATAGGATTACCAAATCCTTGCCAGTGTCAATAGCGGGCTGGCACTCCATGTATCTGTGCTAGCACACCACCCAGAGCACAAACAGTGAGGATCCAGCTCATTGCCATGGAAACCGAGGGCTGGATCTAACCAGGAAATCGGGTTAGCACAATCCATGGCACTTCCTGGCCCTCCCCGGACCACCACCTTGATTCTCTCAAAACGAACCTTTAGTTAATGCCACTTGTGCTTGGCTTCTTCAGCCACAGCTGAGAAGAGCCTTTCTCTGCCTACAGGGCCACCAACAGGGCCAGGAGAAGACCTGTCCAGAGCACAACGTGGCCAGGCTTGATTGGCAGTTGGAGGCCTTATTTTCTTTCAGCTTTAATGAGATACATGTGACGCATAACTGTGTAAGTCTAAGGTATACAATGTGATGATTTGATACATGTATGTATTGTGAAACGTTTACCACAATAAGTTTAGTTAACACGTCCTTCACCTCACATAATTACCATTTTGTTGTTGTTGTTGTGATGGTGAGAACATTCAGGCTCTACTCTCACAGAGCTTTTAAGTATACCATACAGTATTGTTAACTATAGTCACCATGCTGCACATAACATCCCTGGAACTTATTCCTCCTATAACTGAATGTTTGTGCCCTTTGACCAACATCTCCCTGTTACCCCTCCAGCCCCTGGCAACTACCATTCTACTGTTTCTATGAATTTGATGTTTTTAGATTTCACCTACAAGTGAGATCAGGCTGTATTTGTCTTTCTCTGCCCGACTTATTTCATTTAGCATAATGCCCTCAAGGGCCATACATGTTGTCGCAAATAGCAGGATTTCCTTATTTTCCGTGGCCAAATAATATTCCACTGTATATATATGCCACATTTTCTTTATCCATTCATCCATTAATGGACAGCTAGTTTGTTTCCATGTCTTGGCTATTGTGAATAATGCTGCAATGAACATGGGAGTAGTGATTTCATTTCCTTCAGATATATACCCAGAAGTGGGATTGCTGGATAGTATGGTACTTCTATTTTTAATTTTTTGAGGAACCTCCATACTGTTTTCCATAGTGGCTGCACCAATTTACATTCCCACCAACAGTGCACCAGGGTTCCCTTTTCTCCACATCCTCGCCAGCATTTGTTATCTCTCGTCTTTGTGATAATAACCATTCTAACAGGTGTGAGGTGATATCTTGTTGCGGTTTTGATTTGCATTCCCCTGATGATTAGTGATGTTGAGCATCTTTTCATGTAATTTTTGGCCATCTGTATGTATTCTTTGGAAAAATGTCTGTTCAAGTCCTCTGCCCATTTTTTAATCAGATCGTTTGGGTTTTTGCTATTGAGTTCCTTATATATTTTGGATATTAATTCCTTATCAGATACTATATGGTTTGTAAATATTTTCTCCCATTCCGTAGTTGCCTTTTCATCTTTTTGATTGTTTCTTTTTTTGTTTGTCTGTTTTTGTTTTTTGGGTTTTTTTTATTGCGGTAACATTGGTTTATAACATTGTATAAATTTCAAGTGTACATCATTATATTTCTATTTCTGCATAGATTACATCATGTTCTCATGTTCACCACCCAAATACTAATTACAACCCATCACCACACACATGTGCCTAATTATCCCTTTCGCCCTCCTCCCTCCCCCCTTCCCCTCTGGTAACCACCAATCCAATCTCTGTCTCTATGTGTTTGTTTGTTGTTGTTATTATCTACTACTTAATGAAGGAAATCATACGGTATTTGACCTTGTCCCTCTGACTTATTTCACTTTGCGTAATACCCTCAATGTCCATCCATGTTGTCACAAATGGCTGGATTTCTTGTTTCTTACGGCTGAGTAGTATTCCATTGTGTATATATACCACATCTTCTTCATCCATTCGTCCGTTGATGGGCACTTAGTTTGCTTCCAAGTCTTGGCTATTGTGAATAATGCTGCAGAGAACACAGGGGTGCATGTATCTTTACACATTGGCGTTTTCAAGTTCTTTGGATAAATACCCAGCAGTGGAATAGCTGGATCGTATGGTGGTTCTATCCTTAATTTTTTAAGGAATCTCCATACTGTTTTCCATAGTGGCTGCACCAGTTTGCACTCCCACCAGCAATGTATGAGAGTTCCCTTCTCTCCATATCCTCTCCAACACTTGTTGTTTCCTGTCTTGTTAGTTATAGCCATTCTCACGGGCGCGAGCTGATATCTCATTATAGTTTTGATTTGCATTTCCCTGATAGTTAATGATGTTGAACATCTTTTCATGTGTCTGTTGGCCATCTGTAAATCTTCTTTGGAGAAACATCTATTCAGGTCTTTTGCCCATTTCTTAATCGGGTTGTTAGTTTTTTTGTTGTTGAGATGTATGAGTTCTTTATATATTTTGGAGATTAACCCCTTATCAGATATATGGTTTGCAAATATCTTCTCCCAATTGTTAGGTTGTCTTTTCGTTTTGTTGATGGTTTCCTTTGCTGTGCAGAAGCTTTTTAGTTTGATGTAGTCCTATTTGTTTATTTTTTCTATTGTTTCTCTTGCCTGGTCAGACATGGTGCTTGAAAATATGTTGCTAAGACTGATGTCAAAAAGCGTACTGCCTATGTTTTCTTCTAGAAGTTTTGTGGTTGCAGGTCTTACATTCAAGTCATGCAACTGTAAATTAGACGCGCTTACACACTTTGTACCACTATGCACTCTCACGGGATTTCAGTTGTACACAGAGTACTTGATTTCTTTGAAGAGTTATTTAGTTGAAGGTTTCATCTCTGCTCTTACATTTAAGCTCCTCTTCTACTTCTTTCTTTTGGAGGGAGGGGGAACAAGAGGTCCACAGAGTGTCATGTCCTATGGATATGCAATCAATATTAGCCCAAAATAACTGAAACAATATGCTCTTCATAAAAATAGGCCTTCGTTACTCTTCATACTCTTGGGTAAGCATTCACACACACACAAAAAAAACGAACACTCTAATCTCCTACAAATTAACTATGTGAGTTTCCAGGAGTATTCACTAAAAACAATACCGTAGGAATTATTCTAACCTGGATTCCTGCCCCTTTAACATACAAACACTCAACCGATTTATCCCGCCTGCCAAATGGCCAGATCGATGCTTGTCAATGAACTTCTGGCAATACTGTACTGTACTTGTAAGTACACATTCCTATTGCTTACTCATCCCTCCAGTTCTTCTGTATTGTCAGAGATCATTCTAAACTGCCTTGATCTGTCACCCCTCCAGCACAGCCCAGTGATCAATGCTGCATGCCCTGTGAAGCCTCACAATTCCTTGACTGGTGCACACAGAAGACTTCTCAAGTCTTAGCCCCCTTGCTGTTGGGTCATGTGCCTATTCCTGACCAATAGGCTGTGAGGAGAAGGGAGTGTCATTTCTGGGAAGAAGCACAGAAAAGCCTACGTGGGATCCTCCAGGGTGATGACAAGGCAACATACTCCAGATGGTGCAGCTAGAAGATGGTGGAGCCTTTGTTATCAGGGGTTTCTAAGTGACTGTGTGGAGTAGGGCCTCCTGCCAACTTGAGTGGAACTTGTAACAGGACCTAGAAAGGAAGGTTGCTGTGTTAAACCACTGAGTTTGGGGTTGTTTGTTTCTACAGTATCCTGATGAATCCAATGACTTGAGCTGGCGTTGCTCCTAAGCCGCCTGGACCAGCTATTCCCCTTATAAATGTTCTGCACATTCTATAGCAAGCCCTACTTTCCAATCGTGGGGAAGGACACATACATTGAGTCGCACAGACCCAGAACTCCTCCAGGAGATGCCTTCTACCTCAAGAAACACCACCTTCTTCTGGCCCGCCTCAGCACAACACACCTGCTCTTTCCAAGCAGGCTCATGGGCATTCTGAGAAGACAATTGCTGGTAATCCCTGTGCAGCCAGGACTCAGTTCCAGGACACTCCCCCCAGCAAGCTCATGCCCAGACACCAGCTCCCTCGGGGAACTATCCTGTCCTTGGCTGGCCTCCTGGTTCCTCTCCAGCCCACTCACTGAATTCAATTCATAGCCGGTTTTTCTAAAAAGCAGACTCAGACTTGCCTCAGGACCTATCAGAGATGCTACTTTCTCCCTCTGTTCATAACCAAACACTCATATTTCTGCATTTCTTTCTCCTCTACCATAGAAGGAATCAGCTGCTTTCCACTGACAGCCAGAAGCCAAAATCGAAAATGCAGTCCCGAGGTCATAAGGGCGATCTCATGTATTGAACTATCTATTCCAACTCAGGCAATTCCTGTGCAGATGCTTCCAGCTAAAACTCTTCCGCGCTCCACTTCTGAGTTTCCAGGGTTTCCTTGTCTGTCAGTTTAAGCCTGCCCCCTCCTGTTATTTTTAGATTTGATTTTATTCCTTATAAAGGGCCAGGGGTGGGAATGGGGAGAAACTTTTTTTCTTTTCAATTAAAAGCAGATGACAAAGATAATTCAGTCACGGAAAATAATAGGAGTCACACTGTCTCTGGCTCCCATTCGTGCATTTCCTCCATCAGCCGAGACTGAGCAGAGAAGCAACGATGCTAATTGTGTCTCCTCCGCTTTTTCTAGAAGACATACATTATCTAAGCAGATCTCTACCGGGATTCCATTAGAGAGCTGTATATGCTATTCTTCCCTTTCCATTCCCACTCACAGAATGATTGTATTTTGGAGCTGGAAGGAAGCTTCTGTGACTATCTTCATATTACCAGGGAGGAGCCCAGGGCCAAGGCAGGTCAAGGCACGTGCCCGAGAAGGTCCAGCCTACTGAAGTCTCTCCATTTCCACCTTCCAAACGCTGAGCCTGTCTGTTGAATCCACATTTCTCAGCTGCCCGAAGAGCCAAAATAGACCAAGAGCTCTTTCAAGTGAGGGTCCCCGGCCTTGTATGTTCTGTTCCTCAGTTCTCATGAACTGCACAGGGAGGTAAATGTATGGCGAAGCCTTGGGCTTCAACTCCTTCTTCCATATACACTTTGTTGTCGTTCACCTCCCTTCCAATGACTATTTTTTCTCTCTCCGGAGCAATTTAGCCTTGTGCATACTCTATGAGCTTGGAGGTTTGTTTGCTTGCCTGTTAACTCAAAGACAGTTTAATTCCAGATTTTCTTACAAGACTTCATTTAGATTCAGTCTTCAAAGTCTCATTATTCAGTGTCTTTACAGTTAAGATGTTCTATTATCATATATAATAATTCAAAAGTGCTTGTATCTATGCTTAGGTAATTCACGTGGCACAGAACACAGCATCTGTTGTGGTCATAGCCTAGAATTCAGTTTTGTATTGTCAAACTCTTGCCTTTCTTCTTGGTTTCCCCAAAGGTAAGAAGAAGGCCATGGAGTGGGAGTGACGAGATGAAATAACTTACAGGTCATCCATGAGACTAAGCCAGGGGAGGCCTGATGAAACAACCTCCATTCATGTCATACGGCAGACAGAAAAAGCATGTCTGGAATCTCTGTCCTGCTCACTAGGAAAATGAGGACTCTTAATTGCAAAAGACAGAAAACCAAATTAGTTTGAGCAAAAAGAGAAACTTATTATGAGAAGGCTTACATCCTCATCTGGGAAGAGCAGAGATGCCAGTGGACATCAGAGACAGCTGGGACCAGGACTCACAAGCCCCCAGCAGTCTCTCTCTTTTCTCTACATCTGTCTCTGAGTCAGCATCATTTCTCCCAGACTGGCTTTGTCCATGTAGTGAAGCCGTGAGGTCTTCCTCATGCCCAGTTTAACCATCAGGGAGAGATTAGCTCCCTCTCCCCAATTCCAGTTGCAAAACCCACAAGGAATGACTCCGTTGGTCTGATGAGGGTCAGATGCCCACTCCTACCCCTGAGTAATGGAGGTCTTTCTCAGGAGAGGGGAAATTGAGGCCCTGCAGTCACCCTAATTCACGTCTACCACTATGTGTGGCAGGGGGTAAGTTCCTTAACTTCTCTGAACCTTTGTTTCTTCATTGTAAAACGAAACAGTTGGGTGGGGAGAGCACAAAAATAATACCTTCTTCAAAGAGCTGTTGATCATTTTACATAGATAACCAATGTCAAAGGCTGGTGCAATGTCTGGTATATATGAAGCATCAATAAATGTTCATTTTCCTTCCAAGGTGAGTCTTAAAGTCAAGGAGGAAGAAAGCATGTTAAAACAGAGAGGAAAATTATTTGGAGCACAGGGAACCGAATGGGAAATGCTGTACAATTCAGAGTAAGAGGCACTATAGGAGTTGTTAAAAGGAGAGTAATTGAACCTTAAATCATTCCCACCATAAATCACCCACAAGATCCGTGTTCTAGAAAAAGGGGGGCCAGCATTAGCTATTGCGAACCTGGAATGTCAAGTTGACCAATTAATCTGTAGCTTGTGAGACATTCTTCACTATCGAGGGGAAGATTATTTCAGTCAAGTAACATTTTAGGGCCAACATAAAAAGAACTGTAAAAGATTTGGATTTTGATGAACTCCAAGGAGCAAAAGCTGCATTTGCTCATATTCCCTTTATAACTTGTTGGAGTAATGCCAATGAACATACCCAGCTGTGCATGGATAACTTGAATTTACTAGCAGTCCTACAAAAATATTCTCTATGTTGTCTTCCCTCATACATTTCATCCTTAAGTTTTATGAGAAGAAAAATAGACTTCATAGTACACATTTCTTAGGTAAGATTACTACACCAATGGAGCACTGAAATCAATAGATCGTAAAATTTCCAGTTTTCCCAAAGCTTAGAGAATTTAGTACATCTAAGATTTGGCGTTTTTTGCATTTGAATCAGTTTGACTCACACCAACATCTGTTCTTGATAAAATAATATGAAATGCAATGTCTTCATGGTGGCACAGACTCAAACTCTACCCCCTTTCCTGGCTCCTCATCTCTTTCCTCGATAGTCCCCATGTCATCTGCTCCTCCAGTCTGTAAATGACCATGATGTATGGCAAGGCACTTGAATTCGCCTGGCCCAGGTTTCCATTTCCCTAGACATACGTGGGCTACCAACAGCAGTGGCCACTCTCTCACCACCTGTGGTGTGTGACATTGTGTACAGTTGAACCTCGTCACCTGCCAGGTTCATCCCACACCCTTGAGCTCTGACCTAACCCAGATCCTGGCTCCAAGACCCACCCCACCCTGATGAATGTTTCTCTTACTATCCCAGCACACGGTTCGTTCTCTTCTAAGCTCTTACTTATAGCATTAGTACTTTGATCTTAATCAAAGTCTGCCTAGTATTGCAATTTGATTTTTACATGCCTATGTCTGGGACCTTGCTGTGTGCTTGTTCCCTGGCACCGGGCCCAATGACAAGGCATAGTAGAGGCTCCATAAGTAGATGCATGAATGAATGAAGTAATGAATGAATGAGTGAATGGAATAACTTTCTACACAGCTTGGCATTTTTAGTCTTCAGGAATTGAGGTCTATGTCAGACTTAAGTCAGCAGATTTTGGCTCAATTCTGTCACTTACTCTTACAACAAATTGTCTCATGGATCTGGAGAAGCTTAGATCAGCATATGAAGATAGATGGAATGAAACAGTTGTCCTTAAACAATGGCATGGATCTGTGGCCAGGCACAGAGATGGCGGTAGGGTCAGGAGATGGGCTAGCATCCCAAATCCCGGTTCAGGAGCTAAGTGACCTGTGTTCTGTCCCTGGTCAATCACTAAAAAGCAGGTTCTGTGATCTAAGTCAAATCATTGAATCTTCCTGAGCCCAAGAAAATTCATAGACATCTACCAATGTATATACAAATTCCCCCTCTTTATCAGCAGAACAAATTTCTGCAGGGCTCAAGAAGCATCCGTTTGAAGGTCTAAGGCCATCAAGACCACTGACAGGTGATCGTCAGAATTAGGGACCAGCTATCCCCTCTCCCTTGACACACTGGCCACCGAAGCATCCCCCTACACCAGAAACTAGATTAGCTAGAGGAAGGGGGAAGGGAGAGAAACTCCCAAAGATTGAGCACTTACCAATAAAAGCTTGAGTTTACTATTTTAAACCAGAAAATAGAGGTATCTGTCTTCAATTTTCAAATTTAAATTCTTCCCCAACCCCTAAATCATCTGTGGAACGGGGTTCAAAAATAAGTTGAGATCAGTTATACTCTATAAGAGAAAGCCCTACAACGCTGACCAACGTTCAGCAAGAGATCCACTGCTTTAGCGAAGTCATTCCACACCATCCATTAGAAGATCCAGTACTAGCGTCTAGGGCCGAGTTTGGGATGAAAAGAGGCAGATGTTCTAAAACATCTCTCTATAAACATATTTATTTTGGCCTTTTTAAAAATTTCCAGTGAAACCACTAGCAACTCCAAAACTCCAAATTCACATGCTTGTTATTCTAACACAGGTTCGTGGATCTGGTTCTTCACTTGGTGTTGCTTTAAGGCCACATTCCCAAACCTCTCCAAAGATAAGAACCACGAGGTGCTTGTCCACCAAAGTAAGCTCAGGCTCCTCCCCTGGAGAGTCAGGTTGAGGAGGTTGGGAGGGCGAAGGGGACCCAGGAATCTTTGTTCTTTAACAAGGGCCCTAAGGAAGGAGGGGAAGCCCTGTTTTAAAGCGGTGGTTCTCAAGGTGTGGTCGCTGGGCCAGCAGCATCGTCACCTGGGAACTGGTTACAAACTCAAATTCTTGGGCCCACCCACACCTACTGAATCAGGAACTCCAGGTGTGGGGCCCAGTAATCTGGATTTTACCACACCATCCAGATGATTCCGATGCACATTAAAGTTTGAGAACCACTGCCTTCAGGAAATGATAAACAGGGAATGATGAAAGTTTCTTATTACAACTAAATGCCACTCATCCACCCACACCCCACCCACACCCAGAAACTCAGCAAGAATTTGTCTGGTATCCCTGTGTCCGACATGGTTTTAGGTTGCTGTGACAATGGTTCCCAGATTTTGCTGCACATTAGAATCAACTAGACGTGGGGAGATTTTAAAGCTCCCACTGCCCAGGTAGCCACGCATAGGGACCAAATCAGAACGTCCGGGGGTGCGAGCCAGGCATCAATATTGGTTTAAGGCACTCAGGTGATTTCAGTGTGTAGAGAAGTTTAGGAACCACCGTCAAAGTACCTAACAAAGCCCCTGAGATCAGACTTGCCGGAAAAGATCACAACTACAAACACAGACAAGAGACTAGGATAGCGTAGGGCAGGCCCAGCAGGGACACTATCCTTTATGGGATAAAATGACCAGAAGATGCTTCCCAGAAGTCACCAAAGAACTGGGAACACACTCTTATCCTCCTGATTGTTCCTCAAGAGTCAGCAAGAAGTGAATAGGTCAAAACTGGAAGGATGAAGGCTCTCCCCACCTCTTCCCTTTTGACTCTTTCTGAACATACTTGAGCACTACTAGCATTTTAATTAACATCTGTCACCCTAACAGGGCTTGGTAAATAGCTACTGAGTGGGACTGGGTCCCTGGGTGTGGAATGATGGTGACGATGACAGAGAGGAAGAGGAGCAGGCGGAGGGAGGTAGAGGGGGAGGAGGAGGGGAGAGCCAACCTCCATGGGAGGTGCCCATATGCCAAGCTCAGAGTCTCATCATTTTCTTTCCTGACCTCACGCAGCAATTCCCTCTTGCACTGGGTGATCTGAGGCCAGGGTAGGTTAGGAACTTGCCCCTGCTCACATCTGTGAGTGGCAGAAGCAATCACAATGCCAAGGCTGCTGAGGGATCAAGGATGCCAGGGGACAGGAAAGAGACTCTGAGAGGACAGTTTGAGGCTCACTGGGTTCAGATCTATGGCATGGGGAGACACTTCAATAATCTACCTCACCATCTGGTTTAATCCAAGTGTGATATTCCGGATTGTGGGGAAGCGACGGGAAGATTCCTATGGGGTCCAATGCAGCCGGGATGAAGGAGAGGGCATGGCATGGGGGCTTGGAGCAGGAGCAAGCTACCAATGACCACAGATGGATTTCCACTTTCACACAACCAGTATGCACATTAGTGTGTATGAGCAAAATATGAGTCCTGGTATAACCTGGTGCAGATATAGAGCATAAGGGTTTTTGTGGCTTAGGAGATTTAAATTTTTAAAAAACCCTTTGGCATCCTCCTTAACCCATCCTTAATGAGGTCCCAGATGTCTTAACTGGGCCACAGCACAAGCACATCTAACTGCATCCGTGAGGACACCGCTCCCCCTCTCTCCACCAGAAGGCCGTCCTGGGGGCTCTGATTGGAAGCTGAGGCAAATAATTGTTGCTCATGAAGAATCTGGTGGGTAGAGGGAGAGAGAGGGAGAGATTCCTAAAATATTACCCAAATTTATCTCAGATTTCACATTTGAGCTGGGAAAAACGCACCCAAAATATAACCAAGAGGAGCAGCTCATTGCTTCAGTGTTGCAAGTTCTCAGTCGGCTAGGGCAAGAGTATGGCAGTTTTGGCAACTTCCGAGAAAATGTCATCCAGCAGGGAGGGAGGGAGGAGCGAGGGAAGAGGGAGGGAAGGAGGAGGAGGAGGCCCACAGGAAGGTCAGAGGATTGCCACAGAGCTGGGAGTCTCAGGAGAAGACAGTGAAAACAAATCATGAGTTTGCCACTTCAAAGATGTTAACCAAATTATGGAATAAAAGCTCGTAAAAAAAAAATACGGGCCGATATACATTGTTTATGCAATACTATGGCAATCGTTTTGCACAGATGTAAGGAAATCAGAGCACAAGAAAAGGGGGCATCCAATGCCAAGAGCCTGTGTCAGGCAAAAGGGTGAGGGACCCTGGTTTGAATTTTAAGCCAAGCATCAAACCACCAATCAATAGTTGGAAGGTAACAGTGAAAACTGAGCTATTTTGACGTAAAATTCACCTAAAAGCTAAATGTTAGTACTGCACAGATCCCAATTATTGACGCAGCATTTACAGCAGTAACAGCCAACACTTTCGGAGTGCTCACTGTGCACAGGCACCTGTTCTGACCGCATTTCAGATGACATCTCCTGTAACCCACATGGCTACCACCTGTGCAAGGGGCCACACAAGTGCGACGTGGCAGAGCCAAGGTTGACTCCAGGCAGCCTGAGCCCAGAGCCCATCATTTCTGTACGTTTATGTGCTCTTTGCTTATAGTATTCGTCACTAACATTGACTGGGTGCTCACTGTGTTCCAGGCACTGTCCTAAGCAGTTTACCCATATTAACTCATTTAATTCTCATTGTGATGAGATACCATCTCATCCTTTATTTTTTCACAAATGGGAAAATGGAGGCACACAGAAGAGAGGTACATTTCCCCAGATCTCCTATTCAGTTCGGGATAGAGCCAGGCTGCAACACTTGGTCGCCCGGTTCCGGGGCTCATGCTTCTGACCAGCCAGCAACTGGCTGAAAAATACACACGTCCGGGTCGAGGGAAAGCACTCATTGAGATCGGCCCTGCCTGAAATCTGACCAAGGTCATGAGTGGGGAAGGTTTCCAACTGGCTGCCCACATTCAGGAGTCAGGACATGGGAACAGGCGACAAGTGCACCCTTTGGTGTTATTGCCGTGGGAGCTGCGGCCCCAGTTTATCAGACGTGGCTTTGCCCTAAGTACCACACTCCTGGCACAGATGGGCTGGATCTCCACCCAGGTGAGGGCATCCCCGAACTCATTTGTTTCCTCAAAAAGACAGCCTCTCACATTCCCAAGCATGTGAATCTGCCCCAACTAGCACCTCAGGTAACGGGCACTCCAGCCCTTAGAGAACCTTAACTCAGACCGAGTGCCAGCCCGCTCCAACCCAAACCCCTGCTGAAGGAACAGACGTTCATGGAAGGATTACTTACTCTAGGTCCCATCCTTGCATTTAGATGGACCACCAGAAAGCTAAATACCTGGGCTGTGTCGTCCTCATCCTTCGCAGAATTTCTTCCCCCTTGAGTTGCATTCGTATATTTTGCTGTCAACATTTATCAAAAATCCTTTGTGAAATAGTCAAATGAAATTCTTACAGCATCTGCCATGGGAAAAATTTTGAGGATATTGTCCACTGTATCACCCAGTCCCCATAGTGAAGACCCTATAAGAAATTTCATTTTTTGTGTTTTTTTTGAAACTGAGAAAAGCTTTCCTTACCTTGAGGAAATAGTATGTTTTATCATTTCTGAGCATGAAAATTATGTTCTAACTGTCCATCTCTTTTTCTCTCTCCCTCTCATTCTTTAAAGCTTCTAGGAAGCTCAGAGTCAAACTTGAAATTGAAGGTAGGGGCCTTTATAACCTCTACCGGGGGCCTCAAAACTGTTTTTTATCTCACCATGCTCATAGGGAAAAATTGAAGGACAACTCCCTAATAGATGTTTGTTTGCTTGTTTATCCATAAATGACATACATGTACCTGATTATATATTATTACCTGATATTTTAAAACATAATATACACAGAGGCCAAAGTTCATTGTTAATGACTAAGGATATAAATCCATATTTCAAAGGGTCTCCTAATAATTTCAAAATTGTTTTAGCTCCTTCTTTTAGCCCCAACTAGATTGGACTGTCATTATATTTACTTTTTTTTTTATTGAAGTATAGTTGACACACAATATCATGTTCATTTTCAAGTGTACAATATAGTGATTCAACATTTATATACATTACGAAATGATCACCACGGTAAGTCTAGTAACCACCTGTCACCATACAAAGTTATTACAGTATTATTGACCATATTCCCTCTGCTGTACCTTACATCCCCAGCATTAGACTTACTTTAATGAGATTGACAAAGAACTTGCCCAAGCAGCACGAGAAGTACCAGCTTTGCTATTTTCTTCTTCGCTTGAAGATAATACCGGTACGACAAGCAAAATCAGCAGTTTCTTTGCAGGAATATTTTTAAACTATCCTCCTTTTGTGAGGATATACTTAAACATGGATAATACGAACCAGAAATCCACGTAACTGGACACACATGTGCCGAAAGATGCCACAGCATGCCGAAAGCGACCAAGCGAACGAGGAGGCTCTTCGGCCTCTCTGGGTGGGGAACATCCGCCCAGAGTCCCCCAGGACGCCTTCCGGAAGTGTCACGTGCCAGCCAAGGGAAGCATGTGACTAGCACATGTTAAATATTACTAAATCTTAACGTCTCTCATTTTAGGATGAAAAATATCTCTAACTGATCATTCTAATATATTTTCTTCCCATACCGCAGTTGATCTCATGTACACACACCCCTCTGGAAACCATCTATTTGTTTTTACCTTCTCCTGGTCCTGACTTCCTATTCACGTTTTTTTCTCACTGTCACTCTGTTTTTATTTATACTAACCATTATTTTTGGCCTGGATTCTATTAAATCCTTTATGGAATAAGAGTGTACATTCCTACATGTTGTGAACAGAACGGATACAAGAAACTGAACGAGAACTCTTTTTCTCGACATCCGTATTATTATTTTAGCTAATCATATATTTGGGAACCTGTAAGTTTGGGGTTATTCCGTCCACTTAGGTCTCGAAGCATTTCAAGGTCAGGTTCAGAGGAATAAATGTGAACTAGCACTGATCATCAACTTAAAGTGAAATATTTAGACTTAAACAAGATCTTAAATATCTATCAAATCAGAATTAGGTTTAGTGACAGAAACCCTCAGAAAATAGTGTCTTAAAACACACCGGGGGACCAGCCCAGTGGTGTAGTGGTTAAGTTCACGTGCTGTGCTTCGGCAGCCTGGGGTTCGAGGGTTCAGATCCCAGGTGCAGACCTACGCACGGCTTATCAAGCCATGCTGTGGCAGGCATCCCACATGCAAAGTAGAGGAAGATGGGCACGAATGTTAGCCCAGGGCCAATCTTCCTCAGCAAAAAGAGGAGGATTGGCAACAGATGTTAGCTCAGGGCTACTCTTCCTCACCAAAAAAAAAAAAAAAAAAAAAAACACTAGGTTTTATTCTTTTATGTAAAAGAAGTCCAGAGGAAGGTTCTCTGGGGTTTGCCTGGCAGCTCCATGAAATTATCTGGGACCCAGCCACCTTCAGTCACTCCCAGGATGCGGCCTTCATCTCTGCAGCTGGAGGGCAGGGTCCCAGATAATTTCAGGCAGCTGGAGCTCCAAACACCGTGTCCATTTTCCAGGCTGACAGCAAGAGGGAGGAGGGGAAGAGACGGTGCTCTTAAGGACACACCACAGGAGGATCCACCCCACATCCCCTTACGTGGCCTTGGCCAGAAGATAGTGAGACCATCATACGTTTGCCGGGGGGAAACGTGGGCGCCATAAATCAGGGAGAATGGATGTCAGGAGAACAACCAGCAGTCTCTGCCACAGCTGCTTTAAAACTTGAGATTTTCATTAGCAAAGTACAGGACCCAATACTACAATTGCCTTCAGTAGCATTCTGATTCTAGACCACCAGCTCATAACTGATTCTGATCATTTTCTTTCCATTCAAAGACCCATTATCTATTACCACCCAGGGGTATTTAAAACAAGAATCATCCCTGGAATACATTGTACATTGAAGAAGCCCTGAAAAATATCTCTGTGAATGCACAGTTAATACAGACATGCCAAAAGACAAACCTTTTCTGTCTAATAGAAACCATAATAAGCATATTCCTAAGGCATTGTCGTACATCAGGTTTTGCAAACCTGATCCTCCTTCAAATGCATTAGGGAAGTTAGCTATTTAATGAAACCCACAGTGACTTCGGGGGGAAGACTTCCATCTTAACCTGTGAATAATCACACTCTAACACATCTGTATCAGAATTTGAAATGTTCACTTATCAGATTTTCCTAAATTAGTGTAATCTCATTGGTGATTTTAGCAGACTAAAAGAAAGCCTCTGAAGCAAACCCAAAATGTGAATCTCAGGTCATTATTTCCCTTTGGAAAGCTCATCTCAGCACTGCTGTGTGTTCTCTAGTGTGGATTCCGGGAGAGATGGTCGGTGGGTTTTTGCTGCTTTCCCACAGAACTGACTTCAACAGCTGAAGATGTGGGCAGACGCTGAGTGACAGTCTTCTGCTGCTGACCACGAGTCAGGAGAGAATTCATTGTGCAACAACGCACGTTTCTTATCTTTCAGATGCCCAGCGTTCAAAATATAAGAATATCTCAACTGGTCACTCCCTAGAATAAGACAGGCAGTGGTCCATTCATGAGCTCACACTCCATCAGTGACATCACACTCTGACTGAGGGCTGTGCAATTTATAACTAATCAACCAGAGAACCTAAAATAGACAGGTTCTCCTTTCCTGGGCCTCCCCTCCCTCACCAAACCTAGAGGGCTTACTCGAGCTTACAGGAAAAGTCCAGGAATGTGGCTAGTTCCATAGAGCAAAACATGTTGGGGACAGGGGTTGAATTTCACTGTGTACCTTATGAGTAATGACATAGCAAGAGGTGTGGTTTCCAGAAAGCTGACACCTTATGGGCACATTTACCCACCCACCGCCATTACCTCCAATCCGTAAAGACAGAAGGAAATCTCTTTCTCTGTTTTATTTTTTTTACCCTCCGAACTTTAAGGGAAAGAAGAAAATTATAAAATCAGGAGGCCGCATATCCCCTGAGACATTTAAATTTAAGCTGGACCGAGCACTAGCCGTGTATCACAGGCAACAATTTCACCCTGGCAGGGAAGTGGACTAAGTGACTTAATGGGTATTTTCCATCTCTAATTTCCATGATTAAAAGAAAGAGGTTGAGAGGGGTACATGTGGAGCCTATTGTGAGTTTGCCAATGAATCCTAATTTAGATCAAAGGGAGTCTATGTGACACTGAACCATAAACACCCTAGTGTGCGTTACTTCAAGGAAGTTGTTAGTGTGTCCCCGATGGCTATTATGTGATATAGTTGCGCTCTATAGCCTGAACCCTTTAATTACTAATATGCAAGAAAATCCCATATAAGAGGGAGGAATGTAAATGAGACCTCTGCTCTTTTGAACATTTTATGCATTAGCCAAATTAAAATTTGCTGTGGACTTTGGTTTTCCCTGATCACTGTTGGTAGTGATCATTTGGCTCGTGGGATTAAATCCGACTTTCCAAAAACTACTTCCGATCAGTGTGCAGATTTCAGATCTTTATGTATGCTTTGCACTGAGACATGGATCATCAGAACCAGATTGGGAACAATTTCTTTGAAGTTTTCAAAGGTAGGGAAGAAATCCTCTTTCGTTCTCATCTTTCTTTGTGCCGAGCATTGTTCAGGGCAGGTGGAGGGGGCTGCAACGAGAAAGGGGCCTGTGGAGTCCAGAGGCACAACGTCTCACCACACCCGTGCCCTGCCCTCATGTGGACATGTAGCTCTGTGCAGAGAGGACCGTGCTTTAGGGACGTGGGTCTGGATCTGTGAGCGTGACCACGCTCACTGACGTGAGGCTTGCTCATACCAAGTTTTAAAGTACAATTTCACTATGAGGACAACTACAAAAGTCAACCTGAACAGCACAATTTTAATGATACTTCCTTCTACAGGATTCTTCTGCCCTCAGCCTATGTGTAGAAAAAGAGGATTGATAACAACTTTGCATTTAAACTAATATTAGCGCAGGACCAAGCCCTGTGCAAAAGCAAAGATGCTTAATAGACAGAATGACTACTGAAAATATTAACAATTCAGGGAGATTTGCCATGCCCAACACTGCATTTTTTTCAATAAAGCAAACTCCTTCTTTGCCATCTGTCTCATACTACAAAGAGATAATAATAATAAAATCATTGCTTAATGAGTAAACTAAGTAGAAGATAATTCCCTGGTAGATCATATTGGTGTTCTTCTCCAAAGGATGCCATATTCTCAATGAGGCAGAGAACACAGGGGAGAGTGCGTGATCATGCACCAACAGGGATGCCTAAAATCAAAAACCAATGCAGCATATGTCAGTATTTAAAGCCCCATCAAAGAAACAGCCAA
This sequence comes from Diceros bicornis minor, assembly GCF_020826845.1. NCBI lineage: Eukaryota > Metazoa > Chordata > Mammalia > Perissodactyla > Rhinocerotidae > Diceros > Diceros bicornis. The sequence continues at coordinate 54,843,931 of NC_080749.1, forward strand.
CTTTTCAGCTGTAACCCGAATATAAATTTTCCTTACCCTGTCAATTAGCAGATTACAAAACTTCTGTAGCAGGAAGACCATTCTGCCAGCAAAGTCGTAGTGTTTGGAATGGGTCCAGGTCAGACAGATGGCGTGGAAAAGGGGTGCAATGAGACGTTCCCTATCGGCAAAGTCAACTGTTCCTCCATGCAGCAAACGTAACCTTTGAAGGGCCGAGACACAAGGTGAGTGCATCTCCCACACAGCTGGGGAAAAACACACACGTCTAGAACCACTAAAGTCCTCAGTGACAAGAGCAACAATGGGCTGGCTTCAGGGAAGCATTTAGAGAAGAGAGGCATACAAAATAGTAAATAATAGGAAATCTTGCTCTTTGGCACCTAAAAAGTGCCTCCCATCACCCCTAACCTGATGCGCATAAAAAGCAGAGTCATATCTTCTCCAAGTAAGAACATGATTGTTAAATTAGGGTAATAGAGAATTCTTGTTCTCTTTGGAATGCTGACTATACTATAAACAGTCAAATGATGTAACCATGAGGGGAGGACAGAGGATATTCCTTATACTATTATTAAATGCCACCTGTACATGTCACAGTCTATTGGCAAAACTGGCTTACTTACAAACAGCACCTACTCAGCTGCACAGAAAAGCTTCATTCAGAAGTTGATGATTAATGAAGTTATAATGCATAGTAATAACCATAAAAGCCAACTGAATTTTAAAAATGAGTTCTAAAATGATGACTGATTAATGACTTTTAAAATTTTTTTAAGAATTTAAATTCTCTTTCATTAAGATCAAAGAAGCAAACTTACTTCATTAACTTAAATATTTTTAGGTCAGTAAAAGTGTCTTTGTTGCTCTCTGAATTAATAGTGACCAAGCCATTTGTAAGCAGTAACAACACACCAGGCACGTTACATGTGTCAATTTACTTAATCCTCTAAAGAACCCTACACGGCAGAATTATTCTCATCATTTTAGAGGTAAGAAATTAACGATCCGAAAAAGGAATGTGCCACACTCTGACAGTAACTCTGACGGCGCTGCTATTCCAAACCCTGGGGGCTGGCTGGAAAGCCTGCTTTCTCTCCCCTCCATCTCAATGCCCCCAAGGAGGGAGCGGCTACTTGTCACAAGTTCCAACTCAAACTTTTGTCTCTAAATGATGAAGTACCACCTGATGCTGTTCGGATGCATTGGCCCAACGCAAAAGAACCAGTTGTGTTTATGTCTTAACTCCTATTTTAGCGAGCTCCAGGGCTTGGCTAGTGGAACATGATTTTGCGTCCTGAAGTGATTTGCATCCAAGCGCAAGTTGGAGTCTTACCTTTAGGCAGTTCTTCCTGAAGGTCTTCCTGCACGACCAGGAACCTGGTTCCACCCTGACGTCTGTTGTCTGCCAAGTGAGAAAAACGCAACACACAAGGTGTTTGTGGCACTTTTGATCATCTTGGTGGCGGAAGGGCCCACCACTCACAGAGGCTGAGGGTGGCAGGGGTGCTCTATGTTGAAATCACATAGAGAGGAAGACACTGACGCCATTATCCTGATGATGCTGGGCTAAATTCTTTTCAGCTGCTTTAGCAAAAGTGGACTCTGCCTTCATACAGAGGCTGGGTTTTCTTGGACATGATCTTAATTGAGCAAAATAGGAGAGAACTCACAGAACTCTGTCTACAATAGCGCCTGATTAAAGAGAATATAGACCTGGCAGCACATTTGATGCTATAGAGATTTCAGAACCAAAGCAAGAATGACCTGCTGAGCCTGGAGTGAAATTGTATGACTAGCACCACTGTTCTCACTTCAGAACGACCTATAAGAAACACCATCCAATGATTAAAACAACAATTAACTTGGTCATCAGTTTCAACTTTTCAACCAAGGCTCCTGCCCTATATCCACACCCTGTGAAGAGAAGAAAAAAAAAAAAAAGCATAAAAGCCTCGTAGAAGTAACAATTACTTATTTTAATGTTGGCAACGTATAAGTGACAATTATTATGTTGTTAATTGCTAGTTATTTCAATGAGTTGTCATCCATGTAGATTGTTCAGATTAGCAATGTTGTTCTTGCATTGTGATTAAACCACTGAGTAGCTGCGGAAAAACTGTTGTATCCCGTGGTAGATACATTCTAACAACTCAGAGGAGAAAAAGGGCCAAGCCCCTTTAAAGATACAGATGACTTTTAAAAGAGGCTGGGAGATATAAAGTCTTGTTAAAACGTGATTTTTAACAAGAATCACAGAATGTGGTTCACAGCCCAAGACTGAATAGAAATTGTTAATTCTACATCTTAAAAAAACAAAACAAAACAAACAAAAAAATCTCTACATCTTACATAAAAGTTTTCTGTGGCTTTCCAATCTCGCAAAAACAGATTGAATTTTGAAGTTTTTCTACTATAGAGAAGGTTTAAGCTATAGCCATTTGATTAGCAACATAAAAATGTGATCTTGAAATCAGCAACTCAACACTGGCCCCTCCAATCTCACGGGGCCATCCTAGCCACAAGGCGGCAGCTGCCCAAATCTTGGGTTGAAAGTAAACAGAGTCTAGAGATCATGTCATAGTTTCTGCATGAATTTGGACAAAAAGCATCCATGTTACCAAGCTTTTCTTCATTTCCTCTTAAATTAGGTCAGGCCAACAAGCCTGGCAATAATTCTTGATAAATCGGAGCAATATTCCTTTTCCTATCAACCGTATCTATGTTTTGTTTTGTTTTTAATTCACTTTGTTGTGGTCGTTGCATCTATGCAGCATGCCTACACTTCTCCCTTCCACCCCCGGTGCCTCACGGTATTGGCATTGCTGCGCTACAGTCCCATTTGACGGAACAGTGAACATCTGTGGGTTTAGCCTGACCAGAATTATTTCCCTTTCTTCGGGTAGTTGGACTCTAACTTTTCTGTGGAGAATCACTCCTCATTTACCCTAGTCCTCAAGATTTAGGTGGGACAGTCATCCCCTCCCAGGCTCAGGAGCGGGCATGTGTCTCAGGCCTGACCAGTCAGGTTGTTCCACTCCTCTGGCCACAGTAAATGGATCAAAAGTGAGCACAAAACCCAAGCAGTCTGGTAAGAATCCATCTTGGAACTTTTTCTGAAACTCCTAGGAAAGAGAAAGAAGCACTCTTTCTTCAAGAATTATTAGGAGGGGAGATTGTAAGCTCAGAGATGCTGGGGGCCACCACGTGGAGGAGCCTCACTCAGAGACAGGATTACGCAGAGCAAAGTGGAGTCAAGATAGAGGGGTGGTTTCTCACAGGGACACAGGTTAGCAATGCGGTGACTACTTTACATGTTTATAACAGGGTTGAGCAACTAGGTAAATATATTGTAGTTTCTCACTGTCAGAGAGAGAAGTTAAGAATAAGGAAAGAGTGGAGGCTAAATGAACCCCAAGATTTTGGATTGGAATTGGAGGTGCTAGTATGAATTCATGGCTTTTTAATATATACCCAGGTAGACACAGAAATAGATATATGTGTGTGTGTGCATGGGTCAGTGTAATATATTTCCTAGGCTTGTCTTCTGAGAAGGCCTAGATGCAACAACACCCTAGTAGTGATGAGCACACTTGGCACGCAGATCTTGAGTTCTAAATACCATTTTCCAATAAAAGGAACCAGGGCCTCTTGGAAAAGTGATTGATTCCAGACATACAATGGACATAAGATGAGTCTGTAGTACCTCAAAATGCTAGAAAGTAGGGAAGGGCTCAAAATAAGGACAGAGGCATAGCAAAGAGCTTGAAAGAGCTCCCAATAGTCAAAGCTGAACAATTTGAGCAACAAAATAAATAATAAGAGTATTTTATTATAATCCATAGAATAAAATAAATATTCTGAGTCCATAATGATATCAATAAAAAACTGAATAAATAAACCAATGGAGGAGAAGGGACAGCTCTTTTAATAGAAAAATTCCAACCAATAAACATAGATGGAATGAGGGAAATATAGAAAATTACTATTAGAATAATATAGCAATAATTGTCACAGGCAAGATCCGCCAATGGTTTCTACAATTAATGGGCAAAAGTTTGAGGAGAAACAAATTAGTTGTGCAGTCTCAAAGTATCTCCTCCAAGATATGAATTAAACAAAGGGAGATATAATAACTTTTCATTGGAGAAATCCAGCAGACACCACTTTAGGTTAACATAACCATTGACGCACTGACATCAGGTACCCCCAGCATAAAGGACTGAGAAGACTCTATCATTTCTGAGATATTCTTGCCACAAATGCATAACCTCAATCTAATCATGAGAGAACATCAGACAAACCCAAATTGAAGGATATTCTACAAAATAACTGATCAGTACTCTTTAAAAGTATCCGAGTCATGAGAGACATAAAAGATTGAGGACATGTCACAGAATGGAGGAGACTAAGGAGATGTAACATCTAAATATGATGTGAGATCCTCAATTGTGTGCTGGAACAGACTTTAGTGGAAAAACTGGTGAAATTCAAAGAAAGCCTTCAGTTTATTTGTATGGTACCAGTGTTAAGTTCATAGTTTTGATCATTGTACTATTGACATGCAAGATGTTAACACCAGGGGAAGCTGGATGAAGGGTATACAGGAAGTTTCTGAACTATTTTTGTATTTTTGCACTTCTCTATAAGTTTAAAATTATTTCAAAATAGTTTTGTACTATTTTGTACAGCATGGTGACTATAGTTAACAATACTGTATTGCATATTTGAATGTTGCTAAGAGCGTAGATCTTAAAAGTTCCTGTTACAAGAAAAAAAATTTGTGACTATGGTGACAGATGCTAACTAGATGGATCATTTCACAATATATACAAATACCAAATCATTATGTTGTACACTTGAAACTAAATAATGTTATATGTCAATTATATATCAATAAAAAAATTAAAATAAATTTTAAAAATTTTAATCATTTTTTTAAAAAATAGAGAGGGTGGGCCGGCCCCGTGGCCTAGCAGTTAAGTGCTTGCGCTCCGATGCTGGCGGCCCGGGTTCAGATCCCGGGCGTGCATCGACGGGCCACTTCTCTAGCCATGCTGAGGCCGAGTCCCACACACAGCAACTAGAAGGACGTGCAGCTATGACATACAACTATCTACTGGGGCTTTAGGGGGGAAATAAATAAATAAAATTAAAAAAAAAAAACAGAGAGGGTGAAAGTCAAGGGTGGTTGAAGATTAAAGGGCAGTGGAGAAGGAAGAGAAGGAGACCAGGGCCTGATGACACCAAATGACCAGGAGCAAGCTAAGACTGAAGCTAATTTACTCCAGGACTTTTTGGTTGTTCCTGGACAAGGGTGCAAATAAATTTACTATGTCTCACAATACACTAAACTTAAGTAAGTATAGCAAATTCACAGGCCATTGAGAGTAAAGAAGAGGAAAAAGGTACAGCAAGGAAAGCAGATAACAGTTGTATTTTACAAAATGTTAGAATATTGCCGTGAGTATTTTTAAAAGACAACCTGGAAATGTTTATAAATATGCCTCTCCAATTTGCCCAACACTTCTGAATACCACTTTGGATTATCAACTGAATTCACTTTTTGCATAGGGATTCTACCTACCTAAATAGAATGCCTGAGAAATGTAAGAAAACTCAGCTCTAAAACAACTTTCTATTCGCCATGCCCTAGAACATGAAATTGACAGCGTCCATCTCCTTTTGAGTTAAGACTTTGAAGGTCTTTACTAAAATGTAAATGCTGTGGCCCAATCTATAAATATTCATCCAGATTCTATCTGGAAGAATAATATATTATCAATATAGCAACATAGCACCAATTTATTAACCAGATTAATTCTGCCCCCTGGGAGGGTCTTGGAGGAATAGGACAGAGGGTGAGTAATTTTTCATGAAGGACTAGGAGGGAGGCAAGATTTGAAGTCTAAGAGGAGAGACCTGGATAGTGTGCTGGCTTTGGGTACCAGGTGGAGAGAAGAGGGAGCAGGAGAGAGAAAAGGAATCGGGAAAGAAGAGTGCCACGGTGCCAAGAACAAACTTGCCAAAGATTCCCATCTGCAGCTGCCAGTTGCAGTAATAATATCAGCCCTGTTTAAGGGGCTCAGCAGATCAGGGTCACCACGCACAGTTATGCAGGTTGTTCCTGGACAAGAGTGCAAGTAGGGATTGAAATGCAGCCCACACTCTCTTTGCCAAGCCCTGAGTCCTGGAGGGGGCTGCAACTTCCCAGACCAAAGCCTTTCTCTAATTGATGCAAATATTTTGCAGTGGCAGCCCTGCATCAAAATAATTTTCAATCCCTTTTCACATGACAAAGGACCTTGTTGCCTTTCACCTCAACTGGGCACGCAGGCCACCGTCACCCCAGTCACACTACTGACACTCAGGCTTCTCTTGGAGGTGGTAGAAAGCAGCGCACAGGAGGCTGTAGCTCAGGAAAGAACTTCACAGCAGTTATTAAATTATTTTCAATGATAGGGCTACTGGAGCAGTGTCTGTACTGGAAACTTTGTGGGTACTGATCTATTGTTCCGGCTGGTGACAGGAGAGGACAATGGAGGAAGCTTCCATTCTACCAGAATCCTACTCAACGAACATTGAAAATGAAACATCTTTATTCCTTCTCTTTTCTGCTACCTTATTTTTTTTTCTTTTTGGTGAGGAAGATTGGCCCTGAGCTAACATCTGTGCCCATCTCCTTTTATTTTGTATGTGGGATGCTGCCACAGCGTGGCTTGATGCGCGATGGGTATGTCCGCACCTGGGATTTGAACCTGCGAACCCCAGGCCGCCGAAGCAGAGCACACGAACTTAACCACTATGCCACTGGGCCAGCCCCTCTGCTACCTTATTTACTACAAAAAATACTAGAGTCAAAGTTAGGGAAGTCACTGAGCCCTGTAAGTTATTTATCCCTATAGCATTCAGGACAGGGCTAATTTGTAGGACTGCTTCATGAGAAAGTGGCAAACTAACTCAGTATCTCTTTAGAGCAGTGAGGAGAGGCTCAGAGAAAATCCCAGCCGCCCTTTAGAGTATCTCACCTGGTGAAGATAACCAGCAAATGCTCATTTTGATTTTACCCAAATTCTTTTCTGCAGCTTTTTTCTCTGGCCGGTGGTTGAAGCTGAGGCTCACTTTGGACCATAGGTCATCTGGTGTCCCCCCAGGATTGCTGCCACCTCCGTAGAGCACCACACATCCTTGGTGAGCCCAGATCAGAGCCCAGATTCCATTCATGAAGGAAGCTTAGGCAATTGTCGTAAGCACTTACTTTCTTGGTTTTTTCCTTTCAATGTTCCCAATCAATGACATAATGCAGATGCTGAAGGTAGAGGAGGCAGCTACCTAGGAGCTTTTAATCTGAGGCACCACCTGCCCTTAAGCTCTTCCTTCCAGTAGTCTGCTGTTACCCAAAATATTTAGGGTTAAGGTATCGTGCCAAATGGTCCTGCTAAATGCAAGCATGTTACTTTGGAAGGATAGCACATCAGCAGACCTTTCCTCAATCATGTAACAAAGATTTATTGACTGCCTGCTATACTGCCTCAGGTCTTCTGCTAAGCCCTGAGCAAAGAGTGGTGAGCAAAGTAGACGTGGAGTTTCCTGCCTGATTTGCCATTCTTATCTATCCAGCTCTTTTTCATCTTCAGCTTTTGTCACTCGTCCAGGAAGACTTCCGTGAGCCCCAATTCTGGTTTACATGACCTGCTCCTATTCTCCCCTAACCTTCTGTGCATACCCCTAGGGCTCTTAGCTCTAACAGGTGACTCCCAGTTCCCAGGATTTCAGGTAGGGGCAAAGGTTCGTTCACATCTCAAAATCTTTCATTTTCATTTCAGTTGTAAAGGACCACATAAAATAACTCTTAAAAAATCATCCTTAAGCACTACCCAAAGGAGGGAAAAAATCGATATTCACTGCACAAAATCTGGAAAAAATAAAGTCTATATTGCTTAAAATGGCAAATGTGGTTGTGGGTCATGAATCCGGTCTAAATCACTACAATCCATAAAAATAGTTACAACTTGTTCATAAAACATCTCTTGCAAGACTTTTCATGAGAAACTTTAGAAGGTAATGAAACGTCAGATAATGGGGAGCACTAATTAACTCTGGCAAAGCTTTGAGAGGCTCTGCTTTATTATCTTAATTAGGTTTGTCATGAACACTGCACTGATAGACAAGCACCTTCTTCACCCAGGTTTCCAATGTTGATAGGCAAAAGGACTAGACTTCCTCTTCTTTACCAGACTTACATAGCCCAGATTTATTTTATTTATTTATTTATTTATTTATTTATTTATTTATTATTTTGTGTGTGTGTGTGAGGAAGATTAGCCCTGAGCTAACATCCGATGCCAATCCTCCTCTTTGCTGAGGAAGACTGGCCTTGGGCTAACATCCGTGCCCATCTTCCTCTACTTCATATGGGATGCTGCCACAGCATGGCTTGACAAGCGGTGCATTGATCCACGCCCAGGATCCTAACCTGTGTACCCCAGGCCATGGCAGCAGAGCCTGCGAACTTAACCACTACGCCACCGAGCCAGCCCCCAGATTTTATTTTTAACTTCACAATGTACCTTCTTATGTCTTCCTGCACATTCCTGGGTCACCTGATAGAATGATTTCAGTAAATAGATCCTATGTTGAAAATTAAGACTAAGGGCCCAAGTCCCGTGCTCAAAATTTGAAATTAAAACCAGACCTCTAAGTCCTAGTGAAAGATGTTCCAAAAAAAAAAGTTCCAAAGTGAAACTAAGGTAGAGAGGAGAAAAATTATCAAACAGGCTAAGAAAACACTTTTATGTCTTGTTTCTCTCATAAAATATGGAGTCTTGGTGAAATTCATAGTATCTTGGATCCAGAAACCCTTTTTACTCTTTCTCCTCCTTGCATTTTTTTTTTTTTAATTCATGATAGTCTTGGCCCATGTTCTCAGGTTTCCCAGACTCATTAGCCATTCTATATTACCACCATGTTTATTATCATCTTGAGCTCTGGACAAAAGTAGAGGCAATTTTCCATCACGGTGAAACATTTGCTAAGTACAGCAAATACCATTTGCATGTCCCCAAATGGAGCTAATTTTGACGTGATAAAATAAAATAAGATTACTGAGTATCTAGGTTTCATAATGACCCATTTGATTTCACAAAATAATTCAAAGGGAGGTAGGAAAATCCACCAATTACTAACAGTCAAAAACATATTAAAAGGCATCATGGCAAGTATAAGGAATTAGGTTAATCTATGGAAACTTTGCCTTCTCTGGATTTCCCCCCAATCTTCCATTCAATATTTACTCTGTTGACAGTACCCTTTAATGCCTAAGAACTGCTTTAATAATCTTGAAACAGGAAAAAATAATTAGCATATATTTGTAACAAAAGGTGTATAGACATTGATGCTGTAATTATATAATAAAGGATATAATTCAATGTCCTAAAAGACAGCTTGCCTGAAAACATGTAGGAGATGATTTGTGGATGAGTTCAGGGAGGGAGCAATTTGGTAGTTGGAAAATAATTTAGGCAGCGAGCAATGTGGTCTGCTTACCCAAACCACAGAGCAAATGTAATTAAAAGAAGGAACGGAAAATATTGTGGGTTTAAGTAAAAAAATTAGGTAGGGACTTTTCCTGACTATAATCTTCTCTTGTTACAAATGTCAGCATAAGGAAGTATTGATGCAAAGAACATGAAAGGATGGCAGATCTGTCCAGGCTGTTCCTCTTAACCACCTGGTATGCAGACAAATAGTGAGAAAAACAGACGTAAGTCTAGATGGTAAGGCTAGTAAATTTAGACACTTCATCCCCTTTGGTAAAAACCCTGTACTATTCCCCTTTTAGTCTTCTAGCTGAATTAACATGCTAAGAAGGAAAAGAAGAAGCAAAGAGAAAAGAAAAGAAAGAAACTTGAGGTTAACATAAAAAGAGAAAGATGTGTTCAAGCAAAACATGGCTGTCCTCTCCCTTTTCTGCTACCATGAGATTGCTGCAAAAATACCAGAGGAGACAGGTGATAGAATGCTGGGGAAATCACCCTGCTCTCTCTTATACTTGATTCTACTTGGAATTTCTTTCTTCATAAAGTTCAAATTTTACTCAAGACTTTCTAATAAGCACAAGGTTTTGAAAAAAATAATTAGGTCTGCATATCTTGGTTATGTTTTACCATCTACCACCACCAGTGCCATGCTCAAGACTAGAGGGATGGGTTATTTTTCTTTTGTTAAGGTCACATTCCGCAAGGGGAGGTAGTGAGGTGGGGTGAAAGTGTGAGAACCAAGAGGACCCTGGTGCCAGCAGCTGGGGATGTGGGACAGGCTCCCGCTGAGGGAGCCAGGCAGTGAGCTGATTATGCAGATGTGCAGAGCGGTTCTTTGCTTGAGCTCAGACTGACAATCACCATCAATTCATACTCCTCCCTGGGATCAAAATTGAGAACAGATCTATTCTCTGTCCTCCTCAGTGGGCTCCATCTGCTCTACAAGGCACAGTAGGTCTTCCCAATGGACATTCTGTTAGCTGGGGCTGCCTCTCTCTTGGAGCAAGGATGAAATAGAAGGAATAGAATGCAGGGTCCACTTAATCATCAGGCACAGTAGGTGCAGCGCCTAAGCTTATGATATGTTTAGGGGTCTATGAAAATGTTTTTAATTTCTTTTAAAATCAGGAGAATAATGAATCCAGCGATTACACTCCTAGGTATATACCCAAAAGAATTGAAACTGGCATTCAAATAAATACTGGTACATGAACATTCATAGCAGCACTATTCACAATAGCAAAAAGGTTAACCAACCCAAATGCCAATCAGTGAATGAACGAATAAACACAATGTGGTATATCCTTTCAATGGAATAATATTCAGCCTTGAAAAGGAATGAAGTACTGATACAGGCTAGAATGTGGATGGATCTCCGAGACACTATGCTAAGTGAAAGAATCCAGACACAAAAGGCCACATCCACTTATATGAAATATCCAGAATAGGTAAATCCATAGAGACAGAAAGCAGATTAGTCAGGGACTGGGCAGAGGGAGTTATGGAGAATAACTGCTTAATGGGGACAGGGTTTCTTTTTTGAGTAATGTTTTGGAACTAGATAGAGGTGGTGGTTGCACACATTGTGACTATATTAAATGCTATTGAACTGTACATTTTAAAATGGTGAATTTTACGTTATGTGAATTTTATCTCGATAGAAAAAAGAAAAAAAAAGAATCCTACCTAGATTATATTCATCCTTTGCACCAATGTAGTCATAAAATATAGTTTTTAAAAAACGTATCAGGGCTCATAAGGCAAGAACGTCCAGAGCCCATGAAAGTCATCCCGCAGCCCTCTCAGAATACGCAAAGCCGGAGGCAAGCTGGAAGGAAGAAGGGATACCTGAGGAAATGAGAGAAAGCAGTGTGGCTGGAGCACAGCAAACGAGGGGCAGACCATCCTAGGAGGTGAAGTCAGCAGAGGACCAATTAGCCAACGACAAACACTCAGGATGCTATTTGAAGTGTCAATGAAGAGTTTTAAGGAGATAGATATTTTTAAAAAATCACTCTGGGCTGCTATTTGGAGAGTAGACTAGCAGGGTGTCAAGAAGAGTGGTTATGGGGAGCTCAAATTAGAGGATACTGGCATAATCCAGGCAGAAAATGGTGGCAGCTGGCTAGGATGCTGGCAGAGGAGATGTCGAGATGCATGGCTTTGAGACACTCAGAATATCAACAGGACCAATAAGGGGGATGAGGAGAGGGCTGTCAAGGTTAACTTACACTTTTCTGGCTTGAGCATTTAGACACATATGATGATGCTATTCATTATGATAAATACTGAAGGCCCAGATTTAGGGGCAGACATTCAGAAATTGAGTTTTAAGCACGTAAAATTGGAGGTAGCGGTCAAACTTCCAATAGAGGGGCCAAATAGGTAGTTCAATATCTTGGCTGAAACTCAAGTGAGGCGTGGAGTAGAGATGGGAAACTTGGGGTCTGTCCACGTCTGGAATAAAAGAAAATCCCCAGAATGAATGAGATCATCCAGTAAAAGAGGGCAAAGTGAGAAGAAGAGAAATTGGCTCAGGATCAAGCCTTGAGAAAACCTGACATTTAAGTGTCAGGTAGAAGAAGAAAATCTAGCAAAGGAGAAAAATGGAGAGTTAGAAGGAAAGTCAGGAGGGCCATGGGTGTCCAGGAAACAGACTGTTTCAAGGAGGGGAGAAGACCCAACTAGCCTCAACACTTTTGAGGTCAAGCAGGATGTGAATATTTAAATGTTACCTGGTTTAGTGACATGGAGGTCATTACTGACCTTTTCAAGAGCATTTTCAGTGGAGCGATGGGGCAGAAACCAGATGAGAGTAAACTGAGAAGAGCATGGGAGAAGAGGAGGTGGAAAGAGTGTGGACAACTCTTTCAAGAAGCTGAGTGGGAAGGCGAGGAGAAGGTGATAGCGAGACCAGCCAGACCCCGACTTCACTCCCCCTAGCTGCCTGCCCATCCAGCGAGAGGGAGATGAATACAGAAGAAACTTTGCCGAAAACAAAGGATTTAGCAACGTGGTGCTGCTAATTCTTAGAGATCAGTGACGAGCAGGACCTAGGTCCTTCTGCAGCTGGAGACCTTGCTGTCTAGCAACTTGATAGAAGCCATGCCATGATTCTGCTAATTTTATGACTGTTTGGAAAGGGACGGTTTTCTCTGCCCTTGTACTGCAAAACCAAGGGAGAATTTAAATTTGCCGCGTGCTTCCCAAGACCTCCCCACCTTGTGGGGGAAGCCTCAAGAACAAAGAAGGTACGATCACACTTGGTTGGAGTCCAAAGAGCCATCTTCAAATAACGTTAAGACTCTCTTCCAGCAGCAAGAAGTTGGCTCCTGTGAACAACTTCATCAATTCTTTAGGTACAGATGGTTAGGAGGGCGCCCAGCGCCAAGGCTGAAGGCTGGGCCCCATTCCCTGACTTTCCCACACATTCCTCACACCAGCAGCTCTGAACTGCTCACTTCCTTCCTCCAAGCCTCTCCTCCCTGCACCCTAAGTTTAAATTTCGGGACACAAGAAATATCTAAAGAACTGCCCCTTTATCCTTTGCCAGTTGAAGAAGGAACCAGCCCAGCAGAGAGGAACCCAGACAATACAAGCCTCCAGGCTTTGGCTGGTGTTGACACCTACCGCCCCTTCTGCTATGCGCCATCAGTCAATGATTTCAGGGCAGAACATTACTTTTTCCTTCTTCACCAACTGTGATTAGAAAGTTGGTTGTGTGCATATGTTGCTGCCTTGTAGCCTCTAGTTTCCATTTCAGGGTTGACTCACTGTCTCCAGTATTAGAGTAGATTTGAAAAGACTTTGGCCAGAAAGACAGACCCCATTAGCAACCTTTTTTACTTTGTTTTTTCCCTGCCCTGAATTTCGCCTATCAAGGAAGCCTTGAGCTTAACTCTAGAGCCTGAGCGAGTAAGCCGCTGTGTTCTTTCTTTGCATGTCATAAAGGGTTTATTAGGTGCTCTCATGTATATAGGCAGTGCCAAGCAGAGGGCCTACACTGAGGCTCTTGCACGCTTGGGATACGATGTTCCAGATGTCACATCTGTGGACACTTAGCAGGGTTATGCTGGACCTCTTAGAGGATCATGTTTAAGGAAAAAAAAAAAGAGCTAGTCTTCTCCTAACTTTGAAATAAATGGAATATGTTGTTATAATGGAAAATGTACAGGAAACTAGAGAAACCAGATAGAATTTTTTACAAGTCAGAAAAGTAATTGTAGTCAAAATGTCATCAGGCTCTCTGACTATATCCTTCAGGACAGAAAACATGAATTGATCATCATTTTATCCCAAGTGCCAAGCATATAACATAAAAATCAAACAGGGTTACATGTGGGAAAGAAAAGTAAACGGTAGTCAGAAACAGGACAGAGATGGCTGTTACACCACTTCTGGTTAACATCAAGCTGCCAGTGCAATAAGATATTTAAAAAAGTAGAGGTATTAGAATTGCAAACAAAGACACAAACCTTTTCTTATTTGAAGACAATATGACTGTCTCCGTAGAAAATCTTATAGACTCTATATGAAAACTATTAGAACTAGCAAGAGAACTATGTAGGATTGTGAGACAAAATCAATTTACAAAAATCAATAAGGATTTATATAGACCAGCATTGATCAATTTACACATTTAACTTAAAAAAGCCTATTCCCCATAGAAAGAACTAAAAAAAAAGCTACATAGGAACAAATGTAAAAAAAGATGTGTAAGAAATTTCACAAAGAAAATAATAATTTATAAAAAGGATGTTAAAGTAGACTTGAGGGGCCGGCCTGGTGGCGCAAGCAGTTAAGTGCGCGCGCTCCGCTGCGGCAGCCCAGGGTTCACCGGTTCGGATCCCGGGCGCGCACCGACGCACCGCTTGTCAAGCCAAGCTGTGGCGGCGTCCCATATAAAGTGGAGGAAGATGGGTACGGAGGTGAGCCCAGGGTCAGTCTTCCTCAGCAAAAAAAGAGGAGGATTGGCAGATGTTAACACAGGGCTGATCTCCTCACAATAAATAAATAAATAAATAAAGTAGACTTGAATAAGTGGAGATATAGAATGTCCATGGATAAGAAGATAACATTCTTCCTCCAAATTAATCTATAAACTCAATGTAATTCCAATAAAAATCCTAACGTAATTTTTCAGTAGTACTTGACAATTTAATCCTAAAACTCATAAAAAGAGGCAGGGCTCAAGAACAGTAAAACTATTTTGAAAAACAGGTAAGGGGCGGGTGGAGGAGACTTGCTCTACCAGATATCAAGGTGTGAAAGCCATGGTATTGATCGTATGGTCTCAGCACAGGAAAGACAGAAAGGAATCAAGAAATAGATCCACACACAAGTGGAAATTTGATAAATGACAGAGGTAGCATTTCAATCGGTTGGGAAAAGTTGGGCAATAAACTGTGCTAAGTGGTTATCCATATGGAAAATTAATTAGAGACTTCACACCATAAACAAAAATAATTCCAAAGTGGATTAATAAACTCAACTGAAAGGCAAAATCATAAAATGTTTAGAGGAAAATATTTTTATGACATCAAGCAGAGAATTTCTTCAGAAAGACAGAAAAGCTACAACACACAGATTCAATAGAACTTTTGTAAAACAACAGCACACACACACACCACCATAAACAAGGCTAAAAGATAAGCCCCAGACTGGGAAAAGATATTATCAGCCCAAATATCTCTAAAATAATATGTATCCAGAATTTATTAAGAATGTTTAAAAATCAATGCAAAAATGCAAATAACCTAAAAAGCGAATGGGTAAAGTATCAGATAGGTAATTCCCTTCAGAGGAAATATGGATTATAAACTTAATGAAAATATGCTCAACCTCACCAGAATACAGGGAAATGAGAATCAAAATCATGAGTGATTATTTCACATCCATGTGTATATTTTATAAAATATATTTTAAATACATTTATATATATTTACACATACATAAAATATGTAAGTGGCAATACTGAGGGTCTCTGCAAGAAAGGGTTTCCCCGGTTTGAAAGTCAACTTATGCAGCTGATGGGTTGATCAATGTCTGCTTGAGTTGCAGTGGAGGTAGGGACGGAGGGAGAACTGGAGAGAACACGGCAGACACAAGAGGCCACAATACAGGAGCCTATACTGCCAGCTCAGCCCCTGGATGAAGTGAACACCATGGAAGGCAGCTAGCTGGGCTTGGGCCTTCTTTACAATATTCAACCCAAGAGCATTGCCTACTGTGTGAAGAGACCCCTACATTGAGAGGCTGTCTGAGTACCATACCAGGGCAGGGGCTGAATGAGTTAAAAGGTGGAACCAGTAAGAAAAACATGCATTGTTTCTGTTACAGCTAACGAATGTTTGGTTATGCATGCCTATCGGTGTCAATTTCTTTACATGTATGTATGGCTTAGTTTTTTATTCTTTTTTGACTTTTAGTTACACTTGCTTGTTTTTCTCCCAGATGAATTTTAAATCATTTTGTCAAATTCCAAAATACAATTGTATTGTTTTTCATTGGAAAGAAATATCTGCCAAGGCCAAGGATTGCGGAGGGTGTGGGAAAATATGAACTCCTATATACTGCTGGTAGGGGTGTAATTTGGTATGTACACTGTAGAGATCAATTGGCAATATCTGATATATTTGAAGATAAGAATATCCCATTGGCCAGTGATTGAAGCTCCAGATATATATCTCAGAGAAACACTCACATACATGCACAAGGAAACATGTCAAATATTTCATTGCAGCATTGTTTATAATAGCCAAAAGGTGGAAATAACTGAAATGGGCATCAACAAGAAAACGGGTAAGTTGTGATATACTCATTCAATGAACTACAGCATTTAAAATGACTAATTCAGAGAAACACACATTAACATGGATATATCTCAAAAACATGAGTGAAAAACAAGTTCCAAAAGGTTAGGCACAGTATGATACCATTTATATAAAGTTTCAAAAACATGAAAACAATCCTATATATGCACACTTATAATAAGCATATAAAACCATTCATGGTATCATTCTGATAAACATCAAATTCAAAGCAGCATTTACCTCTGTGGGTAAAAGGAGAGAAATGAATGAGACAGGGCTATACAGTAGATTTTAACTATAGCTATAATTGTTTCTTGTTAAAAGAAACAAGCAAATATGTGTAGGGTAAGACTGTAAAAGCTGGAAGGTGGATACACAGGTATTTGCTATATTGTTTTCTGTAGTTTTTTCTGTATGTTTGAAATGCTTCATAATAAAAAGGCACAATACAAATACTAGCAATTTTGTTAATAAATGTTTGCTGACAGACAAGTAGGTGGATCAAAATGAACAAACACATTAATACAAGATGGGGATAATTATTTCCAAGTATAGGAAGAATATTGATTTCTCCAAGGCTTGCATTAACTAATACTTAACTATGTGCCAGGTACAGTGGGAAGTGGTTTACATGCATTAATCTCCTCCATCACCCTTATGAAGATGATGCTATTATCCCTATTTTACAGAATAGAAAACCAGGGAGGAGAGTGGAAATGTAGAGTCCAAGGCCACATAGCTAGTAAGCAGAGCTAGGACACAAACCCAAGTGTGTCTGAGTCCAAAATCTATGCACTACATTACACTGTGAAAAGTTTCCTCTTTAATAAATGATTCAAGATGAAAAAGCCACAGAAAGTTACCAGGATAAAAATGAGAAAAATGCAATTAACTAAGAATTTTTAAAGCATCAGAGTGTGGGTAGACACAATTAAAAGCGAGGCCCAAACCAAACCCAAGTCCTAATACATAATGCAAATATAAAGGAAAGACCATGTCGTGTGACATTAACCATAAAGCTAATGTTGACAGAAAGCCAATATTCCTTAAGACCAAACACAGACATATAGACCCAGCCCTTTGATAAGAGTGTCCTCAAACTGTAGCTGAACTTCAAGGCTTTTTAATCAGTTCTCTTGGGCACATTTTACTGATCCTTCAAGGCTCACCCTGTCTGACTCCTGCAGGCTCTATACTAAGTTCTCCCTCATCTAAACCTGACTCATCTGGCACTAACAATGACTTTTTATTTGGTATTTCCTACAGGACCAAGTCATCAACTAGGTCAAACCACTGTATTTTACACAAGAAGGAATTGTATCTCAGATGTTTTAGTTCACATTTGATAGCAAGTAACAGCCTCTCAAGAAAAAACTAAAGATGGAAGTGGGGGTCTCTCTGTAAGGTTTTAAGGGTATCTTATAGACCTCAGGAGCAGGAAATGCAGACAAGCACAAAACATTGGAACAAAAACCGTAAAATTATCAAGAATCAAGGCAGCCGATCTCTTCGTCTTTTTCTTTTGGGGTTGTATGGTCTCTCATCATTGCTTTATTCTCTTTCTGCCTCACATGCATGTTCCAAATGCAACCTCCCAAGACATCAGTTTTCTGATTCCAAATTCTCAGGAGAAATCATCTAATTGGCTCAAATTTGACCAGATATCCAGTCCTTGTCCGATCATCTAAACAGCTCGTCCCTGAAGGTGGCAGAAAGTAATATTCAGAAAACAGGACCTAAGTTGGGCAGATATCCTAAAAGTTATCTACTCTAACATTTCCTGTATCTCTCTCTTGTCTATTAATTGAAGGCTTAGCCATTTTTTGGAGAAATAAGTTGCATTTCTCTGGTAGCCTTTTACAACTTAAGGTTGGAACCACTAAATGCTCAATTTTATCTTTCAATAGAAATGAACCTAAAGATTCTTTGGCTGGTTGCTAGAAATGTTAAAATAGGATAGAATTCTACATCAGGGTGTAATTTCTTTAAGAAAAGACATTTTCCTGTGCTTCATTTCTCATTCCATCCTTTCTGAGGGGGCAGTCACTGCAACACACTGTCCACTATCAATTTAGATTCTATAGTTCTTTTCACATTTTTGCATTAAAAACAAAACTCCCCCTCATTCTGAAGGAGAAAATCAATGCATGAACCACAGTCAAATGATGGAAACCCCAAAACACTGGTCCCTTCGCTACAGAAAAATGAAATCTCCAGTTAATAAACAATGGTCGGGGGGGGGGGGCGGGATTGAGTCTCTACTACAAGCTGGGTACTATGCTAAATGCTTACATTTTAATCCTCACAACCCTATTAAATGCTTACATTTTAATCCTCACAACAACCCTATGAGCGGTACTATTGTTGGTTATCTCCTTTTTATGGATGATGAAAATTAGGTTTTAAGCAGGTGAGAAATCACCCAATATCACATTTCTAGTATGTAGTTTACTATGGATTTGTAAGAGAAACAAGGGAGTTAAAATTTGGGAGGTGGGGAAAGGTCGAAGGAAATAGAGACTCCTGTTTCAACACATTATTTTTAACACCACAAAACTGTATCTTAAATATACAATAAAATGGTATGATTCATGTTACATGACAGCATATCATGTAGTTTTTAAACTTCAACTCCAATTGCGTTATGCATTTTCAAAGGAAACAATGGTTATCTCTAGGTAGCTTAGAGGTCATTTAAATTCTTTTACGCTCTTATTTTCTTAATGTTTATCAAAGTGACATGCTTTTATAATCAGAGAAATTTTTCCAACAATTTTCTCATCCTGACTCAGCCATGCATCTGCCCATCTTCTGTTCACCACCAAACTGAACAGTCTATGCTTGCTGTCTCCATGGCCTCTTCTCCTGTGCTCTGAACCAATCTTTTACCCAAATGCTCTCACAACTGCTTACACAGATCAGTAGACAACTTCTCATTGACAAAATCAATAGCCTTTTCTCGCTTTTCATCCAACTTAACCTTTCTACTGCATTTGATGTTTGTCACCATCTTGACACTTTCTATGCTTTCTATGACAGCTTCCTTGATGACTCCTCCTCCTCCTCCACCAGTTCGTGTGTGGCTGTTTTCCAAGGTTCAGGCCTTAGCTCAAACAGATGCCCAGGAAGTGTCTGCACACTCTAGACTGAATGAATTTCATGTGCATTTTTCTAAGCCCTATGATCCCAAAAAGATTAAGAATCACTGGTAAAGATTAAATTCTCAACTCTTTTGCAATTTGACAGCCCCTCCTCCAAAACTTTTCCACTCCATCTCTCACATATTCCATCATCCATAACAAATCACACTGTGCCTTTGTTAATGCTGTTCCCTTTGCCTGAGTTTCCCCAACTTCTCCATGCAGAATTCTCCCTCTTCTAAGTTACTACAGCACTTTGTATCTGCCACTATTTTTATATATTTATCACAAGATACTTGATTATACACAAATCTGTCGGAACAAGTTAAGGGGCCAAATCAATGTATCTTTGTGTCTCCAACACTAAATAAAGGAGGTGATTTCACTAAAATATCAAATCTTGTTCCCAAGATATCAACCAATTTGTTCTGTGCTCATTATCAGACAAGACTTAACTACTCATTCATGGCAAAAAGTTTTAAACACACTGTTCAGTGAAACAAATAGCTCTTTTACATTGAGAATAATGGATTCTTAACAACTTAATATAAACAGAAAACCAAATTGTCTAATGGGTAACACGATCAACACATCAACTTATGTATTTTAAAACTAAATGTTATTACTAATAAACCTCAAATTTCAAACAATATTGAACACAAAATTTTCAATAAAATAAAACTTCAGGATCATGAGCAGTCAGCATTAGGATCTGAATTACAATTAAGATACTAAGGGGATGCTTGCTCTATTTAAGTGATTCTAACCCAGGAGTGTTTATCCAAGCCACTTCAGGAGCTGTTAGAAAATACATATACACTCTCCACTCCCAGAAACGTAGACTTCGCAGGTCAAGGATGAAGCTAAGCCTGTGGACATTTTAAAATGCTCCCAGCATTTTCTGATGAATAACACTGGCTAAAAACTATTTTCTGTGAAATATGTTTGACATGCCTTCAACTTATATGTACATGTATTTTTACTACTTAAGCATTTTCACTATTTTACCCCCAAGTTACTCACAGGGCATCTGACTTTCTGCAATAGGTGTATTCTTTTAAAGCTTTATGTGCTTTTTGATTAGTTGAATTGCTTCTCAGTCATTACGTCTCAATCTACAGAAAATAAAATTTCCTTAAGTGATATTTCCTTTAAACTGAGGTATAGAGTATAGACATCTAGTCCACTAGATGAGTATGTTCTGATAAACAGGAATTATTTGTATTTAAATACACAAAAATGCTACTAACTCTAGCCTTCACAGAAGTAAAGCAATTGATGAAAACATCTATTAAAGAGTATACTTACACTAAGAAATGTTATATTCATACACAATACTAATACATTTTACTAAATAGATTTAACTAGAAAAAGAATGACTGTGGGGTAATACTTCAAATATTAAGTTTCCAGAGTATATTCAACATTTTTTAATGCAAAAATAGTAATATTTAAGTCACCTAAGCTGAGGTTGAATACTAACTTTGATTTCTTTGTTTGGCTAAAGATCCAAAGTTCACTGGTATATTCCCAGTGGTCACTCAAAAAAATCTAAAGACATTTATTTAAATAATTTTCAAGACTACGTTCTTTCTTCATTGCATTCATGCTCTAAGAACTGACAAAATACGCTTAGAAACTCATGGATCAAAAATGCTCTATAAACTTACTATAAAACTTTAATATTATCTAAAAACATCTCTACTACCACACACTAAAAAGTTTTTTAATCTCCTGATTTAACGGATATTTTGCTCAAGTGGACAACCTCCTCACATAACCCTCTTCACACATTCTAAATAAATATTCTAAAAATTATCTAAAGGATTTTGAAGATTCAAATTCTAATCCTTGTCACTTCAAAATAATTGTACATTCCATTAATTTCTATAATTCCAAGTAATACTGCCCGTTTCACATCACAAGCGTTAAGTCTCACATTTAGAAAAACCTTTGTGTTTATATGTGTATCTCGAGTTGTCCTATGCATTCAAAGATATAACTGACAATGTCAGATAGGGCCTGGAAAACAGACAATGGAAATCTTTACTCACACTGTATACATGTGGAAAGTAACTGGATTTCTAATTTAAAAGTTTAAAATACAGTCATATCAATATTCTGTTAATTTCCCTTTCCTCCTACCCTGCCTTTATCATAATTAGACATATACAAATTCAAAACATAACCTTTTCAAATAACTCTTGCCATGGTTGCCACAGGTTGTCTTATGTTATTATTTTTAAGACTCTTCACATAAATTCAAGTTTGTGATAAATCAAAATATTCTGCATTGCCTTAACATGGGAAACCAAAAACAAAAAAAAAGGTTCGCAAAATAAGGTTTTGCACTGATAAAATTGGTATGAATCAATGTGGGCTAAGTGTTAAAATATCTTCTTCAAAATCTTTATTTAATAAACTCATTCTTGGGTGAAAACTTCATAATCTGCTAGTGCCTCTACTCCTCCTTTTTTAAGTAAATATATCTGTTTACAATAATTTCAGTGTCTGAAATCAAGAATCTGCGAACAGAAAGTAAGCTGAAGAAAAACAAACCACACAGATTTTCTTACCCCATACCACTGCAATATTTTAAATGCACAGGAATACAACAAACTCAAAAGAAAAAAAAATAGTGTTTTATTAACTACCACACTGTTATAATACACATTAAACGTACAATAAGGTAGCCTTTAAATTTGAGGTGGTCTTAATAACAAATGAACAGAATTCCAGATTTTTGAAATAGGTGAACTGCTGCAGTATAGGTATACATTTAGGAAAATTGTATAGCTCTTACAAGACCAGCAATGAAACTTTATTTTGTACATTTTTTTAATAATTGAAAATATAAACAATAATTAAAAAATAAAAAGAAAATACAGCGTAATAAAAAACATACATTTCTCAATTAAATGTACTGGATACATATAAATTTTAAGGGAAGAAGCAAAAAAGGAAAATGGTTGATATTTAAGTGCAGACTGACTACCTAGACAAAAGAAAAAAACTTAAAAAAATATCATAAAACTTCTAGTTTTCTATGACTAATATCCATATGGTTGGAGTATCGTCACTATGGAAGTGATTTTGTTATGTTTGCATATGTTATACTTTACTGGTAATTTACATGATGGCTTTTAAGGCCCTGGCAGACATATGGTTTTTGGAAACAAGATTGGATAAAAAAAAATCACCGCTAAGACGCAATATACCTTATTTTTTGGTCCTCCAATATTCAAGAAAAGGGATAATTCACTATAACAATTTCTTACCACCCAAATGCCTCAACCTATACATTTCAAACTTTTTTAAACATTGGTTATATTGCCCAACTTCGTTATTGAAAGAATATTAACAAGACATTATTTTGGCAAATTAAATCTTAAACATGGCTTTTCAACAGGATTTAAAAGGTGACTATCCCTAGAGTTCCATGTTAAAATGTAGTTTTCAAAATCTTACAAGAGTAATGCTTAAAATATTGTACATAGTTAACCTAATTAAAATAATTAGCTTCAAAATGACAAATTGATAAGCTAAGTAAAGCCTACACTATGTAACATTTGCTTGGAAACTTGATTTGTCAGTTATGCATAATAAAAATTCCAGTCATCAAGAAAATTACAAAAATTTTTTTCATCATAACATGATTTCTTTCACCCACCAACTTTTTTTATCTTACAATAGATAAATACCAACATGTTCTCATTTTTACACTAAACCACACAGGATTGATGCATTTGGTTAGACTACCATTCGCATTGTTAAATTCAATTTCCTCTTTATATAACTTGGTAAAATTTCATTTCTTCTAGATTCCAAAAGTACCTACAAAACCCATGCAATTTTACCATTTTTAATATACTATGGAATATCATACAAAGTAAGGCATTTCAGTGTCATGTATAACCAAGTTACTGTCAATCCAAAAATTTTTGCACATCAATAAAAAGATATCTAAGAACTTAGGAACAATATTCTTCTCACTACTGTATAAAAATAACCACAATGAATAAGTATTTGTGTAATATTTACTCCATTGTCTCATTTCCAGAAACTGTGACAAGCTGTAAAGGTATTTCAGTGTTGGTAAGGATATCTTGATTGCTGGTGGTGGAAGTATTAACAGTTCCTATCCCTGAAACAGAACCTTGTTGAATATTTGCAAGGATAAGTGTTGTTCCTCCTGCAGTAATCAAAGTATCATCTCGTGCAGCTTCCACAGATGCCAGCACTGTACTGCTAGAGTGAATACCTTTTTTATTCTGATGTGTTTTAATATGTTTGGCAAGGTGGTCACTTCTCATAAAGCGTTTTGAACATTCTGGACAAACAAATTTCTTCTCACCTGTTAAGAAAAAAATTAAGTTATTTAGTTTTTGTAAATTCAACCTTAATAGACTGATCATTCCCTGAGACAGAAAATAAGCCAACACTGACAGGACAGGGAGCAGAGTTCAATTAAAATTTTATTAAGTTTCATGAGCTGCTCCCCCTGCACGATTCCTCTCACAGAATATTTTTCCTCAAAATAAATCTGCCATCTTTACTTTTTCATGAAAAACAATCTTCAACTTATTATAGACTGATGTTCAGATAAGACTTTAATACCTCAACTATGCTAATAATTTGTTTTGAAACATGTTATAAGACATCAGCTAAAAACTGACCAACTGTAACTCACTGCTTTAAAGAAAAGTACACTGTTTTAAGCTATATTTAAGATATTATCAACATGTCATATCCACGATAGTAAAGGTTCAACTCTTAAATATGATCCAAGTAACTACACAGAGTACTTCTAGATTAAAGCAAAGACGCAAGCTTGAGCTCCAAAAGGATTGAGTAATCCCAAGAATAATGGAGATGGCTAGCTGACTTGACTTCAGCTAGAATAATCTAGAGCCAAGTCTAACATATCATGGCGTTCAAGTTAATAAAACCCTGATGTCTAAATTTATTTCCCAGCATGAATAAAATACTTCTTTTAAATACAAAAGACTGAACTGCTATTCTGAAGACCTACTATGTAAGAGGATTACTGGAAGATAAGGCAAAAGGCCAACCTAAAAGGAATCCAGGGATAAATCAATCGACAGAGAAATCTAGTATTTTCTTAATTTATTTTCTTAAAAATGTCTTACCTATCTCTTGTTCCAGCACCTCTACTCTAGGTAGGTTCTCATCAGACCTCATGCCTAAACATACTACAACGACACTCTAGTCTTTCCCTCTCCAATCCAACAAATCAATGCTGGGCAAAGCTTCCATAGATACCAAATTTTATTACAGTACAAAACTTCACCGTTGTACTAAGTGCTATGGGAATGCAAGAGTAATCTACAGATAAACCAATAGTTTAGATTCTCCACTGCCTAACTTACAAGGACCTCTATAATGGGGCTCAA
Organism: Diceros bicornis minor; assembly: GCF_020826845.1. NCBI lineage: Eukaryota > Metazoa > Chordata > Mammalia > Perissodactyla > Rhinocerotidae > Diceros > Diceros bicornis. Next base: position 54,868,833 of record NC_080749.1, read on the forward strand.
TCCTACTTAACAGAAATGTGTTATATGACATCTCATCTTCACTCATGTCAAATGGTCTCTCACCTCTTCTATTCACATAGTATTCTACTCTTCTGGAAAAATATTTCCCAAAGTTTCTCTTGGAACATTAGTCCTGAGAGACACTCCCTGGCAAATGGCACAACGATCAAAGGAGGTTGGGAAATGCTATACACACTACATCCCCCCACTTAGAGATGCACAGTGCTCATTAACATTCAACTTCAGGTCCTAAGAGGTGCTTCCTTGAAGGTACTTGTAGTAACCCTCTTTAACCCAGTGTTTCCCACACTTATTTAATCATACACCCTTTTTATCCTTTTACATTATTCCTTTTTATATCCTGCTGATCAAATTCCACTAAGGAAAATTCTGTTAAAGGGCCATCTTAAGGTCTACTATCCCAGCCCACTGCCCAACAATGCCTTACTATCTCAAGTTATAATAATCTCTGCCTCTGAGCATACTTTATCTACTTTCTTATATTGCTTATTCCAGTTTCAAACAAGTTAAGCTCATGTATCTACCCATCTGATGAGTGAGACAGAAACTAAAACAAGTAGATGGAAATCCTATCATTTGCGACAACATGGATGCCTTGAAGGCATTAGGCTAAGCGTAATAAGTCAGACAGAGAAAGACAAATATTGTGATGATCTCTCATATATGGAATCTTACATAAAAAAATAAAAGAAAGAAAAAAAACTCATAGAAAAAGATCAGATTTGTGGTTACCAGAGGCGGAGGGTGGGGAGAGAGAACTGGAGGAAGGTGATCAAAAATATAAACTTCTAGTTATAAGATACATAAGTAGTAGGGATGTAATGTACAACATAACTCTAGCTAACACTGCTGTATGGTATATAGTAAAGTTGTTAAGAGAGTTAATCTTAAGAGCTCTCATCACAAGAAGAAAATTTTTTTCCTTTTTTTTTTTTTCTTTTTACTGTATCTATGAGAAGACGGATGTTAGCTGAACCTGCTGTGTAATTATTTCACAATATATGTAAATCAAACCATCATGCTGTATGCCTTAAACTTATACAGTGATGTATGTCAATTATTTCTCAATAAAACTGGAAAAAAAAACAAATAATCAAGTAGAACATCTAATATCTGTATTACTAAGTACTTCACAGGTTATTTTGTATAAAAGCCGATGCAGGAGGTGTGGAAGAAGAGTCTGAGACAGCTTATTTGCTTAATCTAATAGAGAACGTGGATTTCAATTCAGATCTAGGAGACTCCAAAATCCATATTGTCCTCCATTTCACTATGCTTCTTTCTTCCTTCTAAGCTCTCTAGGGACTGTATGTATTTTTCACTTCTTCAGTGTTGAGCACAGACTGACAAACACCTTAATTATTTCATGGTAACAGGAGACAACTCTAAGTTATATTAAGTTAGGATTCAGTTTGGGTTATTGCTAGGTCCATTTCATATAACCACCACACAACATTATGTAAAAACAATTAAATGAGTCTTGACATCAACAAAGCCTTGGTTATTCCTCAATGAAAATTCTTTTGCTTACCTCACAGATATTAAAACAAAAGAAAAGATGAAATACCTGAATTTATCAGATGAAAAGGAATTATTCTTTATTATAGTGTTAAGGAGGAAGAAGAAAGAATAAGATAGATCAAGAGGAAAAGCAGACAACTAATTTAAAATGTTAACATAAACAATAATAACATAAATGTGGCTTAAGACATTCAACAATGTCAAAAGAAAACAAAAAAGTTAAGTAAAGTCTACATAAAAATGTTCTTTTACAAAATACTGGCTTGTTTGGAATTAGTGTTTTTAAATTAGTTTTGAAGATAAAAATCTGATGTAATTGGTCATATTTTAAAAGATTCAGTTCAGTAAGGTACACTAAAAAAAGATTTCAAAGTAGTATGTAGCCCTATAATTCATTTTTGTCTGTTAAAAGTAAATATTAGTAACCTGTATGTGTTCTTCTGTGCCTCTGTAATTCATCACTTCGAGTAAATCTTTTACCACAGAGCAACCAGTTACAAACAAAAGGGCGCTCCCCAGAATGCCAACGCAGATGAGCTCTCAGATGTGAGGTCTTCCCATAGACTTTACCACATCCTGGTATATGACAAATGTGTTGCTTCTTTTTCCCAAGATTGGTACCTCTAAAAAACATACACAGAATAATATATCTTATATGAAAATATTCAAATGGACATTACTACTTATATCATACATCCCCATACTGAATTTCAAATAGAAGACATTATCACCATGTAGTCAATCAGAAACCAAGACCATTTAAAATCAATTTAGATAAAAATTTATATGTCTCAAACATGTAAGTTTTATACATTAATTTTACTCTAGAATTAATGTGATTACTGTTCCAAATGTAAATATGCTCAAGAATTATATAATTTAAAAAGACATGTCATACATAAAGAATGCATAATAAAGGTATTTATTATTCTGTCAGAACCATTAACAAATTCTATGCATAGGCCCAATCCAATTAAGTTAGTTGTATAGGAAACTAAATAGTCTATTCAAAGTCGTGGCATCAGCTAATTTAAGAAGTAAATAAACCAAGAATGAATGCATAACTAATCACAGGTACAATTAAAAGGTAGATAGGCACCTTAAGCAGACTTTAAATTAACATGATGTAAACATATTTACTCATATATTTGTGTGATCACACTCTGAATACACACTGGCTTAGAGAAAATAAAAAAAAAATCTGGACAAAGCTATTGTCTTAGCTCCCTTAGCACTATATGAAATAAATATAAATCAAAATTATCTTTACAGTTAAAATTCCCTTATTAACCATGCAAAGATACCTAAAATTATACATCAAAGATAAAATAGTTTCTCCACATCACAAAATTTGACATTTGTTATATTTCACTATTTGATATCAAGAACAGGGTTTGGGAGATATGTGCTTACTGGGGTGAACACAGGTATCTTAGCATAAGCAAGAAGAAACCTTTTTTGATTCTAGAACTGATATTCAAATAGTATTAAACACTAAAGAAAATGTTATTACTCAAGCTTTAAAAAAAAAATTAGGCTATTAACTGAATAAAAATAAATGAATTTATAAAAAACATGACATTTTAGACTCACTGATTGTCAAAATTATATTACATAAACTTCATAAAATTTCTCTGAAGTTAGAAAAAGGTACATTTAAGACCCCTCAACTTCCCCTCCTCCCCCAATTTCACAGTCTAGGTATAGCCTGTAAACCTTCCATAAGCCTGTAAATCCTCCTGTATATAATATACCTATCATTTTTCAAATTTTACTGGAAAAATGCATATTTCCCCACATTTATATTTTAATGTACTCACACTCAGTAGCATGTGAAATTGCCATAGGACAAACAGTGCTAAACGGTGCAGTGCTGGCTGTTAGATGCCATAGGTGTTCTGAACAGGGAGACATCAATGTGGGCTCCAGTAGTTAGAGAAGACTTCATGGAGGAGGTGGGTAGGATTTAGATAGAAAGGAGGGAAGGCATTCCAGGCAGAGGAATAGCATAAGTAAAGACAAGGAGGAGTCATGCTGTTGTCTCAAGGGCAAGGATGTCATAATCTAAAACAATTCTAGTTTCTGCTCCAGTCCACCCCCAATTTCTACAACTCTCTTCAAAGAGCTGAGCTGAGTGAAAACAGGTTTTTCTGGTTCACTTGCAATGCCAAAGCCTTTACCAAGGCAATACTGTTTCCATTTAGTTTAGCTTTTTAAATTTATTTTATTCCTAAATGGCCCTAAGAAAAAGAGCAATGCTTCTGGTTATTGGTGTACAAACCAATTTTACATATTGTGTTCACCATAGCAATTTCACAGAGAACCCAATTCAGGTCACTCTTGTACTCATTATTTCTTGCCTCTCTTCTAAGCTACTACTCAGGTGAATCAATGTGCTTTTTTATAAACTCACAACTGTCATTTTACTAGCAAAATCTAGCTTGAGAGCACTAACAAAGCACAAGATTATAACATATTACAGCAACAAATCTGCGTTCCCAAAGAACCAGGAAGCTAGTGAAAGACATTTTCAATTGAATTATAAGGAAATGAGAAATACTCATTGTTTGAAAATGGGACAAGTATCTAAGAAAGAAAAAAACTGGGACAGGGGCACACAAATATATTTTAATTTAAGGGAAAAGCCCAATACCTGGGTCCAAGTTTCTATTTAAAAAGGAAATTTTATTCAAGGCAAGATCTAGATATGCTAGATAGGGATTTATGGTATATGACATGAAGAAAGAGGACTGAAGTGAATTTCTCAAGAAACTTGAGATAATAAAAGATTCAGCCATAAGTTTTCTTCTTGATTTACATAATCACACCACTAATACCTATTATAAAACCTAGAAAAACTAACAATTTTACGTTTCTATTCTTAACTGCCTAAAGTGTTCCCAATAATTTAATAATGCCGAGATAGAGTAACACAGAATAAATAAAGCTAAATTCTGGGTAGAGGAATTAAGAAAAGCAAACTGAGTTTTTCTTTTGCTTAGGACAGGAAAAACAGGACACAAACTGAAATGCTGACAGGAGAAAACCGATTTTGCAAAATAATTTTTAAAATATGGATTGATGTTTAATCCACACAAAATCTACATAACAATAATGCCTTTAGAATTTATCTTACTTTATTAAAATTATTTGCTTCTACTAGACTAAAAAGTTTCTGAAGGCTGGTTCTGCTTAATAAACATTGGCTAAATGCCCAAATGAATACAGTTTTTTTTATATTTAATTTTACACCTTGCTCAAAAGGGTAAACAAACAAAATTTACTTCTCTAAAGATGCCACTTACACGTATATTTTTTAAAAGAATATGGCTGAGTAAAAAAAGGCCAATATTCTAAAATTTTTAAAGTATCACTTATTTCACCTTTGCAGAACACTCTGGAATGTTTTGCATTTACTAGTATATATGTTATGCTTCTATTAACTAGATGCAGCAATTGTCAATGATACATTTGTGCCTATCATATATACTAGTTGAATTTTGTTCAAATGAGCTCTAAGAAAAAATACAGTTTTTTTCTGAAGAACTTCAATTTTGATTGCTTAGAATAAGTTATTAAAAAGTGAACTCACAAAAGTTATAGAAAAAATATAAGTATTTTTATAATCCTCAGGATAGGGGAAACGTTTAATAGCATAACAACGCATCTCACAAAGACTGACCAACTAAAAATTTTGTGCTTAAAAAAACATTTGCAAACTTTAAGTGATGGGACTCTACTTGTGTAATAATGTGTTTTGCAAACCACTGATAAAATTGAAAGGCAATGTAAAACTGAAAAAAATATCTGCACATATGAGAGTTAAACACACAAATTAACAGATTCACAAAAGACATAACTCACAAAAGAAATCTTAAAATAGTAAAATAACATACAAAACAATGTTCAATCTCACAAACTAACAAAAAATATACTACATAAACCAGTATTGAGGTATTATTTTTCATCTGTCAGACTTTAAAAGGATTTTGAAAATGATAAAATCCACTGTTGGCAAGGGTGTGGGAAAGCAGGTATTCTTACACACCACTAGTGGGAGTACAAAATTGATACAGCCTTTCTAGCAGATAATCCCCTTTGATCCAACAATTCCACTTCTGCCAACTTATAATGATGAAATAATCAGACAAATGTGCAAAGATGTATGTGTAAGGATTAGAATGACAATAAATTCCAAAAAAAGATGTTAAATTCTTATACATCCATACAATAGAATACTATACAGCCATAAAAAACTGATGCAGACTCTATATAGACCTAGAAATATGATAACAAAAATTTTCAAATTAGAAGAGTAAACATGTAAAACAGTGAGAATAAGATGATTCTACTTTAAAATATACATAAAGTCTGGAACGATATATACAAAAATGTTACAGTGGTTATCTTTAAGTAGGATAGGATTTTGGTATTCTTTTAATACTACTCTATATTTCTGAATTTTTATAAGCATGTATTAGTTTAATAACATAAATTTAAAAGATTTTCATTTTAAAGAAAAGGATAAGTAAAACATAGGCTAGGCCTTGACCCTCAATTAGATTTGGTTTTCACGAACAATTTATCTTTAAAGTTCCTCTAAAAATGAGAGTAAATTTCAGAAAAGTTACTGCCTAACCAGAATTTCACACTTATTTAAATTAACCAAAACATTTCAAAGAATAAATAAAATCTCAAACAATTAAATAATTGCCAGTAAATACAAATATCTAAGGATCAGATGCAGAAGCAAATACACTTGGGAGGCAGTATAGTATAGTGGTTAAGGCTCTGGAGTAAGAAACTGGGTCCAAATCCCAGCTGTGTGTGCTTGTAAGAGTCACTCAACCTCTCAATGCCTCACTTATAAGACTGTCTAGAACACATTAAGCTCTCGATGTTAGTAGTTATTAGTCATTACTGTTATTGCAAATGGGCTGGCCAGTTTGCAAGTCAACCAATGAGACCAACACAAAGGCAGACAGAAAGGCTCTATTAGATCAAGCCCATTAACTGTATTAATAGTATTTTTTGTCTATTTAAACAGTGCATTTCTAAGAGAGGTGTGTTAAGGGCTTTCACTATGACTGGGGATTTATTTGGTTAGTATGTCTTTAGAGTTCTATCAGTTTTTACTCTATATATTTCAAAGCTATGGGGAAAAGGTATCATGACTTTTAATCTTCTTGGTGAAAACTTTATATTATTAAGAAATATATCCCTATCTATTTGATGATTTTCACTTTAATCCTACTTTGTCTGACATTAATATTGCTATCCAAGCTTTCTGTTATCATTTGCCTAATAAATTTTTTTCCACTCCTTTATCTTCAACATTTCTGTGCCAGTTTATTTGAGATGTTCCTTATAATCAACATAAGGCTGCATTTTGTATTTTAAAAATATGATCTAAGTCTTAATTATTAAGCTTAATCCATTCACATTTAATATAATTAGTGATCTGTTTTGAGTTTATTCCCGTCATGTTATTCTATCTTAATGTTATTTTTAAAAACACTGAATTGAAATATTATAGTTCTGATTTTTCAAAAGTTCCATCATTAAGGCTTATTATTCATTTCTGTTGAAAATGGAAAATGCTTATGTTTATCAACTATTTCTGAACTTCTTGTTTTTATATAACTGCTATTCTCAAGCTAAGAATCAACTTTTTATCTTGAATCCCATTGCTGGTTTGCAAATAGGCTAATTTCTGATATGGGCCTGTAAAATGGCATCTGTTACACTGTTTTTGTCTTTTTTTTAAGCAAACTAAGTAATTTTAGTTTTAAAAAAGGCATTTAGATCTGAAAATTCGATTTCACATGTTTTGTTCTCTAACTTTTTCTGCCACACACATACAGACACACACACGAAATGATCATGTAATGAATAATTTCCCATAATTAAGTGACATGACATGCAGTATTTCAAAAATTAGGGTGATGATATTAGCAGGCTTGAAAAAAAAAAGTAAGAGTATGTTTCATGTATGCATACCTCCCACCACCTTCTTTACAGTTGGGACAGGTGCAAGCTACCCTCCGAAATCTTTTTCGTTCTTGTTGTTGGTCCCCTTCTTCATCTACCACCTGTACTCTTAAGTGTGTTAGATCATTGGTATTCAATGTAGAATCACCACTGAGCTGCCACTCTTCAGGATCAGGTTCTTCTTCCTTGATCCTAATATCTAAAGGAAAAAAACAAATACAGATGAGAAGCAGCCCACTGGCCCAAAAAGATAGCATGAGATCTGAGCCTCTCTAAGGTAAAATGAATACTGCGTAAAAGTCAAAAATCATGTTTGTGGAGCATAATCATTGCTCCTTCTTGTGACATTCTTTCAAAGCAATCTATTTTATTCTAAATATCAGATATTAAGCCAAAAAGGGAATAAAGCCATCATGAGAGCTTGCTTTTTAAAAGACTCATTAAGAAAAACAAGTAATTTTTTTTTGAGCAAGCTGAGTCATAAATAATCTGAAACTTCAATTATACTTGTTCAGTTAGTCAATAAATCCAATGGTCAGTTCAGATTGGAACAAATTCTAATGCCTTAAACCTCCTTCACAAACCTGTATCATTTATGTCTATCTGTAGGTACTACGTGAATGCAAAAGAAGGTGTCATTCACTTGAAACTGTTACTCACAAACTTAAGCTTTAAAGTCAATCATTACTAAAATATCTATAATGGCCACAACATCATTGTAGAAAGAGGTACAGAAGTATGAGAGAGAGTTTCTATTTTCAAGGAGTTTTGTTATAAACCAGACTGGGAAACAAAATGAGCATGCAATGGTGAGGAAGAGTGGATGGATATGGAAGGAAGTTATGTTATTTTCTCAGCAGAGCCAAACATCTTTATTTATATCGACAATGATAAAACATCATTTTCTATGTGAAAGCAAGAGGTTTTTCCATCTCAGAAATGGCTTCTTTTTTAAGAAACAATATATGATTTAGCACACTGAATATTACCATCTTTGGTAAAACATACAGTCCCACAAATTTTTATTTTGATTTATGTAAATTAAAACTCTTAATGGAAATTTATTATTTTTAGATCTATATTAGTCACTAATAATTGGGGCAAAAGTAACCTAAACAATCAAATGTGCCTAATAACTCCTGAATTTATACTGTATTAATGTACTGTAATAATAACCATCAGCCAGGAAAATACCTCAAAGGGTTTAAAACTAGTTTATTTTATCAGAATAACCACAACCAAGAATCAGGAGAAAACATGGGAAAAGAGGGGATTCTAGCCTGGCCAACAGGGTAGATGGTGGTGCCCTTCACTGAGATAGGATATACTGGAGAAGGTCCAGGTGGAGGTAAAGAAGGCCAGTTAATGAGTTCAAGGTTGAAGGTCATGGAGTCAGAACTGCTTGTGAGACATAAAAGTAAAGAAGCTGGACCTACAGGTCTGGAGCTCAGAAAGAGAGGAGTGTGCTAGAGATATGGAAGTTATCAGGAGATATACAGTGATAGAGTCCATCCAAAGAAGTAGGTTAGATCACTCAAGGACTATGAGTAGAATGAGAAGAGAAAGTTGACTATGATGAATACAAACATTTAAAGAAAAGGCAGAAGAGGAAGAATCTGCAAAGGAAAGGAGCATCAGAAAAATGTGCTATATTAAAGAAAAGAAAGAATGTGTTTCAAGTTCAATATTAAATACTGCAGATAAATCAAGAAAGAAAATAAGTAACTGGGCAAGAAGTGAGAAAGTGTTTAATAACAAGAATAGACAAAATTTTTCAGGAAGTCTGGCTTGAGAGAGAGACAGAAACATGGCAGTAAGTGGACCAAAGAAGAGACTTAGGGAGAGAGAGTGTTTTGCCTTGTTTTTAAAGACAGGAAAGACCTGAACATGTTTAAATGCTTATGAGAAAGATTCACTACAGAGAGAGAGGTTGAAAACACAGGGGAGAAGTCCCTAAGAAGTCAGGAAGGTATGATGATCCACAGCACTTACAGGTTTAGCTGATGGAGCACAGCCACCTCTTCCTGTATTACACAAAGAAGAGGAGATAACAGGCATTCATTTAATCCAATAGTTAGCTACTACATGCCACTAACTGTGGTAGACCTCAGATACAGAGAGAATTTGATGGCTGGAAATTAACGGGTAAATTGGTTTCTACTTCCTCAGTGAAAGGATCAAGCAAGAATTAGATATGTATAAAATTCCTCCAGATACACAACATGAGACTTGACCTCTGTTCCTTTATAATCAGGCGTCCACCCAAATCATTATGATAAAACATTTAAGTACTTGCACAAATAGTGCACAGTACTAGCTTTTACAAATTAAATAAAAGACATAGCATATGGGTATCACATTTCCAGAGTTGGGTAAATTTTAAGTCCATAAAATGAGAAATTTTATCAGATGTTTTTAAAGCTGCTCATATTACATTTGTGACAAGACAGCAGAAAAAAGGACAAAATACTAATATCAAGAATGGATAAACAAGGGCCGGCCCCGTGGCTTAGCAGTTAAGTGCGCGTGCTCCGCTGCTGGCGGCCTGGGGTTCAGATCCCGGGCGTGCACCGACACACTGCTTCTCCAGCCATGCTGGGGCCACGTCCCACATACAGCAACTAGAAGGATGTGCAGCTATGACATAAGAACTATCTACTGGGGCTTTGGGGAAATAAATAAATAAATAAATAAAATTATAAAACAAAAAAAAAGAATGGATAAACAAGTCTAGAGAGACTGAAGAAAAATTTAAAGACAACATAGAGAACAAAAAAAAGCAAATGATGAAAGAGGGCAATAATGACATGCAACCTGACTGTGGGAATAAAGATATTATAGGACATTCCTGCTCCTATTGCTAATTCTCTTACTGGAACATATAAAATATGCTTAAAAATGTGTCATGGACAAAGAAAACTTACAACCTAATTTTCTTTCTTATTGAATATAACATAGGTACACAGAACTTGACATGTCCAAATTGAACACAACTTGTCCACCCACCAAATCTTCTTGTATCCCTCTTAAAGTTACTAGCATTACAAGCCACCTAATTGCTCAAACTATCAACTTCAGGTGAGTCTCCTCAGTCCATTCCCAGCCTCTCATCTCTCTCTTTTGCCAATCCATCTTCTACACATCTTCCAGAACTTTTTTCCTAAATAAAAACCTAATGGGGGGCCGGCCCCGTGGCTTGGCAGTTGGGTGCGCGCTCTCCACTGCTAGCAGCCCAGGTTCGGATCCCAGGCGCACACCGACGCACTGCTTCTCTGGCCATGCTGAGGCCGCATCCCACATACAGCAACTAGAAGGATGTGCAGCTATGACATACAACTATCTACTGGGGCTTTGGGGGAAAATAAATAAATAAATAAAATCTTTTAAAAATAAAAAGTAAAAAATAAAAAAAAAATTAAATTAAATTAAAAACCTAATGGCATCACTTTCCTGTTTCAATACTTGCACTAATTCTCTATTTTATACAGTATGAAGTCCAAATTTATTAACTTGGTATTCAAGAACGCTCTCAATCTGGCCCAAACCTGCTCTTCCAACTTCAGTAATAAAACACTGAAATTCTCATCATTTTCATAACACATGTCCTTCTCAATGTCACACCCTTGTATGCACCTCTTGCCTGGACTGTTTTCTACCTCTTTCATTTTCCATCTAACTAACCTCCACCTTTCCTTCAAGACTAGTTCAAATGTCAGATTCACTGGCTCATACATCCTTTTAGATAATGAATGCTTCTCTCAAAAGTGCTCAGAAAACACAATCTGACTAAATGAACAAATCTTCCCTAAGGAGGAACTTCTAATATAGGTAATAATCTACCTGAAGACTTCGCCCTCTACTCTTCTATGTTCCTTCTATCTGCAAATAATACATAAAGAGAAGATTTTTATAAGATTAGGAGTCAGTTCATATGGACAGGACCACAAAGTGCTCACTCAAGACAATAAATTAATTGCCCAACAAGTGTCACATCCATTTTTAATCATTTTACTTGCTCAAACACATCTGGGATATTTTAGAATCTTAATCATAAATTAATTAATCTAATAAATCCTAAATAATTCCCCTTTGCCAAGAACATACCAATTTAATACAGACACCTTAAAAATAAGTCTTCAGTACTAGGCAGTCAAATTTACATCTTCCTCAATATCTTAGTGTAGATGATAGGAAAATATTTTTTACTGTGCTGTATTAGTGTCCTACGTGGTACCTAGTTATTCTTAGAAATCTACTGTTCATAAAGCTCAGGAGAAGGGGAAGTAATAATTCATTAAAAGGGCCCATAAAAGTATGAAAAGGTATTCAATATTATTCGATATCAGCAAAATTAAAATTAAAATCATGTGATATCCCACACACCCACCAAGATGGTTAAAATTTTTAAAATAGACCAGGACAATTGTTGGCAAAGTAGTAGAACAACTGACACTCTCCCACACTGCTGGTGGGCATGTAAATCAGCGTAACAACTTTGGAAAACCTTTTGATCTTCTAAAGCTGAACCTATGTAAACTCTATAACCCAAGACATTTCACTCCAACAGAAATGCATACACATTGAAGTACAAAAATTCATCCTAAACTGGAAACAACTCAAATAGCCACTAATACTGGAATAGATCAATCACGATATATTCACTCATACAATGGAATATGTTAAGACAATGAAAATCAACAACTTATATGCAACAACAGGAACGAATGTCACAAACATATTTTAAATTAAAAAAGTCACACACACACCCAACACACACTCTCTCTCTCTCTCTCTTCAACTTATATAAAGCTCAAAACAACAGGCAAAACTATTCTGTGGTGACCGCCTACCTTTAAGAGGGGTAATGACTGGGTAGAGATTTCTGGGTTGCTGGTAATATTCCATTTCTTAATCTGGGTGGTAATTTTTCCTGTGCACTCATTTTGTAAAAATTCATCAATTTATACACATATGATCTGCACGTTTTTCTGAATGTATATTATACTGCAACATAACGATTATTAGAATCTATAGAAGATTACTCAGGAAGTCTGGTAAAGACAGACAATCAACTTCTTTTGTTGCGGTTTCATCTCTAGTTCCTATATAATCAACTAGCCCCCTTATCCCACCAAAGGAATTAAAAACAAAAACAAAAACAAAAAAAACCTTAAGATGACTGTGCTCCAAAAATTAGATCCACAATTTTAAGTTTAGAATATAATGTTATTCACTCAACAAATATGTGAGTGACGACAATGTGCCCATCACTGTTCTAGGTTCTAAGGATAAAACAGTTAACAAGAGTTAAGTTTGTGCCTTTATCAAGTTTACTTTTTACTTGGGAGAAAACCAAACACACAAGTAAATACATTGTATTTTAGGTGGTGGTGAAGTGTTATGAGGAAAAAGCAGGGTCAAGAGGGACAGGAAGTGAAAGGAGGGAAGTACTTGCTATTTTAAATAGAGCGGTCGGAGAAAGCTTTGCTGATATGGTGACATTTGACACTGAGGGAGGCAAAGGAGCAATCAAGGTGGGGGCAAGTATTCCAGGCAGAAGGAAAAGCAAGTTGGATGTATGCTTGGTGTGTTCAGGGAAAAGCAAGGAGGCCTATGTGGCTAGAATGGAATGAATGCGTAGGAAGAACAGTAAAGTAATAAGATCAGAGAGGTAAAAATGTGAAGGGGAGGGATAAAATTATATATGATGTTATACACTGTGTACAACCTTGTAGGCCATTATAAGGACTTTACATTTTATTCAGAGTAAGAGAAGCCACTGAGGGATTAAGAGTAGAGGGGTGATATAATTTAAATTACATTTTATTAAAATAAATCTAGGATCACTCTGGATGCTGTATTAAAGAGACTGCTGGGAGGCAAGGGCAGAAGTAAAGAGATTAATTAAATTAAAAGGATGCTAAATTATCAAAGCAAATGATGATAGTGGCCTAAAACTACAGTGTTGATGAGGAAGTGGTAAGGATTGGTCAGTCAGGAATATTCTGTAGGCAGAGTCAAAGACATTTGCTAACACATTTGATAACAGTTTTATGTGAGGTGTGGGAACAAGAAAGGAGTTCAAGACAATTCCAAGGTTTTGTCCTAAGCAACTAGAGAGATGGAGTTGCCATTAATTAACTGAGATAGGGTAGACTGGAGGTAGAAAAGATTGTGGGAGAGGGGTACCAATCAGAGGCCCATTTTTGGATATGAAAGTTTTGAGGTGCCTATGAAATATCCAAACAATGCTGCTGATCAGGCAGCTGATGGGTCTGGAGTTCAGGTAAAAGTATGGCCTGCAGACACAAACTTGGGCATCGTAAGTATATACACTTGGTTACTGATTCACTTGGAATGGTGTGTAGAGAGAGGAGGAAATCTTGGGGTATTTCAAAGTTAACAAGTACAGGAGATTAAAAAGAATCAGCCAGTAAGAAAGAAGGAAATTGGAATCGAGAAGCCAAGTGAAAAAGTCACTTCAAGAAGAACATAATCATAAGTGTCAAATGCTTGATAAGTCAAGTAAAACAAGGACTGAGAAATGACTTTTGGATGTAACAATCAGGTAATCACTGGTGATCTTGAGAAGAGCTGTTTCAGTAGAGAAGTGAAGATACAACCCTGCCCAGAGTAGATTCAAGAGAATGGAAGGAAATAAATTGGAAACAAAGTATATACAACTCTTTCCAAGAGTTTTGCTGGGAAAGCAAACATTATAAAAATGGTGCTGAAGTTCCTAAACTAGCCCACAAAGGTAGATTTAACACATACGAGTACCTGAAACAGTGTAAACTAACCTTTATAACTGAAAGCAATACCTGTATAATATACACTAGCAATGTAAAAAGTGAATATGCTAATTTAAACTTGACTTTTGGTGCTTAAGGAAAAACCAGTTTAAATGCAAAAAATGTAAGCAATGGAAACAGAAATTCTCAAGATTTGCATGCACATTTAAGAATTTCATAAACAGCACTGTTTTTTAATTACGTCTACTCTCTACCTCAAAATCTTTAAATTTCCTTTTAATCTGGCCTGGTATATGACTAACAGTATCTTTGTCCCATGATTATGGTTATTTTCAAGGCATACTCCAATAAAACAAGTTTGCAAAAGGGACATATATAAATGAAAAAAATTTCCTGCACACCTGGGCAAGAGTTGAAGGAAAAGAGAGAGAAACAGTTTAAATGATGAACTATATATATACACACACACACACACAATGATTATGAAGACTAATTTTCTTACATAACCAATGGACAAACACAAAATTATAGAAAGATATAGCTTAACATATTATTAGTACACTTTAAGTAGAGAAATACCAAAAAAGGAGAGAGAATGTGATAGAAGCACAATCTCCTGGGGTACAGGAGTGTGGTGGTGAGGGTTTAGATGAAATCAGCTTCCCACAGCCACCACTAAATAGCACTGTTGACGTCTAAGAGTTTGGCTGCTTTCGTAGATTAGGAAGAGGATGAAGCCAGTCGTCTCCAAATCTTCCTGATTGCTTGACCTATTAGTAAAGTTTTGAACATGCATCCCATAAATCAAGCATATACACATAATACTATTCTGATTATGAAATATTTTAACAGATAAATAAGATAATTTTAACTGTATTGTTAATTGCAATAGCTCAGTATTAGATAATATGTCACAACAAAATATTTAGGGTGAGTTTCGATGTTATCAATAGCAGATAGTGTCTACTCTGCCCTTTTCTTGTTGTTCAGTGATAACTTGTTTTTTTTTTCTATTTAGTCCACGGTTTCTATACATGAATATTAAAGCTTGTCCACTCTGAATGTTTATTCAGTTAAAACCAGAAAATATAAATCCATTTAACCCAAACATATATAAACAGCAATATGCAGCAGCAAGCTAAAAGCACACAAAAACGTGAGGGAGTGAGCAGGCATGTCCTATGTAACACAAACACAGCTGACATGGAATAAGTGAAGATACCAATGGCAATCTGTATAATCAATATTAGTTAAGCATTAATAACTCAGGGCACGCCTAGATTTCTATTAAAAATATTACCAGAAGAAAATGCTAAATGCTTCCTCCTAAAACTAACTGCTAATTATTTATCAATAGAGCTAATAGAATATTTAAGATAAATTCTTAACTGGTTTATCAAGTCTAGAATATGCATATTTAATTTAAATAACTGAGACTAGATAAATATAAATTACAGTACTCTTGATAAAATGAGACATTCTCCTTTATCAATAGCCTATCATTAGGATTTTGTTGTTCTTATCAAAGGCTTTCATATTCTCTGCCTTCAATTTTTTTAAGCACTGATGAAATTACTTCATTTGATTCTGAAAGTTTATTTTGTTTACATTTTCCCTTTAATCAGTTTCACCTGCCATAAAAATCACCTCAACAGAATTACAGGATAATCTTGAAAGATCTCAAATATTATTTTAATTAGATTTTCACATTCATAACTTTCAGATTCCAATGGACATTTCAAAGCTACCAAAAGTCTTTTTTTTCTCAGTTTTTCTTTCTAGGAGATAGTGCTAAATTATAGACATGGATTCCTAAAAATATAACTTCCTTAGTCTAATCAAAAGAAGTTAACACTTCAGGAGAAAGTTTTAAAACCAAATTTTATTCCTTTACCAAATATAATCTATATAAATATAGATTATATATAATATACATGTCTTAATTATTATTATATTATATACATATATAAAACCAAATTTTATTCCTTTAGCAAATATAATACATATATATGGATTTTAAATATATATATATATATATTTTATATATATATATTCCCTGCTTTAACATTAAGCAATCTCTTCCCCACAAACCCTATCTCCTTAGATTTGGATCATTACTCTTCTACGACTGCTCCCCTCCCCCCCGTTTAAAGTTAATCTTTAATTTCATCTTTTCTAATCTTTCTCAAACCCCCTTCTATTTTTTTTATAGCAGTTTTCCAAATTCTCTTCAAAGCTTTTCTATCCAACTGAAGATTATACATTAAAAGAATTATTCTTCCTACTAAATCTAGACAATACAGGCTTTTATAGGATATACACACATAGCTATAATGAGGGGATTATTTTAGGCTGATTATTTTTAAGAAACAAAAGAGTCAGTTTTTCCTGTTACCCACCCCCCCAAATGCCTGAAGAATTCACATGAAAAATAACCTGTTTCAGGAAGCGAGCTGTTACCTTAACATAACATAAACTACGCAGTAGATGGTGGGGGGGGGGGGTACCTAGAAAAGCCTGTCTTGGGGCTCCCCTCTGTTCTTCTGTTTCTGTGTGGCCAAACACTTGTTTTCCTAACATTTGCTCCTTTTCACCTACCTGTGAACTGCCTTCCTTCCCTCTGAAGTCCCTGACTATCCCTACCCCCCACACCTTCTTCTGTCTTTAGCTGAGGATGGTATTTAAAGTTAGAGCTTTGGCCGTTTTGGCAAATTACTCGGTTTTCCTAGGTTTCTCCCATGTATACAAGTTGTTAAACTTTTGTTTGTTTTTCTCCTGTTAATCTGTCTCTGTCAATTTAATTCTTAGACCAGCCAGAATTTCAGCAGCCCGGAGTTCACTGGTTCGGATTGTGGGCACGGACCTACTCACCACTCATCGAATCACGCTGAGGCAGCGTCCCACATAGAAGAACTAGAAGGACCTACAACTAGGAGATACAACTACGTACTGGGGGCTTTAGGGAGAAAAAAAGAAAAAAAGAGGAAGATTGGCAACAGATGTTAGCTCAGCGTCAATCTTCCACACACACAAAAAAAAAATTGGGGGAGAATAAAGAAAATGTTGTATATACATACAATGGAATATTGTGTAGCCTTACTAAAGAAGGAAATCATGTCACTTGCTACACCATGGATGAACTTTGAGAACATTATGCTAAGTGAAATAAACCAGTCAAAAAAGGACAAATGCAGTATGATTCTACCAATATGAAGTATTTAAGAGTTGTCAAAATCATAGAAACAGAAAGTAGAAAAGTGGTTGCTAAGGGGCAGGGACAGGGAAGAGGATGAATGGGTACACTTTCAGTTTTGCAAGATGAAAAGTTCTAGAGATCAGTTGGACAACAGTGTGAATATGCTTAACACTACTGAACTGTACACTTAACAACAGTTAGGATGGTAAATTTAACATTATGTGTTTTTTACCATAATAAAAAAAATCTGGGAAAATCTCCTTGTTGCTTCCCACTCGCACACAGGACTTCTTATTTTAGGAAACTCACAGACCAAATCTTCAATGTCACAGGTAAGAAGTTTAGAATAACTATGAATACAGATCAATATAAGATATTATTGCAAACAGTACTCTTTCCTAAGGCTCCTCCCTTCCCCCATAAGCTTTAGAGACTAGCTTTCCTACTCCTTCAGATAAAAAAAAAAGACTACTTTAAAGCTACTATCAAGGGGCCGGCCCCGTGGCTTAGCGGTTAAGCGCTCGCGCTCCACTACTGGTGGCCCCAGTTTGGATCCCGGGCGTGCACTGACGCACCACTTGTCTGGCCATGCTGAGGCGGCATCCCACATACAGCAACTAGAAGCATGTGCAACTATGACATACAACTATCTACTGGGGCTCTGGGGAGAAAAGCAGGGGGAAAAAAAGGAGGATTGGCAATACATGTTAGCTCAGGGCCGGTCTTCCTCAGCAAAACAAAAAGAGAGAGAGAGAGAGGAGGAGTGGCATGGATGTTAGCTCAGGGCTGATCTTCCTCACTAAAAAAAAAAAAAGCTACTATATCAAGTTTTTTAAAAAAGAAAAAGTTGTTTTCCTCCACCACACCAAGTTAAAAAAAATACCAAAAAAGACGATAGTTCCCAATAATCCCTGACTGCTATCTAAGAAACAGCAAGGAAGTGATTTGTTACAAGCAGCTCTCAGAACTCTCACTATTCAAATCCTGACAGTACCAAACATTCATCCTAAGAGCAGATTCAATGTTTAGAGACAACTAAAGACAATCAGAAGTCATATATTATGAATGTTAAGTATTTAAACCAGGAGATATAATATTGCTCTTGATTCAAAACAAATTATGACCAGAATATAAACTGGATCCTACAGTAGTTTACCCTCCCTATCACCTAATCTTCTAAACTTTCTATCATTGGAATAAGCAAAGACCTTCTTAGTCTAAGTACTTGAGAAAACGCTTTAAAAAAAAAAAAAATAATAAGTCATCTTCTTTAGTCTAGTAAGACCAAGGGGGCAAATATACAAAAATAGCAATAAGTTGTATATGATTTTTTAACCTCACCTCTCAACAATCCTATTCTCAGTTTTCATATCATCTACCCAGCAGATAAACATATCTTCTTCCAGGTTCACATATATATATGTTTATGTTACTCACCAAGAATGCAAAAAATAACTCTACATTAATTCTAGTACTAATTCATTCTAATTTCATGTTGCAGGAAAACGCTCTTCCAAATTGGATGGTTTGCAGTCATCTCTTAAGATACTCTTTAAAAAAATAACCACGACGGAACAGATTTTACTTATGCTTTTTAGATACTACATATATCATAATTTGTTGAAATAAAATGACAATAGTATATGGCATAATATAAACTCATTTTCTCAAATTTAAATAACCTGGGATACTTTTCATTAAGTTTTAATTATAAAAAGTTTTTTAAAAATTAAACACTGAGGGCCAGCCCCGTGGCTTAGCGGTTAAGTGCGCGTGCTTTGCTACTGGCGGCCTAGGTTCGGATCCCAGGCGCGCACCGACGAACTGCTTCTCCGGCCATGCTGAGGCCGTGTCCCACATACAGCAACTAGAAGGATGCGCAGCTATAACACACAACTATCTACTGGGGCTTTGGGGGAAAATAAATTAAAAAATAAAATAAATAAAATAAAAAATTAAACACTGAAAAAGACTATTATCCACTACTTCAATGTTTAATTATTTGCATATCACTTCAAACATACATCAAAAACTTCAGGGGGTCTGGCTCCGTGGCCTAGTGGTTAAGTTCAGCATGCTCTGCTTCCATGGCCCAGGTTCAGTTCCCAGGCAGTCCCCTACACCACTTGTTAGCAGCCATGCTGTGGCAGCGACCCACATACAAAATAGAGGAAAATTGGCAACACATGTTAGCTCACGGCGAATCTTCCTCAGCCAAAAAACAAAAAAAAAAGGAGAAGAAGAAGAAGAAGAAAAAAAAACTTCAGGACATGAGTTGTTTAGGATGGTAGTTTATCAGATAACTATAGGTTACCATATTTTGAATGGAAATCTCTTCAGAACTAATTACACATTTACCTACTTTCTTTGGCAGGAAGCTCAGAATATTATTTTTAATCTTTGTCTAATGACTACAATTATTAAAAATAATTTACAGTATTAGACAAGCCCTAGAACACTGCACTAAAAACGTCCAGAATCCTAGTTTTTGATTTCTTGCTTTCTTCCCAACTTCTGGTGATATCAACTCTCTCCATTCCCCAACTCCCAGGCCACCAGACCCATCATCCCTTCTAATGTGTATCTTCCAAGCCAGTCTTAACTTGAAAATTAGCCAGGATAGTTACAACTGTATATAAATATTGGAAAAATTAGGCATAAACAAAGAATCCGAGCTTCTCTTAAGAAACCCCAAACCTCAAAGAATGAAGATGGCTACAGTGGCTATACCCGCTCCTGCATAAAAACTTTCAAACTGTTTCCTTAAAGGACACTGTAAGTGTCAGCAGAGAAGATAAATATATGGGGTCCCAGGTCCTCATATAAATCAGAGCAGCCCCATAAGATCAGTTTTACACATTGCGGTTCTACCTAAGACTTCGTTTGAGGAAAAAGTTCTACTTTAGCACTAGACTAAAACTGATGTTGCTGCCACTGCTGCTACAGCTAGAAAAAATAACCATTTGGGGATTTTCCCCCACTCTCTCATTTAAAAAAAATATTCCCTTTAAACAAAACGAAAATGACTCTCCTTCCTTAATCCTGTGTTAGAAATGCATATTATTTTTTCTAAGGATTATTCACAAGACTTTCTTTGGATTCTCAACAATCTTAATTTGAGTTGCTATCACCAGAAATAGGAAACAATGCTTTAAATGATCCAGTAAACCACACCTACGTATAGCTTTGAAGTTATTTCTAGTTATAATGTTACAAGTTGCATTGCTTTCTATTTTTTCCTGTGTCTTCTACCTACATAATCTCTGCCATATTACCTATAGTAGAGGGCTATATATGTATTAGTCAATTTATGGGCTGGCTATTACAAAGAATATAAGCCAAAAAGCTGTATCTTGGCAGTCCAGAATTTGTACATTTTCTTTTGCTCTCAAATTTCAATGTATTCAATTCAAACATTTATTGAGCACCTACTGTGACTAAAATTATAACCTAACATATTAATCAGGACAGTGAGGTTGTGCTACAGTAACAAACAATCCCCAAAACTCAATGGCTTGACACTACAAAAGTTTATTTCTCACTAATTTTACATGTCCATTTTGGGCTGGCAAGGGAGACCTGCTCATCACAGTCCCTCAGGAACCCAGGCTCCACTTGACACATGCTTCCAAGATTGCCTTTCAAAGGAAGGTAAAAGGGAGTGTGGTAAATCACATCCTGCTCTTAAACTTTCACTCACATATTATTGGCCACAATAAGTCACATGGCCATGCCTGACTTCAAAAATGACAGGAAATGGCAATCCTATCACGCGCTTAGAAGAGAAGTGGACTATTTATAAATAAAGAGTCATGACTCTCAAGTACCCCCTGCTGGTGAAATACTCAATTTACTCTTCTTTCCACATGGGGAATACCCCTGGTCCCCGCCCTGCAGAAGATAACCCAGTAATCCCATCTAGTTTAGAGCATTAAACTCAAAGGCCAGGATCTGTGGATGATGTGGAAATA
Organism: Diceros bicornis minor; assembly: GCF_020826845.1. Taxonomy (NCBI): domain Eukaryota; kingdom Metazoa; phylum Chordata; class Mammalia; order Perissodactyla; family Rhinocerotidae; genus Diceros; species Diceros bicornis. The sequence continues at coordinate 54,890,285 of NC_080749.1, forward strand.
ACCTCTCTATCAGGTCCAGATACAGGCCCCCTTCATAGAGACCTATTAACTAAAACAACAAGTTATCTACCTCCCTTCACAGATGCAATACACAATGACAGAACAAGCTAAGTATAACCATAAAAAAACACTCCCGTTCAAAAGAGGAGGAACAACAGACACCCCAGTCAATGGTTCACAGTAATTCACAAACTCAGCTAAACAGATAGTGCAGGGGCTCTCTGCTCTGGGGGCAGGGGATGCTCTGACTGATGATCAGTGGGAGGAGTTTCTCAGTCCAGTGTTCTCTTTGCCTCTTGGAGACTTTTCCTTGTCTGTCATCCTCCTCCACCACAAGTGAACTGGACACAGAGAGTGTGCCTCCTCAGCTAAGTAGAATTCTCAGCCTGCTGGTAGCATGTTAGGGGGTGGAGACCAAGAATATTAAACCTCAAGCAGTTATACTTTTTTCAATGCCTGTGGCTTCTATGGCTGCACAACTCCCTAAAAAACTTAGAAGGTTTCTTATCTGTTTGATTCTAGCCAGTTCCAAGCGCCAATATCCAGAACCACAGCTTTTTTCCTAGATATGTCTCTTAGATTTACTACATTTCTTTGCCTTCTTGCCCCAGGAGACTGTGTGTCTATTTCTCTCTACTTAATTGTGGGTACCTTGGGCTTACCTGGCTCTAGTACGGCATCCACACCTTCAGTCTCTTCCCTAAGCCAATTGAAAGGGACCACTCCCTTAGACCTTTACTGTGTCACCTTAATATATTCAAAAGTGTTAACAATGAGAGTGACATATGTGGAAGATAAACACATAGATAAGGAGAACAGATGGGTGGTTACCAGACAGGAAGGGAGTGGGGGGAAGGCAAAAGGGGTAAAGCGGCACATACGTATGGTGACAGATAAAAACTAGACTATCGGTGGTGAAGATGATGCAATCTAGACAGAAACTGGAATATAATAATGTACACCTGAAATTTACACAATGTTATAAGCCAATATGACCTCAATAAAATAACTTTAAAAAAAAAACAATAAGGGGCCAGCCTGGTGGCATAGTGGTTAGGTGCGCACACTCCGTTTCAGCGCCCGGGGCCCAGGGTTCGCAGGTTCAGAGCCCAGGCGCGCACGGATATACACCGCTTGTCAAGCCATGCTGTGGCAGTGTCCCATATAAAATAGAGGAAGATGGGCACGGATGTTAGCCCAGGGCCAATCTTCCTCAGCAAAAAGAGGAGGACTGGCTTCGGATGTTAGCTCAGGGCTAATCTTCCTCACACACAAAGAAACAACAACAACAATGAATGACGGTCATAACCTTGATTGACTGGATCCTTGCCATAAGACTAAATTTTTTTTTTTTTTTTGGTGAGGAAGATTCCCTCTGAGCTAACATCTGCTGCCACTCCTCCTCTTTTTTTTTGCTTGAGGAAGATTAGCCCTGAGCTAACATCTGTGCCAATCTTCCTCCACTTTGTATGAGGGTTGCTGCCACAGCATGGCTTGACAAGCGGTGTAGGTCTGTGCCCAGGATCCAAACCCGTGAACCGGGGCCACCAAAGTGGAGTGCACTGGACTTTACCACTACGCCACAGGGCCAGTGCCCATAAGACTGAATTTTAATTATCTGCTCAAAAGGCTTCTCAGTTTCATCTCTTTCTTATCAAGGTGAGAAGCAGTTGCTCCTTCCAACCCTACAAATCCCCAAATTTCTGGACTCTCTTTACTGTTTCTCATTCCTACTTGCAAACCAGCCAATCATTTTCTAGCTCATCTCTTTCTTCTATCTTGTCAAACGGAGCCAAAAGTAGCTAAAATACAATTTGCTTTCCAATCTCGTTCTCTAAAGCTACAAGTGCATTAGGTACACTACTTGCCTTCCAAGTTACTGCAGCAAGTTTTACCAAATGCTTTTCTGCACTGCATCTTCCCAGCCTCTAATATCAGTTTCCTTGCTGCCTGATGCTTGAGCCAATGCCACATTTGAGGATTTTTGTTAGAGCACCCTATTCTTCCTACCAATTTTGATTTTAGTCAGGATAGGCTACATAAGCGCTGCCCAATAAAAATTATAATGCAAGTCACATACGTAATTTTAAATTTTCTAGTAGCCACATTAAAAAGCTAAAAAGAAACAGTGAAATTAATAATAACATATTTCATTTAACCCAATATACCCAAAATAATTAATTTCAACCTGAAATCAATATAGAAATTAAGATATTTTACATTCTTTCTTCTCATACTAAATCTTAAAATCCAGTTTGTATTTTACCCTTAATCACATCTCCATTCAGTCTAGCCACATTTCAAGTGCTTAACAGCATCACGGATCTAGTGGCTACCATATTAGACCACGCAGGGCAAAATTAAGCTGCAGTAGTAAGCAAACCCTGAAATCTCAGTGGCTTAAAACAAAGGGTTATTTTTTTATTCATGCCCATCACAGGTCAGCTGAAGGTGTACCGCACGCTTTCCTCACTTAGGGATCAAGACTGGTAGAGTAGTCACGATAGCATATTTTACTGGCCAAAGCAAGCTACAGAGCTATCTTCAACTTGGTTTTGCCCAGAGAGAAAATCAGAAATATTAGGTAGATAGCACTAATGACCACCATATTCTGTTGTTTTTTTTTTTTTTGGTCAGGAAGATTGGCCCTGAGCTAACATCTGTGCCCATCTTTCTCTATTTTTTGTATGTGGGACGCCGCCACAGCATGGCTTGATGAGCAGTGTGTGGGTCCGTGGCCAGGATCCAAACCTGCGAACCCCAGGCCATCGAAGCGGAGTGTGCAAACCTAACCAGTACACCACTGGGCCGGCCCCTACCATATTCACTTTTTAAATCACAATTTAAAACTTTCAAATTATGTCTTCAAGGAATTGTATCTTTTAAACTTACCTTTTCTTCCCAATATACACCTACTTCAAAAAGCAAATAACATGATCAAGTGGTAGAGTAAACTACTTCTACTACTAGCTACTTGAAATAGGAACTCTAAGATGTGTAGTTTCTTTACTATGGAACATAATTTTTTCTTTAACAAAGTTTCTGAAGATTTGGTAAAAGCAATTGAAAAGATGTGAATAGAGCTCAAATACTATTCCCTTTACTTCACTGCAAACAAGTACTTCAAAACCTCTTTAAACTTCTCTTACCAAGCCTTTACAAATGCTGCTGCTGCTGAAACAAGTATAGGCTGAAAGAAAATTAAATGGGAGGGGAAAAGCCACATTTATTCCTCAAAAGTGTGGTGAAAGAGAGGAAAATGAAGAGGGAATTAATGTTAATCAAAACTAAAGATATTTTTACTATTTTTCAAAAAGATTTCCTTACTGCCTTTATAAGTTAACTTTTTGCCATTTACTACTATAAAACATAAAAATCAATTGCCTATTTATTTATCCAAAATATAAGGTAGTCAAAGCCTAAAGCTTTAACTTCACAGGTCTAAGGCTGGAACCCCTTTCTTCTAAAAATAAATGCTTACATTCTATTCCCCCTTCATTTAAGCATCCAAAAAAAGAATTTCAGCATATTAGAGGACCCAAGATAATGGCTGGATTATATGAGGTACTGGGAATTAACGAGTATCCCAGTGAGGTATAAGTGGTAGGCAACAAAAAAGCATCACAAGGAGGGGCTTATATAAATAAAACAGCAAATTTTGCGTAGGGAATAAATGTACTGGTATATATGTGAATTGGTTTCATACAGCAGTTAATTCCTCCCTACAAAATCTTTGTTTTGAAGTTGGATGTTCTAACTTATGAGTCTAGGATAAAATAAGCTCTTTTAAATAAAGCAGAGGGGATAATATCTAGAACTGATAAGCAATCTATGTAGATGCTTTTCTGAGAGAAAACAACCAATAAGACAAAGCCAAATCCCAAGCAACAAAACAACCAAAACCAAAAATATCTACCGCATCCAAACTAAACTTTCCGATGCCAGATGTCAGAAGAAGAAATACCTGTTTGCCTGCTACCCAAAGAAATATATTACCCACTAAAACTTTATAATCCTAAAAGAATATCTTAGAAATGGTAGAAAATGTACAAGTTTTTCTGCATGTTTTATTGGTGCTAACAGGGTAGCTAATTAATTTATAGTCCCCATCCCCCAAACTACTTTTTATAACTCTTTTATTCTTCAGTTTATCTGCTCTCATGATTTCAATCATGTCTTTCACCTCTATTCCACAGAATTCCAGTCTTGTGTCCTGAGATCCATCCCCTATCTCTACTACGAACAGTCATTCCAACCTAGCACCACAAATTCAATCCATTAAAACCGGTATCCCTTTGTCTCCCCAGATCAGTATCCCTTCCCAACGCTGCCAACAATATGGCCTTTTTTAAAACAAAGGACTCCTCTTTTACTCCTGATGGCTAATCACCAAATATGGCGGATTCATTCTTTTGAAATGTCTAGCATTCTTACTTCTTTACTTTATCCCAGTATAACTGAAATAGCCTCCTACCTTCTTTAGTGCTAGTTTCATCCCATTTCAATCTATTCGTGAAGTACGTCTTCCAAGCACAGATTTATTCATATTATTTGTCTGTTCAAAAATCTTCAAGGGCTCTTTAAGCTAAAAATATTAAAATCTTCACCAGTAGTGTTCAGTGCTCTCCACTCTCTTACCCAAACGTGTCCTGTCAGCCACTAGTCCCCAAACAACATCCCAGCCTTCTATTCATGCTACTACAGCACTTCCCAAAGTGTTTCTCACAATTAACCCAATGAAACACTACTCTCTAGAGATGTATAATCTAAAGAAGAAAAAGGATGCTGCTTCCTTTACTTAAACGGTTAGAGGTTTCTTAAAAACTTGAATATACTAATGAGAACTTTCGTAACTTATTTAATACCTATTAATATCTCACAAACTATTTTTTGGGAAATGCTAGGCTATTAAACTGTCTCCTGGATAGGCTGCCTCTATTCTCACTTAGACTGCCTTTTGCCTTGTTAGTAAACATCTTCCCCTCATCTCTCTATCTGTACAAATCTAGATTCCTCCACTGAAGTTCTCCCTTCTCTGTCAAGTCTTCCCTAACAACTGGAGCCCTCTTTGATCTTCCCCTCCTCTGAACCTCTACACAATTATCTGTATCATGCAATTAGTAACATTACATTGATTTATATTACCAATTACACACTGGTTTATACTGTTGATTATTGCTCCATCTGTCTGCTTTAAATACCCCCAACAAATCTGGAAGCTTCTTGGAAATATGAACACGTACCTACTTCTCTTACAGACCACCCAATACCAAAAAAGTGCTATTTGACTTATTTAACTAAATACAGTTCTACTCAAAGAAACTTGTTCAACTCCTCTCGTCTCTCAAGTTCTTGAGCTTTTACAATCCCTTTGCCCAAACTGGGCTGCCAAAATTTAAGCACCAACAGCATCTATAAAAAAAATGTATCTAGCTTTCCACTTCATACGCAGAAAAACCCAAGAACACTTCACTGGAGTTTGGTGTGACTGGCTATTCTCTGAAATTTATCAACTACCTTTTTCATATTACAGGTGATAAAGCAGGGAAATAGTCTAAAGAGTCAAAATCCATCTTCAAGGTTTTCACAGAATCATAAAATCCTCTTGACACTTGTGAAACAACTAAGTATTCACACCCTGTCCAAGCTGTTACTACGAGCAACGCTCACTAACCCAAACATCACAGGGGATTTTGACACCAAAATTAAAGTCCAATCTTACTTGTATATTGAATTTCTTTTAAAAAAATTTAACAATCCAAAACGTCCACTAATCAAAAGCAGGAGAGGATAAAACTTACATTTTTAAAAGCTTCTTCTTATAGAAAAACCTCAAATATATACAAAAGTAGAACAATACAAGTTCCAATGTACCCATCACCTAGTTTCAACAATCAACTCTAGGACAATTCTGTTTCATCTATACCCCACACTGCCTCCAAATTATTATGAAACAAATCCCAGACATAACATTTCATCCAGAAATATTTCAGTATGTATTGCTCAAAGATAAAGAACTTACATTTTTAAAATCTCTCATCATGTTATTCTCAGAAATGAGTGAAGTCATTTAATTCTTCTAAATTCCCTCATAGGCAGGCAAGACTAAATCTAAAATTCCTTTTCTTCTCTTGGTTTTTTCCCCCCACAGGTTTACAGGTTGGTTTCTGAAATATAATTCTAAATGTCAAGAGTCTTTAAAAAGGTAAAAATTTAACATAATTACATAATTAGTAATGGTATGATATCAACAGGTACCATGCACCTCACACAGGTGAACAAAGTTAATTATTTCAGAAACAAACGGGTAAAATTTACATTGTACATTACCACAGAAATCCATGTTTATCTATATCTATTACTGACATTTCTTCATTTATTCATTCTCCAAAAAAAGCACAAAGATAGAAAGATGAATAAGAAATGATCACTGAATTCCAAAAGGAGACAAACATGTTAATTTTAATACAAAACAAAGGAAACACGCTATTAAACAAGCAATAATTTAGAGGAGGCAGGAATCAGGAAAGAATATGTGATGAGGTAGTATCTGAGCTAAGCCTTAAAAGACGTCAACCCAAAGGTTACTCCTCTTCTCCTTTCTGTTCCTAAAGTGCTGTGGTTCAATATACCATTTACCACATTATATCAGAATCTTCTGCATGTCTGTCTAATTCAATGGCTCTCAAAAGAAACGGAACATTTTTGCCCTTCAGGGTACATTTGGCAATATCTGAAGCCATTTTTTTATTGTCGCAACTGGAGGGTAGGGGGTGTTATTGGTATCTCGTGGGTAGAAGGGAGGGATGCTGCTAAACATCCTATGCAGAGGTTGGCACCCACAATAAAGAATCAGTAGTGTGGAGATTGAGGGGCCGGCCGGGTGGCGTAGCGATTAAGTGCGTGCGCCCCGCTGCGGCGGCCCCGGGTTCGGATCCCAGGTGCACACGGATGCACTGCTTGATTTCATGTGGTCACATCTATCTACATTAATGACTAAAAATTTTATCTCTAGCCCAACCTGTGCTCCAGATTCTGATATCCAACTGTCTACTCGAACCATCACTTGGATATCTATTAGGCATTTCAAATTTAACAAAGCCAAAACAGAAGTCGTAATTTTCTTTACTCCACCCTTCCCCAGACTTTCCTTATTACTAGCCTAGCCAAACTCACTATTCTTTTTTGCCTGTATTATTGCATTAGCCTTGTGCTTACTCCTACCATTCCAATCCCCACCCTCCCAATCCCTGTCTGCCACAGGGATCTGCCAGAGTGATCTTCTTAAAACAAATAAAATGATGTCATTTCCCTACCCAAAATCCTCCAATATTTTCCTATTAAAAAATAAAAATAAAATCTAAATTCCTTACCATGGCTTATATTATCTGGCCCCTGCCTATTTCCAATCTCATCTTCTAACACCTCTCATTCACTAAGCTCCAGCCACCTTGGCTCATTTTCTCTTCCTGGACTACTCTTTCCTCCAGATCTCAATATGGTAGGCTCCTTTCCCAATGTTCAGATCTGTACTTCATCTCCTTCTAAAGAGGTATTCCCAACCATCCTACCTAAAATAACCACCATCCTCCATCGTTTTTCCATATTCCCTACTATTCCATAATTGAAAATTACTATGTTTGCTTATTTGTTTTTATCCACTAAAACACAAAATTCACAAGGGTGGGACTTTGTCTCTTTCACTGTTACAAAGAACCTAAAAAACATTACCTGGAATACTGTAGTATACCCTCAAACACCTGTTGACTGAATGAATAATGACTGACTTCTCTAATCTAGGTTGCTGTGAGGATGATGATACTATTCATCACAAGAGAATTTATGAGATTTATGAAAAGTGTCACATGTCAAGTACTCTCATAAAGTTGGATACAAAAACTGTCCCCATGAACCACTAAAATGGCCAAGTAGTTTAGAGACTAGCTTTAACAAAGTTATTCTCTTAGATTAAAAGTAATATGGCACTACAGAATAATGTATCAAAGAAAGCATTCTAATGAAAATCACACATTAGGTGGTTTCCATTCTGTTGTGTCCATCCAGAATTCTAATTTGCATTATTATTACTGGCTACATTATGGGGTAAATTTGGTTAATCACAAATTGAATATACTACTTCAGAAAATAAATTAAAGAGAAAAGCATTTAAAAAGATACTGAGCAGACATTTGTTGAAGATGCAATTAATGAGTTTAATTAGTTGACCTAAGATACCATGGTTTAAATCACATAGCTACATCACAATAATACTGTTAAATTAAACAGATATTGGAGACTGCTGTAAGTATCATCCTCAAAGAATTACTCAGGGATCTGTGAGCACTATTTTTCCATAGAATACTAAGAAAATAACAAGTGTGACCAAAAACATACATTTAAAATAATTTTATTTTAAAAGGCACATAATGTAGTCCAGATATTTTTCTAGTCATAGGAATTATAATTTGAAATTCCCAATTTATTCCATAAACTGTTGAATCGCATCAGATGACTTATAAGTCAATACAAACTAAACTCAAAAACTATGCTTCAAAGTTTCTAAATTATTTTGCTTAAAAAAAAGTCTAGTAAGAACTTACATGTACTAAAACTAACCATGACCCAACTTAAAGGCAAACAAGTGGAGAAAATATTTGTGGTATGTGACAAAAGATTAATCTCCTTAACATATAAAGATGTCTTATATGTTAAAAAAAAAAAAACAAAAAAACCAGGGGCCGGCCCAGTGGTGTAGTGGTTAAGTTCGCGTGCTCCACTTCAGCAGCCCAGGGTTCACAGGTTCGGATCCCAGGAGTGGACCTACGCACCGCTTATCAAGCCATGATGTGGCAGGCGTCCCACATAAAATAGAGGAAGATGGGCACAGATGTTAGCTCAGGGCCAATCTTCCTCAGCGAAAAGAGAAGGATTGGCAACATATGTTAGCTCAGGGCTCATCTTCCTCTCCAAAAAAAAAACACAAACAAACAAGATCTCTTACAAATTAGTAGGGGTGGGGGGGAAGGAAAAAACATGAAAGACAATTGACCAAAGAAATACGAATAGCCAATAAACATGTAAAATAAAAATGTTCAAGTTCCCTAATAATAAATTAATACATTAGATTCCATTTATATCCTCCAAAACTTTGCCCATTTTATAAAACGATATCCTAGTTATGGATGAAATATGCAAAACCCCACACTCTCACACAATGCTGGTGAATGAGCATTTTTGCAATATATATAAAAGCATTAAATAGTAACATTTTTTAACCCAATAATTCCACTTCTAGTACTTCTGCATAAGGAAAGAATTAGAAATGTGAGCAAAGATTTTTACATAACAGGAAAAAATGAGAAATAACCTAAATATCTAATAACAGAGGATTAGTTAAATCAGGGAACATCCATGCAAAAATACTTAGTAATGAAACCAAATAATCAAATTGTAGAAAACCACTGATGTGGGAAAATGCACACAATATAGTGTTTCAAAAAAAAAGTTATAAAGTTGTTGTGTACGTGACCCCAATTTTATAAAGACACATAGTGTCTTTATGTATACAGTATATTATATGCACAGAAAAAAGACTGGAAGATTATATAGCAGAATACTAGCAATAATTTACCATCATTACCGGCTCTGGGATTACTAATATTTTTTTTCCTGTTTCCTTTTCAGGGCAGTCCTGAATTTCTACATCTGCTATTACTCTTTTTCTTTGCTACATTTCTTCTTCTTTCCTATTTTCTGTTGGAGTGATAATTTTCTACCTCCGGCCCCAGTTTAGAACTTAAAAATTGCATTTTTATTCTCTTGATAGTTACTTATATCCAAATTATAAATTTCTGTAAAAAGGCTAAAACTATTCTCTATAAACATTATCTTCCTAAAAATGACAAGAACCTTAACCTACAGACCAACACCTCTCCCAGTAATGCACCTCTATTTCTTTGTTTTCATGCTTAGCATTCCATTTCTTTTTTACCAATATAAACATTAACTACTAAGAATAATGACTGCCATGAATTAAAGCACAATAGATAAAAAATGAGTTCATGATCATACACCAAAAAACATAAAGAAAATATGTGATGGCAGCTAAGACAGAGCAATTCATTCTGAAAATAGATAAATAAAAGGAATGAATTAAATAGTCTATCCTGTCTTTCTCGTACAAACTATACTTCTGGGTAAGCCAATAGCTAATGAAGGAAGGTTCTTTCTGGAAGAATTACAGTTATAAACACAAAAAGATTGAGAAAACTAGAAAAATCACCATTCCGCAAACCTTAATGAAATGATGACTCCAAAAGACAACAATGAAAAATTGCTAAAACCATTAGTTGAAAAGCTAAGACTTGGAGGCACATCAACCAATAGAACACACAGTCCTTGTCTGAATCCTAATCTGAACAAGTCAATTCTAAAAAGACATTTTTTTAATCAATTGGAGAAAATGGAACATTACAAGGATATCAGGTAATATTAAGGGATTACTATAAACTCAGGGTATTGTAAATAATGGTACTATGCTTGTTTTAAAAAATCCTTATTCTTTGGACTAGCAGTTCTCAAGCTTTTTGATAACAGGATCACTCTTAAAAATTACTAAGGACTTCAAGGAACTTTTGTTTATACCTGTTTGGGAGAGGACAGGAGTGAGAGAGAATGGCTGACTATGAAGAGACACATGGGACTGGAGAGGACTGATGAAATGATACTACATCTTGATTAGGGTAGTGATTACACAACCACGTGCATTTGTCAAAACGTAGAACTGTGCACTAAAAAGAGTCAATTTTACTGCATGTAAATTATGTATTTATAAGAAAATGGAAAAAATTTGTTTAAAAATTTGAGGACCTCAAAGGGCCTTTATTTACATAAGTATATCTATCAATATTTACCATATTAGAAATCAAAACAAAATTTTAAAGATGTACTTATTAATTTTAAAATAAACTCATTAAATGCTAAATAAGTAACACCTTTTTATGAAAATATATTTTCAAAAAGTTAGTGAGAATAGTTTGATATTTTTGCAAATTTAGTATCTGGCTTATCTTTGTTCAATCTGTTGTGTTATCACACTTCAGGTAGCCTCTGGAAAATTCCACTGAACACTACTTGTGAGGTGAGAGTGAAATAGGCAAATAACACTTAGTATTATTATGAAAATAGCTTTGACCTCACGAACCCCTATGAAAAGGGTCTCAGGGACGCCCAGACCACACATTGAGAATCACTCCATTAGTATTTTGGGGTAAAATTATACAATGTCTGGGATCTGCTTTAAAACACTCCAGTAAAAATAAAATTTTAAATGGTAGGAAAAGAGGAAATAAGGATGGCAGAATGTTGATAACTGTTGAAGCTGGGAGGTGATTACATTAAGGTTCATTATACATTTCTCTGCTTTTATGTATTTTTGAAATTTTCTAGAACTTTTTACACTTACTAGTATTTTACTGTCAGTTAAATTATTAATTTGTCATCCATTTCTGTGATCACTATTATTTTCTCATTGCCCACTCACTTCCTCTGGATCCATTTTTCCACTTAATCTTTCAGTAGTTAGTTTAGTAAGGGTCTTTGAACAATAAACTCTTAGTCCTCAAATATTTTAAGGCTCTTCATTATATCCTAACTCTTGAGTAGGGGGGTTTAATTGCATATAGAGTTCTCAACTGCTGGTTATTTTCTCTTAGTACCATGAAGATATTACTACATGATCTTCTGGCATATGTGTCAGGCTGATGAGAAGTTTGTGGGTCTATAATTTCTTTGTTAATAATCTGTCTTTTCTGTCTGTTAAAATTTAAGATTATCTCTTTCTCTGTAATTTTAGTGTAAGTTAGGGGTAAACTTATTTTTATTTACTTTACTTAATATTTGAAGTAAAATTTTCATCTATAGACTATATTCCATCAACACAAGAAAAGTCTTAGCCATTATCTCAAGTATTGCTTCTCCTGCCATTCACTCTATTCTCTTTTTCTGAAATTCCTTTGTTAGTGGCTCTCAAACCATCTTTCAAGTCTTTTGACTGCTCATTCATTATCTCCGTGCTGTATTCTGGGTAAATTCCTTAGTATATTACTATTCACTCATTATTCTTCTATGTCCAGTCTAAAGGTTATCCTGTTTTTTTCCCAAAAACAATGCTGACAAGACACACCACCACCAGTAAAAAAGAAAAAGCACCATCAAGTAAACCTTGACACACCATGGACTGTAAAGTGTACTCTGATTTCAGAAATGTTAAAATGTTAAACAATGTCTCAGAAACAATGAAATACGTTTCTCTTTTCTAGGATCTCTGATTGTTTCTTTACATATGTACCTTTTTTTGTTTCACAACTTCTTTTCTAAAGATGCTACAGCTTCCTTTATCTCACTGACGATGATAAACATACTGATTTTAAAGTCTTTAACAGATTGTTCTATTATCTTTCTTTAATCTGACATGAATTCATCTCCTAATTGTTGATTTTATTGGCTATCTTTCATGGATTTTGCCTTCAACATGCATTTTGGAATTTTGGTTTTCAGGCTTATCTTGAGTACAATTTTTCTCTCTCTATTATACCTCCATGTCTGGCATTTTTGCAAGCGCCTCCACCAAGCCTCTCTGGCCCTAGTGCAGACTCAGGTCTTATACTGGCTTTAGAGTTTAGAGGTAAGACTGGAGATAGCACAAATATAGACACTAAGCTAACAGTTCAATGGTTCAGATGCTCATCATGAGACTGTGCTGATGTCCTCCTATTTCCCTGTGTCCTCATCTCTGTAAGTGTACAGCCTCATTTAAGCCATACTCTGGGGTAACAGACAGCAACAACCGTTTTTTGTAGCTCCCATTTAACAAAAAGAAGACTACTCCAGCCCCTGGTTTTACGCAGTTAATCTGACTCTTGGCTCCTCCTCACATGGGGTACTTTTATCTATATTAATAGGTAATTAAATAAGATATAATTCCTGACCTAAATACTTCAGCAAATACGTTCATCCTACTAAAAAAGAGTAAGCAAAATTAAGCATGACAAAAAAACTGTATGGGCTGTATAATTATGACAATATTAAAAAATGTATATGACATCAAGTTTTATTCCTGAGAGATGAGATTAGAGAAACTTTCACTTTCTACATTAAAATTTCCATAACGTTTTTATTTTCCATAGCAAACGTACTGCTTTTGTAAGCAGATAAAGCAAATACAGAAAATACATCATGATAAAACTGAAAATGAATAAACCAAAAAAATATTACTGGGGAAATCAGAATATAAATGATTTTCCCAAACTTTAAAATAAAAATTTTAGAAATTTCCAAAATACAGTGAAAGACCATTGCATGCACATATATGGATTCCCAAATGAGGAGTCCAGAATTAGAAACAAAGCTGAGTACACTGCATGATACCTAACTAAAATGTCCTCAGGTTATGTTTAATAATACAACTTTAAGGTCAACATAAAAATATAGCTAAGTTGGTCCTCTATTTGTGTAAGAGGGCTAAAGACCTACCAATTACTTTAAATCAGCATAGATCATAGTCATTTACATTTTTTCCCATTTTTTTCTTTGGCTCTAAAAAGACTGCATTTCCTCCATACACTCTGCTTTTCAAGCAACAGGTTTGGCCTTCAGTAGTATTTGTACATTTCTATAACCAGCCAGTTCTGACATGTGATTCCTTAGGTAAAACCAATAAACTTTTATTTTGTTAGAATCACCAATAAAAATGTTTCAGAAGACATTTCCTTCACTTACTATGAGAAAAATACATAAGGCTAATACCTCTCCCCAAAAAATCTACAGTAAAAGTAAAAATTAAAGAAAGGAAAAAAAATACACTGATGTAAATTAAATAGCAGAACACCAAGTCAGTATAATATAGTAAAACAAAACAAAACAAAACCAAAGGCTAGTTTTGAAGCCTTGGGCCAGTTTCCTTCCCTAACCCAAATGTCAGAATAGTATCAGAACTACTGCTAGAAAGAATTATGAGATGATACATCTAAAACCCCTAAGTACTACCTTACACAGTAGAAGTACATAAGAGATCTCTCCCTTTTGCCCTTCAATACTTAAATAAGTATGAAGTTTAAAAAATCCAACTTTTTGTAGTGCTTCCATTCTCTCACTACTCATTTTAAAAAGCAGCCAGCCACCAATTAGTTCACAACTATGTAGTTTTCCATGGATAATGGGAATTCTAAACATTAGGTTTTTTGCTTTAAAGAAGTAATGACTTCTTTAAACCTTTCCTCCTACCTCAAACACCTGATGCATTTTAAATATCCCCAGTCTTGAAGGATAAATTTGTACTTAGATAAAACAAAATCTGGTAGAGGACTAAAACTTGAGAGACTGAATAAGTCTAGGCTTGAATTTGGGGGAAATTTTCTGACTAGAAAAGACATTCGAAAGATACATAAATTCATATTTTGTCTCCTCCCATTCAGTTTCAAATACACAGCAATGGTAGACAAAGTAAAAATAAAACTTCAAAAACAGAAGTTCTCTAAAACAGCACGCATTTCTCAGTGGGCAAGAAACAAATAGAAATATAAGCAGTCAGTAGGGTTGCAGCTTGGGGCCTGATGAGCTCTATGTTCCAAGGAAGACGGAGGTTTGATTTCTAAGGGATAAGAGGTGCTCAACATATGTACGCCTCATGAGGAGGGGCCCAGAGTCAGATTCACTGCTTAAAAAAGGTTAGAGTGGAAGTCATTTTTCTTAAAGGGGAACTTTAAAATAAATAAATAAATAAAAAGTCAGAGGAATTCCAGAGCCTTGGTAGGGGAAAAAAATGTGCGTTCTCATGTATTTTGGAAAATTCTTACATAACTCCATACTTACCAAATAAAAAAATGCAAACTAATGATGTCCAAGTTTTAAGCATTTCATCTGGACATACTATGCCCTAATAGACAAAAATTTTTACTCTGATTTTCAGATGAGAAAACGTACCCTAAAATAATCTATCTTGCTTCTTGCCAATTAAAAAGACAGTACAAGAGATAGTTTTCCTATTACCAAATATCCTCAAAATTAAAATTTCCTGGTTTTTATTACTAAATATGCTGCTGTGTACTATGCAGCATTTTTATTCTCATTCACTTGAACTTTTATTTTCTCAAATTCTTTCCCCATTGCTTTAAAATTGGGATAAAATTCGAATTTAATGGCCTTCTAGAGTGCTTCTTTATTTTACCCTTCCCTGCCACCATTCAGTAAACTAAATTACCACTTTTAAAATTCCATTTTGTATTTAATTCATACAGTGCTGCTATTCTGATAGTATTTTAGAACTAAATTACTATACTGAAGCACTTGATGGTTTATATCAACCTTATTTCATGACCAACATAAATTCTCTAGAGATGTTTATCTAACATGTATAGAACTCCATAGCCTTAACTTTGTACAAGCTTTAAAAACTGGTTTCTAAAAACTATGTGCTATGTCTTCAAAAGTCTGTCATTTTACCAGTAGCTCTCACACTTTTTGGTCTCAGGACTCCCTCTAAACTCTTAAATATTACTGAGGTCCCCCCCCAAAAGCTTTTGCTCATGTAGGTTATATATTTTGATATTTACCATATTAGAAATTACAAGAGAAATTTAAATTTTTTTAATTCATTAAAAAATAAATCCATTACATGTTAACATAAATTAAATTTTGTGAAAAACAACTATTTTCCAAAAATATAAATAAAAGTTTAATGAGAAGAGAGGCCATGTTTTACATTTTTGCAAATCTCTTAAACATCTAGGTTAAAAGAAGACAACCGGAGTCTCATATTTGCTTCCGCATTCAATCTGCTGCAGTATATGGTTTGGGCCGAAGCATACAAAGAATATCTAGTCTCACACAAAGATATGTGGCTGGAGAAGGAAGGAGTAATTCGACAGCCTTTCAGCCAATTGTGGGTATTTTTCTCTGACACTATAACAAACTCGACAAGTGGCAAGTTCTTAAAGGTCAGGTGCAACGCAGAATCTGAAATCATATTGGTAAACTTGCCATACGCTTCTTCCCATATGGTCTATCTCAAACTTAATCTTTTACCTATGCATGATTTTATAACATGAGTTGGTCATTTGAAAACTACTGGATCACTGAGCTATCATACAGATCTTCCAAATGTTGGCACATTATAATACAGTGTCAAAAAAATCCTATTTATTAACATCATTATCCATCTCATCAGAAAAGTAATTAGTAACAAGGCACCAAATTCATAGTAGACTCCAGTTTTCCAAAATTCTGATTTTCACTGGAAAGCCCAAATTTTATCATTGGTAGCAAATACTGTGGGCGTTTTTTTCCTTTAGGTGACAGACTCACTTTTCTTTTTTTGAAGAAAACATCTGTCACTTAAATACATGAGTTTCTCAATAGCCATAGTTTGCCACTCTTTCCACTAAATACAGTGTTTCATGAAAATAGCATCTAGTTCAGCTTGCAACTCACACGACTGCACAATTCAAAGACAATCATCTTATTCTGGTACTCAGCATAAGTACTTTATTAAAGCATACTTCCCATTTTGTCATAAAGACTATCACAAAGACATGCAATAGGAACTGCAAATCAAAAACACAATGAGATACCACTTCATACCCATTAGGATGGCTGTAATCAAAAAGTAGGACAATGATAAGGGTTGGTGGGGATGTAGAGAAACTGGAACCCTCATACATTGCTGATGAGAATGTAAAATGGTGCAGTCACTTTGGAAAAAGTTTGGCAGGTCCTCAAAATGTTAAACATAAGAGTTACCAAGCAACCCTGCAATTCCACTCCTAAGTATATACCCAAAAGAAATGAAAATATGTCCACACAAAAAACTGTACACATGGGCCGGCCCCGTGGCTTAGCGGTTAAGTGCGTGCGCTCCGCTGCTGGCGGCTCGGGTTCGGATCCCGGGCGCGCACCGACGCACCGCTTCTCAGGCCATGCTGAGGCCGCGTCCCACATACAGCAACTAGAAGGATGTGAAACTATGACATACAACTATCTACTGGGGCTTTGGGGAAAAAGAAATAAATAAATTTAAAAAAAATTAAAAAAAAAAAAACTGTACACAAATGTTCACAGAAGCATTATCCATAATAGCCAAAAAGTGGAAACTCTGCCCATCAACAGTGTATGTGATATATCCATACAATGGAATATTATTCAACCACAAAAAGGGATGAAGTACTGATATAGCCTACAATATGAATGAACTTTGAAAATACTATGCTAAATGAAAGAAGTCAGAAACAAAAAGCCATGTATTGTATGATGCCATTGATATGAAATAGGCAAATCCAAAGAGACAGAGAAAAAAGATTAGTGGTTGCCAAGGGGCTAAGGGAGGTGGGGGTGGTGGTGAGGAGTGACTACTAATGGGTATAAGGTTTTTTGGGAGGTGACGAAAATGCTCTAAAATTAGATAGTGGTGATGGTTACACAAGTCTGTGACTATATTAAAAACTACTGAACTGCATACTTTAAAGGATGACTTTTATGATATGTAAAATAATATTTCAATAAAGCTATTATTTTAAAAAAGACATTCAGCACTCAAGGGTCAAGATTTAGTAAAAAATAACTATTTTGACTGGTTAATCAAGGTCATTCTTCAGCGAAACTGGCTTTTTTCTTTAACTGCAAGTGTGTGGTCTCTTTACAACTACTAGTACAGGTTGGTGCCACTGCTTTGATTTGTGCTAAAACACAAGCAATTTTAGCCACCATCAGTGAAAATGTCAACACAATGAAAATGTGTTATTATTATTATGAAAAGCAGTTGGACATCAAGGACCTAAGAGTGAGTCTCATGAATCCACAGACCACGCTCTGAGAACTACTGCTCTAAACCATAGCTTCAGAAGGCTCAAATGCAATTAAAGGATTTCCAAGTACAGATCTGAGTCTTCAAGACAATTCCAATTTTCTAAGCACATATCACAAATTTCTCAAAATAAAAAAGGCAATCTTTATGGTGATGGGAATTATTTCAATAAATTAAATTCACTGTCCCAATTTAAGAGTCTGGAATCACTGACTCAGTAGAAGGTTACAGTAGTACAATCTCCACAAAAACCCAAATACAAAGAAGAAGAGTGAAAGTAAAGATTTAGTGCACAACAAAACATCCACTAAAATGTTATCTAAATAAATAACATTAATAAGATGATGATACTATCTCTTAAAACTGCATTATTTAATTCCTGCACAACATTCAAAGAGCAGACTTCTGAAATTCCTACCCATACATACTACCAATAACAATATACCTAGCACAGCTAAGTTTAATGCCCAATACATACTTATAAGAATAAACTATCCCAGAATTAAAGAATTTTAGATCTGGAAAGTACCCTAGATACAGTTACCTAGCCCCACCGTACATGATCAGGAAACTGAGTTAGTGAGAGAAAAAGCAACTCGGCCAAAATCACACAGCTAGCTAGTGGCTGAGACAGCACAGTACCACGTTTTCACTATCCCAATTCCCCAGCCAAATATAATGCATAAAACATTTAACTTACATCACACCAAGGACAACCAAGACACCTTACCTGCCAAATAAAACTTTTGTAATGCTTGACAATACCAATCATATGTGAAACAAATATAAAACTGAGTAAGAAAAAACCACAAATTTAACTGGCATAATGGAGAAATGAATCCTTCAAAAACTACAGATTTTCAATGAAGAACAATTCGGAAGACACACTGATGTCTACTTTTCATACAAACATAGGAAAACGTATCATTACCTTTCAAGAAAGATAGCCAGATGCTGATAAACACCTAAAGCAAAAAATTTCTCTCCATATTAACAAATCACTGAACTTATCTATGGTGTGACATGACTTAAGACTCACCTGCAGGGCTGTCGGCATTCTCTCCCGGATGTAGCTGTATACCAGTAGAATCTATAGAGTTTACTGTAACTGTCTGTAGATTTGGCAACTGACCAGTGCTTAGACTAACTGGAGTTGAAGTCAAGGCTCCACCTGCTGCAACTTGACCAAGCGTGAGGGTCTGAACAGGCGTCAAAGTTATTTGTTGGGCAGCAGTATTCTGTATTTGCAAATTCTGCAAGTTCTGGACCCCTTGTACTTGAAATGTTTGCCAAGTTATCTGTCCAGAAGGGGTCACTGTCTGTGCCTGAATTAAAAAGGTTCCAGGATTCAGCTGCAACTGAAGATTTTGCAAAGCCTGTTGTGATATATTTTGACCACTGGCTTGCACACCATGGATTGTCTGTGGTGTAATACCTTGCACAATTTGGGCTTGACTGGTTGGCTGCTGAGACTCTTGAAGTTGTAGATGTTGTACAACAGGTTGTGCTGTAGAAACCTGAATATTCTGAGCCTGTGTCTCTTCAGAAACAGGCGACTGGATATAATTTCCCTGAAGATCTGAAGAATGGACTTGCCCACTAGAAGTGGTCAAGCTATTTGTGTTTTGTTGTAATATACCTGTACTATCTATAGTAACAGGCAACTGTGATGAAGAGGACGTTGGCACAAATAAATCTGTATCAGTATTAGTTTCACTAATATCAGGAGAAACCCGCTCACCAGTCCTTTCTGAATTGTCTGAACTATCCATAGCTTGTCCTGTGTTTATCAAATGTCCATCGGCATTAATGCCTGCAGTCATTGTCTGAGAACTGCCCGAGAGTCCCAAAGAATCTAGATCGACACTATTGATTGGTACAAAGGTAATATTTCCTGGCAGACCAAGAGGCACATTAGCAACTACTTGGGCTTGGCCAGGAAAAGATGAACCACCAATTGCAACTCCCTGAACCTGGACTTGACCAGTCTGTGGTATGAGATTCTGGATATTAGCAGAAGGTGTTCCAGAGGCAAGCAAGGTTTGATTAGAGCCAGGAATGATCTGAATTTGACTGCTTTCTTGATTTATACCCCCATTATCTGAAGAGCCTGTGAAACCAATCTGAACCTGCTGACCATCTGTTGACTGAATCTGTGGTATTACTTGATATTGAACATTGGACACTGTACCATTTGATGACTCTGATCCTGGTGCAACTGAAAATATTTGTTGATTCTGCAAATTCTGAAGAGGAAGAACATACTGCCCAGTTGAAGTAGCAGCACTTGGAATCTGTACTAAATTACCAGCTTCATCTTTTATAGTTGTAGGTGTTGCTGACAAAACCTCCCATCGGTTTGGTGTTCCTCCCAACTGTGCAGAAGCCAAATCACCTGTCTGGATGAAGAAAACAAAAAATGTTATGTGATATATATTTGTGGTATATTTAAACTAATTCTCAGGAAACTCTACAAACTGATATAAATCCTACTACCTGAAAATAAAAGTTCTCTTAACAACACAATAGAATTCAAATACAGAAGCAGTATTACATAAACTACGATAATCATCATTTCCAATTTTGTTAGTTATTACAAAGATAATCCACACTTATTACAAAGATAATCCACACTATTTCAGCAGGAAAAAATTTCCATCAAAATATTCTTTGTTTTATGACCACAAACTGATCTTCTAATCCCTCATCTATGATCTCTAATGTTTAAAATAAATAAATAAAAGTAGAAGTGGCTAGAAAAAATTATGGACAGCTCAAACCAAACATACCTCAAACACTGAAGAGAGTTCAAAAGGTATACAACCCACTAAAAATATATCACTAAATCAGGTGCTGTATACAAAATTTATGTGTGTGTACAAAAAAGAAACATTTGTGTTTATTATATTTGTGTACAAAAAAGAAACATTATTAGTGTGGTGTCATTAAGTAATCTGAGTTAGAAAAGTTAAGATTTGTATATTACTGCTATAAACCTTACAAGTTAAGATTTGTATATTACTGCTATAAACTTTAAATCAAATAATTAAAGCTACTCTTTTACAGCATGTATTAATGTACTGCAAAGTAAACTCATGGCTAGGGCTACTCCATTAGCAAGCCATCAAATTCTTTACTTTTCCTATGAACTACTAAAAAAATGAGACTTTAAAAAAATTTAATGAGGAAAGCTTAGTGCCCTGTAACCACATGGCATAGCCTCACATTCTGAAACGTTCTTCTAGAATCTAAAAGTTGGAGGATAGTGGCTTTTACCTACTTTCTATTTAAGTTTGCAGCAGAATGCCAGGCACCTACATTTGCATTCTGTGGTCTGCCAGAATCTCAGGTATCATCCTCATATTTTATGGGTTAGGCAAGATTGGAAAAATACCAACAAAGGGAAGTAGAAAGCAATAAAATCCTACATGTCAATGTCAAAGGGTATATATTTTTTAAGGAAATAATAACAGTAATGTCTAACATTTGAGCTGTTCTTTTATATGTCAAGTACTATGATAGGGGTTTATAAAATTATATCATCTCCTAACAATAATACTATGAGGTAGGTGTTATTATTATCACCATTTCACAAATGAGAAAATTAAGAGACAAAAATCACATAACTATCAAACAGTCAAGACAGGATTTAAAACTAGGACAAGTTTAACTCCAGAACCCAGGCCCGTAAATACTATAGCATACTTGTCTCCCACTAAGACCAAGAGTATAGACATGGGGAATGAGACACTACATGAATAACTCACCATCAAAATTAAAGCTATTCCTATCTCATCTGCTTCTAGATCCAAATGTGATTTTCTATAACTCCACATATCACTAGACAATGAGAACATAAGCACACCTAGCCTAGCATTCTCAACCTAGGACCCATGCCTGGGCTTCAAGGGATCTTTCAATCCTCTAAATTAGCATACCAACTTTTTGAGAAAGTGCAATTGCGGTGTGGGGATAATCTAGGGTTTCATCATATTCTCAAAGGAGGTCTGTGACAATAAAAAAAAAAAAGTTAAGACAAATACTGTTCTCTCAACATAAACCATTCCATAAAATCTAATGCAAATATTGTAGAACCAGAAGATCTTACAAGTTTCTTTAAAAAACTCACTACCTAATTTTCACGTCAACGCATAGTTGAAAAGTACATATTTCAATGGATGAACCAGAGTTTAATGACTCGATTCAAGACATTTGAGCATATCTGCCAAGATGAAATAGGCATAAATAAGCCCATGAGTTATACAATCTCTCTTCAAATGGTTCACAATCTATCCAAGCAGACATACATACACGCTACTACTATGTGAACAGTGGTGTACACCAGCCATATGATCAAAATGCTATTTGGGAACATAGAAGATTGAAAAAACAAAGATTTCACATGAGAGATATTTAAAGTAATCTTAAAATAAAATTTAAGATTTCACTGTAGGCAGTTAGAAAATAGAGATAGAGGCATTAATAAAAGCACAGAAACAATAAAGTCACAGACAAAAAGAAACTCTAAAGCATAATGTGTAGTTTGGAGTTCAAGAGAGGATCGACAAAAGGCTCATATTCATAGAGAAAACTAATGGGAAACAGGACTAGACATTTTTATCAGGATCTGTAGTAAATGACTTTGTAGATCCTGCTAAGGATTTTGGACTTTATCCTGCAGATAGTGAACAAAAGCCATAAAAGGTTTTTAAGCGAGTGAGTAGTGCAATCAGATCTGTGTTTTATAAAGATAAACTAAGGCCCAGTGAAGAAGACTGAAACAAGGGCAGAAGAGTCTAAAGGCAGAGAAACTGTGGGATCCAGCACAAATGTCTAGGCCAGAACTAAAATAATCTATCTTTTAAATACAAACTTTTAAATTTATTAAACAAATTATTAAAATGAAGCACCAGACATTCAGGTCACATGTGACTCTTCAACTTCTATCCGGCATAGAAATTATAAGCTTAAGTCACCTTTACCAATATTAGAATAAAAATTCATGTTTCATGTCAGTCTCTCGGCATTTTGAATAAGCTAAAGATATTTAAATCTATACTTTATACTGAAATCTCCACTAAAGTACGAAGTCTAAAATCCACTCCTTATCTTCTTAAGGTTAGCACTCATCTTGGGAGAACTGACTGAATTTTTTCTGACCAGCAATAAATTTACAATTATTCAACTTATATCAAAGAATATAGCATCTCAGATACAAATTAATTTTACAATACTGGCATTTTGTCCCTTTTTCATCTTTAAAAAAAAGTCAAATCTACGGAATCTAAAGTATTGTGTGTGTGTGTGTATGAGGAAGATTGGTTCTGAGCTAACATCCGTGCCCATCTTCCTCTATTTTGTATGTGGGACGCCACCACACATGGCTTGATGAGTGGCACAGAGGTCCACCCAGGGATTCAAACCGGCGAACCCTGGGGCTGCCTAAACGGAGCAAACGAACATAACCATTATGCCACCAGGCCAGGCACCCATCAAAAGTGGTTTTTTGTTTTTTTGTGAGGAAGATTAGCCCTGAGCTAACATCTGTTGCCAATCCTCCTCTTTTTCCTGAGGAAGACTGGCCATGGGCTAACATCCGTGCCCATCTTCCTCTACTTTACATGTGGGATGCCTGCCACAGCATGGCTTGATGAGCGGTGTATAGGTGCATGCCCAGGATCCGGGCCTGCAAACCCCGACCGCCGAAGCGGAGTGCACAAACTTAACCATAATGCCATGGGGCCGGCCCCTAATGTATTATTTTAACAAAGCAGAAATAAGGGCAGATATTCAACCATCAGTGAACAGCTTTCTAGTCAAGAAATTACTTGAAAATAAATATAACTACTCAAATGACAAGTCTGAGTAAATACTTCCCAAGCACCCTCTCTCCAGATGCTAAATGAAAATAAACTGTAGTACCACTTTTCCCAACAATGTAGGCCATTAAATGAAGGGAAATCCCCAAACCTAGGACAAAAATCATTTTGTACTTGAACTTTTTTGAATAAACCTAAGGTGACAAGCATATATAAAAAATATTTATGAAGCACAAGCCAGGGATGGGCGGGGGGGGGCACCCGCCACAGATAATTTAAGCAAAAAAAACAGGCAACAAAAAGGATTTTTTTTAGTGAAATCAATTTACAGTTTTGAAAAATTTACTAAGTATTAATTTTTTTAAGTGAATAGGGAAAAACACTGAATCAGAAAACTACTGGACTTTCATCTAAGACTATGCTTGGGGAGGGGAGTATATTACACTAGAAAGAAAAGCACTCAAAACTGAGTTCTATTCCTACCTAGAACTGTGGAAGTGTTCTAAATTGTGTGATTTAGAGAAGGACTCAATTTCCTTATGCTAAAAATGGGCAACATATTACCTTGCAGGGTCATAAGAACTAATAGAAAGTGTTAAGCTTCATAAACTATAAACCACTCTACAATCCTAAGGTATCATTATGATTACTAAGACTATGAGGACAGATTTGAAAACATCCATTAGACGCCTAGCAAAATTCCTGGCACAAAGACCAGTAAATATTTATTAAATAAACAGTTAAATGTATTTTACTTTAAAATCACTGCAAAGAAAATGACAGAAAGAATGAATCAATAAAACTGACCTCAAGATATTAAAAGTCTTCTATGAAAAACTCTACACCAATTTTAAACCTACTTATTTCCAGAATTTCACAATGAATAAGCCCCAAATATTTCAAAACTACAAAGCCTACTAAGCCCATTCATTTTTAAGAGAAATTTCATCAGCAGCATACCACTAAAAGAGATAAAGTACACTAAATACCAAATGGAAAAGGGATAAATTAGAAAATCATCTGAGACTAAAAAAAAGTTGTAAAATTGTTTGATGTTAGGCTATCAGAAACACTAAAGAAAGAAGAGAGACATAAAAACACATAACCTAGGCAAGAACTAGTTTTTGGTTTACGTTCAAGATAACCCTCTACATAAGCTTACACACTAAAAGAAAAATCCACTAGTGTTTTCCCTCAGTAACTCTAATATTCTTATTGGACAACTAACAAATAAAACACCACCTAACATGGAAGTTGGCATTATTGTAAAAAAGTTCTAATTGAAGATACTCTAAGTCTCCCTCTGTATATAAACACATAATCACACGGTGAGGACCACAACCAAGAGCAGTCCTGGGACGTTGCGATAGCAATTCATTACAAGGGCATTCTCGGGTGCAACGAGGCATAAAAATTGGGGGGCAGGGGAGAAGGGATTGAGAGAAAAAGAAAAGAAGATATCGTCTCAGATAATACCTGTGGAAAGGAAAAAAGAAAAATTCATACCACTTATTGCACAGTATTTGGAGAAGATTATTAACTTCTCAGTTCTCACAAATGGCTTTATGAAAGCCAGAAACGGGCAGGGAAGGAGGAGTATAACTAGAAACAAGAACAAGCCTAAAGTTAAGGTGGAAACAAACTAAGAACTATTCTTACACAAGTACTAAAGGTTTCTTCAAAGAACACTAAAGAACTTAAATAGACTTCAAATAAAAACAATTACCCAGTAAATTCATTACAGTGACAGTGTAGGTCTTATTTTAAGTAATGGCAAAAATAACCTCTTTTTGAAATAAGCTATTATTCATTTTTTAGCTCACCAACATTTATGTACTAAATTAATGAACACTAAATTTACAACCTAACCTGAAGATCAGGCAATGACTTTCTTAATATTTACTTGCGCAGTTTATTATACTAGGGTACAAATGAAAAAAGCAAATTAACAATCCACAAGTTCACACAAACGCAAACTAGACCAGTTAATATTGCATACGTCTTTTTTCTATTTCCTGATGTATTACCAAAATTAACTACACACCTTTCAATAATAACGTACAAAAGAGCCTTGCCATCAAATCAATTTTGGGAATCCTATTCAGCACTGTACTAAGGGTAATGCAACATTCTTGACCAGGATCCAGGATGAACCTATATCATATTATAACAAATCCTAAATTCAAAATATTTAAAGCAAATCTCCAGTGCAGCTGGATTGGCTTTCCAATGCCTTTCAAATCTTAAAATACCAAACTAAACTGGCATAAAGTTGAATTGTATGTGTATATTTCCACGATTTTAAACACAACAATACTATATGCAATATGGTTATCTTGGACTGGATCCTGGAACAAAAATTGGGCATTAGTGGAAAAACCATTAAAATCAAAATAAAGTCTGTTAATATAATTAATAATACTGTATGGTTCACAAATTTCTAGTTTTGACAAATGTACCATGATTATATTAACATTAGGGGAAGCTGGGTAAAGGGTATAAGGTAACTCTCAGTTCTATCTTTGCAACTTTTCTGTAAATATAAATCATTCCAAAATAAAATTTAAAAAAAACAGCTACAAAAAAAGCTCTGTATAGACTTCTCATGACTCCCAGTAATTTGAATAATTAAAGTAAGATTATCTAAACACATTTTTAAGTGGAAAAAAAATGCCCATGAAATCACTTAAATTCTTTCATTTTCTAAGATGTACATGTCTGAAATTAGTTTTTGAACTGGAAAAATAATTTCCTCATTTGCTAAGAAAAACATATCCAAGCCAGTCCTACCAATCTTACTCAGTGAAAAATTTTATGCACAGGTACCAAACCTACAAAGAAAAAATGCTCCCACTGATTCTAGTTCATGTTCATCTGGCGGGAAATGTGAGGTCAGTAGAAATTTGGTAGTTCAGAGGAGGAGCTGAAGAGGCATGGAAACAACTTCCCTACAAGTATACAGCCATGGTAGGCTAAGGTTGGAGACTATTCTATTCCCGGGACTGACACTCACATATACATGTACACATACATACACATATTTTTCACCCATAACTTCCTCCTTCACGTCTCCCCTCCCCCATCAGTAAACTGATATCTAAACTTGGTAAACTGCAGTAACAAAAAGTTTTTTGTTCTAATTGAAAATACAAGAAGGGATAGAACCAAAAAAGAAGATAGAAGCAATGTACTTTGCAATTTTACTTATACAGTGGTTTTAATTGGTTTTGGCACTGTGGGGCTAGAGGCATATAGTTCATAAAAAAGTTAACCGATCCATAAGTTTGTTTAAAAGTAACAATGCCTCTCACCAACATAATTTTATGCTTTTACATTTTAATCTGCTTACAAAAGCACAAAACCTAAAACCATATTTTTAAGACATTAAAACTATTCACATCGCTCTACAGTATGCTTTGAAGCACCAAAATTACCAATACTATATTTAACAATTTGGCTTAACTTTAGCTTCACTTTTAATGCCTAGACATACTAAGAATTTCCTGCAGACTATACCAAATATCAAACTTTTTTGTCTGCAGTGACTACTCAAAATATCACTAATCATTTCCTGAAATCCACCTCAAAAAAAACAAAACACCATAAATGATTGGGAGAGGTTTCAATTATTTTAATAAGTGAACACATCTACATATTAAACTAATGCAACAGCAATGACTCAAACAAATATAAAATTCACAATTAGCCTTAAAAACTGTTTCTAGCTCATTTGTATTAAGCTCTCATATAACACTGCCCAGCTCCTCCCCCAACCCCAGACACACTAAAAACACTACAAAAAGGATCCCACCACATCTCATCAGACTAGCAGTAATAAAATGAAAATGTAACTTTCAAACTCGACTGTAAGTATGGCGTGCATTGGCATGCACGTAAATCCAATTCCTTACATGCACTTTTGTTTATAACACTGGTATTCACATTCCACTTCAAAACACCAAAGTACTAAGTAATTTCGCCGATTTCAAAAAGCGATAATTAAAAAGCGATAAACGGTCGCTAATAAAATGTTGCACTTACTTCACATATGAAAAATTATTGTAAATTTAAGTAATAGTCTGCAAAAACTAAAATTCAAAAAGTTAGATTGGCTACCGAAAAAGCACTCAAAAAGTGTTCACTCCTGCATACAAAAGGGTAATTCAAAGGGTAAACCTTCATTTCCGCCCCCCCCTTTTTTTTTTAACGATTTACGACTTAAATCAGTAAGATCTAGTAACTTCCAGCAGAAAAAGATCCAGGTTCAAAAATACTAAAAACTAAAGACACTGCCTCTGTAGTTGATGCTATCTATGGCGGACTGGCTGTGCTTGAAAATTTTGTAGTGTTCAGCGAAGGAGTTTTCAGCACTGATGTGAATTGCTCCAACATCCATTTTGGAGTCCTCTACCCCCGCCCTCTCCGACTTCATTTTGGAGTGAATTCGGCTCGAGGTGCCGCAATGACAATTTAGAGAAAGCCTGGCTGGCTTCTGCTCCCAAGAGACATGCCAGAGAGCAGGCAAGGGCGACCTGGCCGCGCGAGCGGCCCGTCCCGGGGAGGCGCGGGCGCCGGGGGCGGCGAGGGCGGGCGCCGCAGGCCCGGGATGGCGGGCGCGGGGCCTCGGCGGGGGCGGGCCGCGCGCGAGACTTACCGCTCCGGCGGCGGCGGGGGCCCCGGCTGCGGCGGCCGCCTCCTCGTCGTCGTCGCCCGGCGATGGCGGCCCTATCTTGCTGCAGGTAGCGGCCAGCAGAGCGAGCGGTGACGGCTGAGTGTCCTACCCCCGATGGGCGGGTTCAGAGAGGGAGACAGGGGAGGGGGTGGCGGTTAGGGCCGGCCGCCGCTCGCACAGGAAGTGCGACTCGGTCCTTGCCGGCTGCTCGGGGCCGGCGCCAGCCCGCGCTCTCCGCCTCCTCCCGACTGCGGCCCGCGTCCTCCCGCTCGCACGCACAGCGGCTCCCCGGCCGCGGGCAGGCGGGCGGCGGGCCGGGCCTGCACCTTCCGCCCCGATCCCACCCCCGGGAGGGCGCGCGCACACACACACAAAAAGGCGGCGGCGGGCGGGGGAGCGCGGGCGGGGTCGGAGCGTTGGCGCCTCGGGCGGGCAGCTCCCGGGGCGGGGGGAGGGGAGGAGAGAGGCGCGGAGGGAGGGGAGAGGCGAGGGGAGGAGAAAGCGGCGCGAGGGGGGAGCCAGGCCGGGCTCCGTCGCTCCTCACCTGGGCCGCCGCCGCCGCCACCGCGCCGTTTCCGTGCTGCTGCTGCAGATACTCGCCGTGGCCGCCGCCGCTGCCGCCGCCGCCGCTGTCCACGTCCAAGGCAGCCATTTCCTCTTGTTTCACGGGCTTTTCGGGAGCTGCAGGCACAGCGCGGGGGGGTGGGGGTGGGGAGGAAGGCGGGTGGAGGAAGGGAGGGGGCCCGCGGGCCGCGGCCAAATTACTCCGAAAGCCCGGGCCGAGGCCCCTTCCCCTCCCCCACCCGCCCCCCGGCGGCGGCGGCGGCGGCGGCGGCTCCCTCCTCCCCTCCTGCTGCTGCCCCCGCCCGCCGCTGCCTGTAACCCTCCTCCTCCTCCTCTATCCCTCCTCCTCCTCCTCCCCGCGCTGCCCCTGCCCCCTCTCCTCTCCTCCCCTTTCCCTTCGCGCCGCTCGCTCTCACTCGCGCTCGCTCCTCTCGCACCGTCAGTCACTCACACACGCCCGCCCGCCGCCCGCGCCCGCACACGGGGGGATGCGCTCCCGGCGGACCGGGCCGCCCGCCCAGGGCCCGGCGGGACACGGCGCTGCTGGGGCGTGCGGGGTGGACGATGGCTGACGGGGAGGGGAGGGAGGCGGAGGGGAGTGCGGCTTTCTGCCTCTCACAGACACTCGGGCGCACACCCGGGGCCAGGGGCCGGCGGCGGCGGCCCCGGGCTGGCTGTGGTCGGCGGCAGCGGCGGCGGCGGCAGCAGCAAGGGTTGCTCTCTCGGCTTTACGTACCGGTCATAGTGTGTTTAGGGCACCTCAGGCGGGGCTCCCCGCCGCCTTACACATGGTGAGGAGCGAAGGCGGCGGCGGCGGCGGGAGAGGATGCGGGAAGCGGCGGCGGACACGGCCGGAGCGGTCCGGGGATTTTTTTTTCCTATTTTGATTGACTGTGCGGGAAACACAAAAGGTGGAGCCTCCAGCCCAAAAGGGGGGAAGAGGGTGACAGCCCGCCCGGAAGTCCCGCCCCTCTTCTCCGCGCTCATTCGCCACCACGCTCTCCGTCGGCGGTGCGCATTGGCCCGGACGCCCGTCCGTCGCTCGGCCAGGCAGCGCGCTTCCTGTTTGCCCCCCGGGTGGAAGGGGAAAGACAATGAGCGGCCTTGGCGGCGTAGGTTCCCGAGAGCGGCTACGGCTCGCCTGTTACCCCGCTGTGCCCGCCTCGCTCGCCGGCTGCCGCTGCCAGGCCCGAGGCGCAGGACTCTTCCGCCTCGCAGGCGCTCGGAGCAGGCCCCACCAGGCTGTAGGGGAGCCGAGTTGGGGAGGAAATCCGACCCCGGCGGCTCCGGCTCCACTCGACGCTTCCTCCATCCCGGCTGCTGCCTCGGCCGGATCTCCCCAGGGCCTCGCGCTCTCGGAGCCGCCGCTTCCCTGCGCTGCCAGGAGGCCGCCGCCGCTCAGCCCCGGGGCTGCTGCTGCGGCCGCTGCTGCTACTGAGCAAACCAGACCCGCCCCACGAGCCCGGGGGGAGGGAGCTGGTATTGGGGGAGACACCCCCTCCGAGGCTGGAGGAGGATTTTCTCTCACACACATTCGGCTCTTAGATTCACAGTCAGAGCCATCTCGTTCCCATCCCCCTTAGCCCCAGGTTGCCAGCCGTCTCCCACTTTTATGGACCCCGGAGGCAGGCATTTAAAACAAAAAAGGAAACCTCAGTTCACCTCACTTATAGGAGGAGAGCTTTCATTCTGGACAGTGGCACCAAAATAGGCGCTTCGAGTATATTTCATTTAATACGCTGCATGTATATATATTCAAAGGAGCAGAATCGTTTAAAAAAAAAATCTAGTAAGATAATCATTTTGCTGCACAAACATATATTATTTCCTGCTTCTTAACCATCTTGGTAACAAGTCAAACATCTGAAAAAGCCCATCAACGATTGCCAACATTTTTAAAATAGTGATCCTCAGCGAAGTATTTTTTTTTCCTGGGAACATTTTAGTCATACTTTAATTTAAAATCTCGTTTCAGTTATTGGATTAGGTTAACACTCTTTTGCCCTTTGGCATCCTTGATATCTTGCTGTCATCCCGGGGGGGGGGGGGGGGGGGGGGGAATGCTCGAGTTTTGTGTGTGTGTTGCCAGCTAAGAGACATCCCTGCCTATTATTTACCTTTAGATCTAATTGCCAAGAAATTCAAGAGGTGAAAACGCTGTCCACGATACCCTTTTTATTAGATATCTGACTGAAACAAGAACCAGTGCTCCAATTATTGTGATTACTATATTTTATGTGATAAAGTTGCGCTGGAGGTTGGGATTGTAACGTCTAGGCACCTGAACTAGATTTTGTGTACCCTAACTGAAAAGAATTCCTAATCCATTTCTGAGAGACAGAGTTTTGTATCTCAGTTCTAAAGCACTTATACTTGCGACCTGTGCTCATAGGATCAAAAACAGCATGGGTACTTGGAACTTAATTGTACAAACAATATAACTTCCAGGGAAATGATCTAAAAACCACAGATAGGCAAAAACAAGACTTGAAATTCTGAATCCAAGAATGAGGTTGATCTCTTCTAACAGTAAGATCTTTTGGTCTCATATTTAAGTAGAAGAATCACTTTAAAGGGTAAATAGTATAAACTCTGTACTATTTTACACTTAAATTTTAAAGGAAAATTACAGGGTCATATAATAAGCTGATGGGGAGGGTGGTGGGAATAGAAAAGTGGGAGGCTTCAAGAGGAGGACAGAAGTGAAAAAAAGTGGAGTGGGAAAGAGGGAGGGATGGGAATATTATGTACACTTCTCCTTTCCAAAGATGATTTGAGGAAGCTCTGTGCTGGCCCTGTTTACATTACAGCAGGAGATCTGGGTGTCACTTTATTTTCCCTTATCCTCAATTTCCTCACTTGTTTGTGTGTGTTTTTGTAAGTTTTCTTAAATCCTTTGGAAACTGATGAATGTCAAAGGGCCTACAAGACGTCTATATAGACCCATTGGCATGAACTCTTTCGCCCATCTTCAACCCCTTTTTTCTGCAAAGAGAAGAGAGCACTAAATAATGCTTGATTCACATCTGCAAGAGCCTAGCCATTCTGTATTAAAAACAGCAACCGTCCGGGTTAAGTGCACTTCACCTGAAGGACTCTGCCCTTTCCTTCACAGTCCCTACTGCTTTCCTTCCCTGGTGAGCATCTATTAAGTGGACCATAGGAAATTGCCAATAGTCAACCATTTTTTATCTAAAAAAGTGGCAATTTTGTATAGTTCCACATAAGTCAATATCTCTTTAACATGTGTAACATTTGTTGCTATGATCATGACTCCCTTGTACCTGGCCCTGGATCTCTTTAACCTGTTTACACTGAATTTCAAGAATCTTCGAGTTTGTTCTACTTACATAATCACTATCATATTTCAGAAGCATTCTAGTTGACATTGACTAGGTATACTTAACCCCTTCATATTTCATATCTTCCCTTCTTTCTCAAAAATATACCTCAAAAGTCATATCTCATCTTATTTTTTCTTAATCTACCAAAAGAGAGAGCAACATTTTTGAGCTTTTGCTGTGTGCTAACTCCTTCACGTCTTTAATCCTCACAGCCCTAGGAGATCAGTATTATAGGTTTATCATTTTACAGATGAGAAAACTGAGGCTCATCAAGATTATGGGACTTGCTCAGTGTCATTTTCAAATAAGTGGCAGAGCCAGGATTCAAACCCACATGAGTCAGTCTCACCAATCATATCAAGCCTTCTTAAATGATCAGTTTAAGAGATTCACCTACCCATTATGAAAAAAATAGAAAAGAAAAGAAAAAAGAAAACAAGTAGATAAAATAGGTACATATTTATAGGGAAGATCATTTTTGAAGCAAGTCTTTTTAGAATGTGAGCTCCTTTTGTTCGGGGTCATATATTTTGAATGCTCTAATACTGAACACGTTGTGGATATTTAATTAATATTAAGCGGAGAGATTGTCAAGACAATTATCTTGTGGGAAAATGAATGATGAATAAAAAATTACAATTAACCAATAAATACCACATGATAAAATTTCTTCGACCTTATAATAGTTCGCCTCTTTCAAGATCACCTTTCCCAAATGAGTTACACCCTCATTTTCATTCAAGCTCCACACCAATGATATCACCATGGTACAAAAGGACTGATGTTTTTATAATTCAAGGAATCCCATTCTGTATCCAGGCTATTGACATCCCTGGGTATTCTAAATTTTCTAATTATTCGTAACACTTCTGAAGTCATCTTCATGTCAGTCCAGGAAGCTTAGTCCACTGACAGATTTCTCAGTTGTCGCAATTTTCTGAGAAAAGGTGGTTTACGTATATCTACCTTGTGAATAATCTGTCTTGGGAAAATATAGAAGACTAGGAATTGTGTTAATTATCTTTCTTGGAATAATATAGAATGCTAGAAATTCTCTTGGTTGTAAATTAGCAAACTTAGGAGGTAGCTTTACTTAACAATACTAATAAATAAATAACCTGATGCCACTAAGGTGTAGTGTCCTTAAATGATGAGCAACAACCTTCAGCATGAATTGTATTCATATTTTATTTCATGATTCAATCTCTATCTTATAGTGGAACTTTTTTCTTTAATCTTATAAACCAGACATATCCATCAACTATTCCCAAAAGAACCAACCATACCCAAGGCCTAGTTAGAGAAGGTAAGAGGAAAGGGAAAAAATAAAGAATGAGGTGGCAGGGAGAAAGCTGGATAGACTGTAGAAAATATTGAAAATGGTTTTTACCTGCCTTGAAGGAATAGAATTTTTCAGTTACTCCTAAAATAGTTGAAATGCTGCACCATGTCATCACTCCATTTCAACACAAGAGGTGGAGTAAAAAATGCAATTATACACACAGATACATATATATGCATATATATACACATATATAGTATATATATGCACACAATCTATAGTATAATCCACAAAGACTAATAAATTATGGTATAGTCTTTAAATAACATTTAAAATAAATGAAAAAAGAATTCATCATGAATAAATCTCAAAAATAATACTGAATGAGAAAAGCTAATTATAGCAGGAGAAACAGTATAATATCATTTATATAAAGTATAACAACATACTAATTTATAGTCTATACTATATGTGGATACATACATGTGGAGTAAAACTATAAAATTTTGCTTAGGAATAATAAATGCTAAATTTTAAATGGTGATTACCTTTGGTATGGAGAGGAGAATGAGATTTGAATGAGTTTCCCAGGGGGCTTTGTTTTTGCAAGTTTTACTTAAGCTAAGTTGAGTACACTATTATTACGATGTTGTTCTCTATTACTAGTTTGTTGACTGAAATACTTCATAATCATTATTTTTAAACAAACGAACAGAATAAATTAATAAATGAGCCTATAGCAGAGGCAAGTAAAATAAGCATGCCCAGACAACTGATTGACTGAAGGAGTGGACGGGAGGGAGAGAATGATTCACATATGACTAAGTTTTCCAGCTTTCGTAACCAGAAAGATGAGCTGGAATAAGGAATATAAAAAATGAGAATGGATATAGGATGGAAAATCATGAGTTTGGTTTTATATATGTTGAGTTGGAGGTGCTAGCAGGATATCCGTGAGACAACCAACCGATTATTGTAAATTTGGACCCAGAGCTAAAAAGCCAAGCAAGTGCAGGGCATGGATTTGGGAGTCTGTGAAATAATAGAAAATATAGATATTGCTCTCTGCCCCCAATTCCTGGCACAGAGCTCCTAAAATTCTTGTGATTTCCTAAGTGATAAGAGCACTAGGTGCACCTTTTGTTCAAATATTTGGTCTTTGACCCTGGATCTTCACATAGAGCTCCTAAATCCCTTGGAATTCCTGGATGATAGGAGCATCTTTTGTTCTAATGAGGCGATTCTGGGTGGGCTCCTGGATGTGAGCTAGTCACCAGAAAGACCAAGCCACAGTTAGAAGCTTGAAACTTTCAGCCCCACCTACCATCCTCCTGAGAGGGGCTGGAAAATGAGTTACTAATCGGCCATGCCTATGTGATGAAGCCTCCATAAAAATCCCTAAAGTACAGAGTTTGGAGTTCGGAGAGCTTCAGAGTTGCTGAACATTTGGAGGTGCTAGGAAGGTGGCATGCCCACATGCTCTGCACCCCTTCCCCATACCTTGCCCTGGTCCTGTGGCTCTCTTCATCTGGCTGTTCATCTATATCCTTTACGGTAAACTGGTAAATGTAAGTAACTGTTTCCCTGAGTTCTGTGAGACATTCTAGCAAATTATCAAACTCAAAGAGGGGGTTGTGCGAACCCCGAATTATAGCCAGTGTGTCAGAAGTACTAGGGACAACCTAGGACTTGCAATTGGTGTCTGAAGTGGGGACAGTCTTGTGGGACTGAGCTCTTAACCTATGAGATCTGACACTAATTCCAGGTGGATAGTGTCAGAACTGAATTGAATTGTAGGACACCCAGCTGGTGTTGGAGAGTTGGTTGGTATGGGAATAAACACACACATTTGGTGACCAGAAGTGAAGTGTTCTGAATATTGTGAGAGTGAGAGTAAAGAGAGAAACAGAGTTTTTCCTAGACAGAGCCCTTACCATCTTCACAGGCCTCTGTCTTCAAAAATGAACAAGTCTCCCCATCTTTAAAAACCTTCCATGTGACTCTGCAGTCTTTTCTAACTATTGTCTTTTTTCTTTCTTTCCTTTCCTTGTCCAAGGTCTCAATGACTTGCTCTCTACCTACTGCCTCCCTAATTTAATGCTACATTCAGTTTCTGTCCCTACTGTGATACTCGAAATTGCTATCTTCAAGGTCTCCAATGACTTCCTTATTGCTGAATCCATGGATACCCCCCACCTTGATTTTTATTCTTTTTCAGCTTTTCTCAGCATTTGACACTGTAAACATTTCCTCCTTAAAACTCTCTCCTCCTCTGAAAGGTCATCTGCTTTCTGATTTTCTCTCAAATGAATATTTCTCTGTATCTTTGCAATGCTGTCCAAAAAACTGTCTGTGATGATGGAAACATTCTGTTTGCACTGTCCATTACAGTAGCCACTAGCCAGATGTGGCTACTGAGCACTTGAAATGTGGCTAGTGTGACCAAGGAACTGAATTTTTAATTTTAATTCATTTAAATTTAAATGGCCATGTGTGGCTAGTTACTACCATATCCGACAGTGCAGCTTTAGGGTTTCTTTTCGTTCTTCCAGCCCCTAAATATGAACATTACTCCAGACTCAGTTTTTGATTCCCTGAGCTTTTCTTTACAAGCTCATCCCCTGGAAGCACAACCATTCCTGCAACTTCAGCCTTATCTCTAAATTCAATCCCAAGTTCATCTCTAGCTGTTTCCTGTCACCTGAGTTCCAGTTCTGTATCCTCAAGCACTGTACATTCCTCTTGAATGTCTCACTTTCACCTCAACCTCAGAATGCTCAAAGCTGAACCCATAACTTTCTCTGCAGAACCAGCCCCCCTGTCCCTTACGACATTGCTGTATCTGACAGCAGTGTCCTCATTATTTTCTCAGAAGCCCATACATGAAATTACCTTTGACGTCTCTCTCTCTCTCTCTTCTCCCATTGGCAGCCGGTTGCCAGGTGCTAACTTTTCCTGCAGAATCTCTCTCTGCTACCCATTGAAACCACAAAATTTATTGAACCCCACTCTGCAAGATACTGCATGGCCCCTACCCTCAAAAAGCAGATAATCCCATGAGGAGACAAAATATAAACATACACAAATTCAGATACTATAGAAGAGAAATAAAGTCTAAAGTACACTAGATGCATTGCCAAAGGAGTGCCCTCCTAATTCAGAAATCACTGAGGGCTGGCCAGCTCCTTCTGATCTCTTTGCCCTGGCTGGACTTATGCAGCTCTGGATGGTACTCCAGACTTTCCAGCTCCTTTCTGTTCTGTATCTGCCACCAAATTAATCTTCTTTTACCTTGCTCAAAAAACGTTAGTGATCCCCATGATGTAACACGTACAAGAGTCTCTCTCACAACTCCTCACTGCCTTATATTTAATCCTCTTACCCTTGAACATTTGCTCACTCTGCCACCAGGATCATCCTACCCTCTCCCCTGTGCTCATGCAAATTCTTTTTTTTTTTTTTTTGAGGAACGTTGGCCTTGTGCTAACATCTGTTGCCAATCTTTCTCTTTCTTTTTTCTCCCCAAAGCCCCAGTACATAGTTGTGTATCATAGTTGTAGAGTTGTAGCTCTTCTATGTGGGACGCTGCCTCAGCATGGCTTGATGAGCGGTGAGTAGGTCCACGCCCAGGATCGGAACTGGCTAACCCTAGGCCCCTGAAGCAGAAGGCACAAACTTAACCGCTATGCCACCAGGCTGGCCCGATCATGCAAATTCTGACAAGCCTTTAAGCTTCAGTTCAAGTCTTAACCTCTTTCCATAAAGCCATTGCTTCCAGCAATTAGTCATTCTCTCACCTTTAACTTTCCGTTACACTTAGTATGTACCCTTAATGTTACACTTAATTCATGACAGCATTGTCACCACTGTTTAAATCACAAGCATTTTGTCCACAAGCACAATGTCTCACCCTTCTGTGGCTCGTAAACAGTGATTGTCAAGGAAGGAGAGAGGTACAGTTTGAAAACAAAACAGCTCTTAGTTTGTCCCACTGGGACTTTTTTTTAAAAGCTATGATATTAACTTATTTGAATTTCAAATGTTAAAGGAAAACATTAGATTTCTATGCTTTACCAAAAAAAAAAAAAAAATGAGAGACTTTTTTTGTGGGTTTTTTTTTGGTGAGGTAGAGTGGCCCTGAGCTAACATCTGTGCCAATCTTCCTCTATTTTGTATATGGAATGCCACCACAAGATGGCTTGATGAGTGGTGTGTAGGTCCGAGCCCGGGATCCAGCCTGAGAACCCCGGGCCACCGAAGCAGAGCAGGCGAACTTAACCACTACACCACCAGGCTGGCCCCCCCGAGATATGTTGTTTAATATGCGTTCAAGAAACAGTTCTACAGCGTTGAGCAAATAGAAGATAATCAACAAATATCTATTGAACGATTCATTGATTTCAATAAGCCACAAGTTTGGATTCTGTTAGGATTAAAGT
This sequence comes from Diceros bicornis minor, assembly GCF_020826845.1. Lineage (NCBI taxonomy): Eukaryota > Metazoa > Chordata > Mammalia > Perissodactyla > Rhinocerotidae > Diceros > Diceros bicornis. Next base: position 54,928,262 of record NC_080749.1, read on the forward strand.
TTCAGACTTCTTATTTGAATGGAGAACTTGCTAGTAATATGACCTGCTGATTGTAAAGGGGCCACAACACTAGTATTCACCAGTTGAACAAATCATCAAAAACTTATAAGGCAATCTTTAAATGTTTTTATTGTATACCATTTGACATATATAAAATATGTGCAATGTATATGTAAATTACAAAGCATAGTAAATAATAAATTAGGTGACCCTATCACCTAACTTGAGATGTTTCTGGTATTGATAGAATACCCATAATTTAAGGGTTCTATCATCATTGACAGCAAGTGTCATTATTTTTGCTCTAATTATATATATTCCAGTGAGTTATTTTCTTAGTCTGTATATTAAAAATATACTTAATATTTTTATTTAAATACTAATACTTAGATTCTATAGCCAATATTCCTGTCTCCCTCACAGCATTTGAATTATTTTATTTCTAACATGCTTATTTACTCATCTCATGAGTTTTTACTTTTTTACTCTATTTTGAACATTCTGATATCACATTATTGTGAGATAATCTTTCTACTTCATATTTCCTCCACACCGAATTAAATAAGCCACTTATCTGCTTATATTCCTAGTCTACTTGAGTCATTTCATTCATTCTTTGTATTGACTGTCCCTCCCTCTGGTTTTGTGTAACAAGCTGACTGCATGTTCCTTCTTCTAAGTCGTTGACATATAAAATGAATAAAATTGGTCCTAATATTGATCCCTGGTGCTTTGTAATCCATCCATTCCAAACTATTCTATACTTTGATATCAAAGTCAATGTTTAATCTACTTAAGTAGTTCATCCCTATACCATACTTCTCTGACTTCTAGATTAGTTGTTGTATAGTGTTCTTTTCATGGTACTTTATCCTAAGTAATTGGTTCATGGCTTCCCTCAGCTGATATTTGTCATTAGACCCAGGGGTTATTTCACATCACTGAAGCAAACAAGATGTGAATCCATACTGCCACTTTAAATTAAATCATAACTTTCTGATATCCAATCATTTATTTCCTGTAAAATTTACCAATGTCTTGTTGTCCATGGAAGTTAAACTCAATACTTCTGAATCTTGTACTCAGGAGAAAAATGATATTTAGGGAATGAACAATAATTTAATGAGTGTTTTATTTATTATAACTGATATAGACATAGTCAAAGACAAAGTATTTCAGGTTACCTTTATCTTTATTGATGAATTCAAACATCTACTAAGAATCATGAAGAAAATATTTGAATTACAATGGTCAAAATCTAGTAGAACAGTCAAAAATTCATAAAATTGCACCTAAAAAGGCTGAGTTTTACTATATGTAAATTGTAACTTAATTTTTAAATGGGAGAAAAAAGTAAATAGAATCTTCATTTTAAAAAAATCTAATAGAATACTGAAAGTGAAGGACTCTGAGAATAGCACAGAGACCCATACATAGTGGGGTTTAGTATGGTTAATCACAGAAACTTTTTTGAGGAGATGAGAGCATATGAACAAAGGCTTAGAAACAAATATTTTGAAAGCAGGTAAAATCCATGGGTAAAGCAACAGCATGGAGAGAAGTACAAACTTTTTAAAGTTTATCTAATTTATGCTAAAAGTGAATGCATAAAAAGCAAAAGGAATAAACCCACAGAATTCCCCACAAACATGTATGTCTGAAAACATAGCAGCAAGATAGTCAAAAGAAGAGCATATTTAACATATACAAATATAAATATATATTTGGATGTATCTGCTTCGTCCACTTGAAAGCAGGGACCAGCAGGAAACATAGTAGGACTTCAATAAATTTATTGAATAGATGGATATTCAACTTCTTTAGCCCTATTATTCCATTATTAGTCAGCTCTCCCTAATTTATTTTGTATTTTATTTTTAATTTATTGGTTATTTTTTAATAAGCTTTTTATTTTGGAATACTTTTAGATTTACAAAAAACAGTTACAAAGATAATACAGAATTCCCATATACCTCTAATCCAGTTTCCTCTAGGGTGGGTTCACCAATCATCCCAGTTTTACCGAGAGTGTCCTGGTTTCAGCACCAAAAGTGCCACATCCCAAGAAATCACTCTCCCAGGCAAACCAGGATGATGCATCACCCTACAGTATTAACATCTTACATGACCTTGGTACATTCATCAAAACTAAGAACCCAACATTGGTGTGTTACTACCAACTAAACTCCACACTTCATTTGGATTTCACCAGTTTTTCCACTAATATCCTTCTGTTCCAGGATCTAGTTCAGGGTACCACACTGTGTTTACTCATCATGTCTGAGTGTCTTCTGGCCTGTGACAGTTTCTCAGTCTTTCCTTGCTTCTCACAACCTTGACTCTTATGAGGAGTAATTATAAAGTATTTTGCAGAATGTCCCTCAGTTTGGGTTTATCTCATGTTTCTCTCATATTTAGACTGGCATTATGGGCTTTGGAGCCCTAGTTTATTTTAAAACTCTGCAAATGTCAGTGCTTATTTTCATGTTTACATTCGCGATCATGGACTTTAAATTCCTCAGAACATCATTTTAATTTTTAAAAGGGGATTAAATCACTTGTCTAAGAGTAAGAGTGAATTTTTGATTCTAGATACAATTCTCACATTATTTTTCCACAAAGGGCAAAATCAAATTGCTTCAAATTCAAAAAATTCTTATTTAAACTTTAAAAATGACAAGCTCATTGCCCAAATTACCTTTGAAGCCCTGAGGCTTCTCCACTGGTACCATCCTCATAGGGTAAAAATACACCACCATTTGGCTAAATAAATAAAGCTATGAAGGTTTATTTTTTTAGTTATGAAAAGAAAATATATTCTTTGTAGAAAATTTAGAAAATAGAGATAATGAAAAAGAAGAAAATTAAATTACACATAATTCCACCACCCTGAAGAAACCACTGGTTATAACTGTTAACTTTTTTTATATCCTTTTAGTTTTTTTTCTATCCAGCACATTTTCTTTTACAAAAATTGGATTATACTGTTACACACTAATTTTAATTACTTTTTAAAATTTGATACATCATGAATACCCTTTTATATAAGTAAGCACGTATGACATTTTTAATATCTGTATAATATTTCATAGTATAGATATATTACTTAACATCCTTCTAGCTAAATATTTACGTAGATCCATGAAAATTTCCCAAGGTTAAATTCCTTTAAGTGAACTTGCTGCATCAAAGAGTATACACAGTTTTAAGGCTTCTGATATGCACTGCCAAATTGCCCTCCAGAGTGGTTTTACCAACGTACACTCACTAGCAATTTATAAAAGTACCCATTTCTCCACATACCCACTAGGTTTTTATTTTTATTTTTAATTTTTGCCAATTTGGTCATCAAAAATATGGCATTTTGTTTTAAGTTGTGTTCCTTTGATTACTAGTAAGAGTGTACATTTTTGTATGATTGGTGCCATTTGTATTTCTTATACTGTGCATTACTTGTTATACCCCTTACCCAATTTTCTCTTCTTTTCTGTTTTTTTTGGTGAGGAAGATGCGCCCTGAGTTAATATCTGTTGCCAATCTTTCCTCTTTTTTTCACTTGAGGAAGATTAGCCCTGAGCTAACATCTGTGCCAGTTTTCCTCTATTTTGTATGTGAGTTGCCACCACAGCATGGCTGATGAGTGGTGTAGGTCCGTGCCCAGGATCCAAACCAGTGAACCCTGGCCGCTGCAGCGGAGCACGCGAACTTAACCACTATGCCACGGGACTGGCCCCACTCCTTTTCCAATTTTCTATCAAGGCATTCTTTGTTTTCTTATTGATTTGAAAGTGCACATTAATGACATTAAACTTTTTTCTCATATGTTTCAAATATTTTTCCCCAGTTTTTCATTTGCCTTTTTTGTGTGTGTGTGAGGAAGATCGGCTCTGAGCTAACATCTGCCAATTCTCCTCTTTTTTTGCTGAGGAAGACTGGCCCTGGGCTAACATCCATGCCCATCCTCCTCCAAGCGGTGCATCGGGTGCATGCCCGGGATCTGAACCAGCGAACCCCGGGCGGCCGCAGCTGAGTGCGCGCACTTAACCGCCTGCGCCACCGGGCCAGCCCGCATTTGCCTTTTAATAATATTTTGACATTCAGAGGTGTGAATCGTTCTCATTTGTCTTGTGCCTTTGGTAGCTGCTTTTGGTTTTATGTTTGTTTTGGTTTGGTTTTAATATTGAGCTCAGTCCTGAACCCTGGGTGTTCCTGTTCGGGGCAGCTCTTGTGAGTCTAGGAATCATGCAGCACAGCAATTTCAGCACAGGTTGACATGCTCCCATTCCTAATGAGACAATGCCCTGAGCCCTCACAGTCCTAAGTTTTAGGAGAGAAAAAGAAATAAAAGCAAAGTCCAAAGCACACTGCCTTGAAAGCTGCCAAAACCAGGCTGACACCGACCTCCAAGGAAATAAATTCCAAAGATCATAATAACTCTCAGTTAAAAAAAGCCTGTCTTTTAAGACAATTCAGCTCCCAAACCTCAAAATCATCTGTTTTAATAGCTTTAGTGCTGTACAGAGCAGGGATCCCTAGCCTACTGTTTGTCAGCACCCCTGCCTTCAAGTCCTTCCCTAGGAGGGCTCCTGGCTCCCTCTGAACAGGGAAGAAAGCCTGGGCTCTGAAGTTAGTCTCAGGTAGGCCAGGAGTCCTCTTCCTGTTTCCCCTTCTCATTGCCTCCATTTTAGGACGGCTGAAGTCATGACAATTTCAGGGCAAATGTCAGGACTGAAAGTTATTAGAAAGAACCAGAAAGATTTAAAAGCCTTCTTCCTCCATTTTTTTTTTTTGTGTGAGGAAGATCAGCCCTGTGCTAACATCCGCCAATCCTCCTCTTTTTTTGCTGAGGAAGACTGGCCCTGGGCTAACCTCCGTGCCCTTCTTCCTCCAGTTTATATGAGATGCCGCCACAGCATGGCTTGCCAAGTGGTGCATTGGTGCACGCCCGGGATCCGAACAGGCGAACCCTGGGCCGCCGCAGCAGAGCACACACACTTAACCGCTTGCACCACCGGGCCGGCCCCCCTCCTTTTTTTTTTTTAATGAAAACATTTAAGACAGAAAAAGTTTTACATTGAATTTAAGCCAAGAAAAAATTTAAAAAAAAGACTTAAGGAAAGAAGAAGGCCTGGTTCACAGATGATAAACATAGTCACTTTTGTGCTGTGAATCAAGGGGCCTCGGAAAGGCCTCCTCCTCACACATTCCCCAGACTATCTCCCTGCCACAAACTCAACATAAATGGTTTCTTTCTGAAGTGCCTGACTCAATACTCAGATAGAGTATTTGTGAATAACTGCTAGAAATGTAATATTTCTAGCAGAAACTGCTAGAAATGTAGTACTTTCTCAGGAAGTACTGGGGTCTACAAGCTAGGTGTTTGTCCCCAAGTCTTCAGAGATGCAGATTGCCCTCTAGAAATAAAGGATACCTGTAGTTCTGCCTGATTTTCCCTTTCCAGTTGAGAAGGGGATCTTGATGGAGCAAGGGCCTGCATGGCCTTGATTAAGGTGGGAGTAGGAACCAGGAGTGGGGTGCTACTGGTGCCTTAGGCAAGTGCTTACTCTGCCCACTGGGTAATCCAGTTTTGGTCCTAAGAAAGATACCACACTGATGTTAAATGATATAAAAAATAGGAAAAGGGATGTGGTTTTCACCCCAGCCTACTCACTACTCCCAGAAGCTGGTCTAATTCTGAAGATGCGGATCAGAACAACTCAAAAGTTCAGCCAGCAACCCCAGGTCACACCCCTGATTCTACAAGTCTCCAGCCCAGCAACTGCTCAATGAAGCTGTGTTATAGAAATAGTTTCTTTAACACTTGTAAACCGCCTGCTTTGTGGAATCTCCTTGTTGGTGACCTTGTTTTGCCATGCAGCTTCAATATTAATTCAGCATGGAAGGGGAGTGGAGGGATGTCCCAGCCTGAGCCGAAGCTGGGCTCAGAGCCAAAATTCAGATTCATCTGGGCTTGTCTGATGGGCTTGCCAGGAGTCTCTCAGCAATAGGGATTGAGGAGGCACATAGAAAATAACATCCTAAGGCAGTGGGTGTGGGGGGACACATCCCAGGTATCAGAATTACCAAGGAAACTTTAAAAAATATGTACACCCTGCACAAATGCATCCCCCATTCCGATTGTGTGTTTGTGTGTATACACGTGGGCACACACTAGCAAGGAGCACTGCTTTGGCACCAAAATTGGCCCTCAGAGTCATGCAGCTGAGCCTGCACCAGGGGCACTGGGGACTCCAGAGAACACAGGATGGCTTCCATATGTGACAGTTCCCAAGGCTCTGGCAGTCTGGTCTGCTGTGTAGCTTTGAACACCAATGGCTTCCGCACTTCAGGGACTGTCAGCACCAGGAATTCTTAAACCAGACACCATGGACCCCTGGGAGTCCAAGAATAGGCTGCAGGGGTCCATGAACTCCTGAAACCTGCATGCAACTTACTGGGCATATGTGTTTACTTTTCTGGAAATAGGTTTTATAAGTTTCTCCAATTCTGAAAAGAGGATGTGATCCTCAAAAGGTTAAGAATTGGCAACTGCCAAAAAAAATATTGGGGCAAGCAGATTTTAATACCACTATGGTAGGATATGGGTCAAAGCCAGAAAAATACTGTTTTCTCAGTTAATGTGACATATTTACCTCGAGGTATCAGTGACCTGGTAAAACACTGGTGATGTGAGAATATGAAATCCCACCTATGCTTCAAGTCCACCAAATGCTTCCACCTCCTCCCTAGCCAGAAATCATTGCTCCCTGCCTAAGCCGTATCTGTGTACCTCTCATAACACTTTCTACCTTGTATTTTAGATATGTGTGCACACATCATGTCTCTTCTACAAACTATAACCTTTGAGAGTAGAATCAAGCCTTACCCATCTTCTTTCTCTTACCACCTCCACACAGCATACTTACTTAGTTGTCATTGGATGAGGGAATGAATGAACAAACCACAAATCCATCCTATCTGCCAGACCTTTTTATGCTCTCTACTAAAAGCAACTAGCCCTATTTCCATATACATTATGCGCTTTACATAATTTATATTGTAATCAATCGATTTACTTCTTTACACATCATCCAATATTTACCTGCCTTATCTGTTTACTTGGTTGTAAACTGCTCAGAGGGCAAGGATCACGTATAACCCAAACTATGTAAAGCTACCTGCCTCTTGGGAGGAACACACAGGCTAACCAATGTGTTCAGTGCCCTGAACAGTATACCCACGAGGAAATCTTTTATAGGAAGACACAGACCCAGATGAATCGAGGTTGGTAGAAAAGAAAAAAAGCAACTACTATTAGGAACTAAGCAGGAAAGCAAAATCATCAGGTTATGGAACTGAGTTCTGAAGAGGAGATAAGCCAAAGAGAGCAGCCTGAACCTGTCTGGAGAAGGAGAGGCAAACAAGAAACAGCCCAGCCTCGGGGGGTGTGGCTGGACAGCAGTTCAGAGCTTTGGCATGGGCTCCACGCGGCTTTTGCAAGAGCTGCCGGGTTTTTTCCAGCTCTATTACCCTGTTTGGCTTGTTCCCTATTTGTGTCGGGCTTTCCTTGTGTTCAAAGAACCCTGACTGCCTTTATTATGTGTAAAATGATGTTAATGAAACCGGTTTATGTACTACGTCTGTTTTCAGGGTAGAACACAGGCAAAGCGGCGAATAAACTGATCTGAGCACATCCCTGATTATCAGAGAGAGGCACGCAGAAACAGGCAGCTTTCTCCGCTTTTTCTCCTTTTCTTCTCAGTTGAATATTTACTTTCCTACATATCCACCCACACGTTAACACACCCTTAGTTCAAGACAAAGTTGCTACAGGATTGCGTGAGCTCACTGACCATTTCAGCTTAATGACTTACGGTACGACTTACGGTTGATTTACGGTTACAGTGTGATTATTCTGGGGATGTTTATTAACTGATGATGGGCAGAGTCATAAATGTCAGACCAAACATTCCACAGGCAAGGGTCAAACTAGCAAAAGTGCAAGTAATAGAAGGAAAGGCCAAGCCAAAGAGTGGCTACAGGGATAGCAGCTTAGCTAGTGATTCTAAATTAACCACTGCTAGCCAGAGACCTGCCCTAGGACACAGGTGATTTCAGGGTGAATGCAGCTAGATAAATTAGATAATCTCACATTGCTCATTTAGCTTATCACGAGTTTAAAGTGTTCATTCGTCATTCAACAGCATGTATCGAGTGCCTATGTGTGGGATCCATCATCAAACAGAACAAAAATCCCTGCCCTGGTGAAATTCACATTCTGGCGTAGAGTCCCATCTGGGCATCATCACAATCCTTGTGGTAGTTTTGCATCTTCTCTAGGTCTTAGCTCTTGGAGGTCATTATCTTGCTTGTCTTGTTATTTGCATCTCTGGGCCCCAAATGAGTCTGTTTTCAGCTCGCTATGTCTTTGGAGAAGCAGAGTCTCTGCATTTCTGGATCCCTGGTCCAACCAGACTCTCCGCCATGTGCACACACACTGGTCAAATATCACATGTTCCTCACCACCTCAGCCTGTATCTTTTTAGGCTCTGGCCATTGAAAATCTGTCTACTGTAAGAGACTTCCAGGACAGAGGTTGGGAAAAATATGAGATCATCTAGTTTAACCCACCTACTTCCCAGATGTGGAGACTGAGACTCAGAAAAGCAAAGTGATTTGCCAGTGTCACACTGGGGGACCTGGGCTTGTGCCCTGGCCCCTTCCTCCCAGCCTAGTGCTTTTTCATCATATCATAAGTGACACACCCTGTGGATCTAACAGGCCAAAAGAGCTAAAAGTGGCTACAGAACAGAGGTGCAGCAGGACGCATGGTCAGAGAGAGCTCACACTTGAGAATAACGCTAGAGAGGACTGAATATCCTGTTAGACTTGAAGTCCACCCCAGGCTCGGTGTTTGAGCACCTTGGTATCACATCCTCTCTATCACCCCAAATAGACTTAAAGCAAGACTTAGGAAGTGGAGTTGGGTCTACTGAAAGCCACTGTGGCTACAGTCCACAGTTAAGTCAGACTGAAAAAAATTCATGTTCCATAAACTAATCCATTATATGTTTTTATAACTGTTTTCTCAGTTTACTAGGATGAGCCAATTTTGAAAGAGTCCAATGTTGTCACAGCTGGGCTGGACTACACTAAGAGAAAAGAGAATTTTTCTAGATCTCATTCAGTATTGGGACTAGGAACAACAGTTGCCTGAGCCAACAAGGCTGATGAATATGGGACAGGGAGCTGAAGCCCTAGGAAGCTTGAGATTGCTTACCGTCTGAGATTTTCTCTTAAAGAGTTCTAACAAAATTTAAAACTTTAATAAGAAACCATATGATCCAAGACACCTATACCCAATTCATTAGTTTTTAACAGTCCTTACCAACTAATCAACTAGTAATTAAGTAAGAGCATGGGTTTGGGATCAGAAGACTTAAATTCATCATGGACCAGTTTTATGACTTGGGGCAAGATCCTTCACTTTTCTGAGCTTTGGTCTCTGTGCCCATAAAGTGGAGATAGTAAAACCTGCCTCAGCATCCTCTCCACATTGTGAAAATTAACCGAGCAAGTACGTGAACGCTTTTTATAAACTGTAAAGCACTGTAAAATTTTAATCATCATTCTCAATTAACGTTCAACTTGACTTTCCTAATTAAACTCAGTCTTAAATTTAGTAATAATATGAACTTGAAACTCTGCTCTGGGGTGGTTTACATGTTACCAACGTTGATATTTTAAAATACAAAGAAACAAAATAAATTCCTGCAAGTGTAATCATATGAATGAAAATACTTTTTCTATCTTTTTTAAAGAAAAGATACAATTTCTTTCCCTTATCAAGGAAAAATTTTTCAAAAAAGAGCCACTGAAGTGAGTTTTTAAAGTTTTTTCACATACGCTTTATGGAGCAGACAAAATATTGTTTACTCAATCTCTGAGCGCTGGAGCAGAATGAGAATCAGTATTGGCAGCCCATCCTCCAAGAGGGCTCACACTTTTGGCATCTGGGAAAATCTTGTTCCTTTAAACCCTGTACTTTCATTTTCTACCACAGAAACGTTTATGACTTGGTCCCAAATTGCATGAAGACCTTCTTTGTTGAGATAAGCAAAGCTTTGCCACTGTTGGTACCTCTGATCCCAAACTGATTCTACAGATTGGGCTGTCCAGACAAGTCGACTGATGGGCAGATATTTATGAGCGTGCGCATAACCAAGAAACACCCTTACAATGCAGTAATTCTTAAATCCACATTTGCTGACCTCCGGGGCATAATTAACATGATTTTATTTTTAAAATTGCACCCTGTGCAACACAGCCCTTGGGTGCTTGTAGAGAAAATGAGCACATTATAACAAATAAAATATTACAGAACAACTAATAGCTTAAGCTAATTAAAAATAAGAACCCATATAATAGTCTTATTGCCAGGCCACTGGGGTGGAGCAAAGTCCTTTAACCACAAAGACTGGGACGCATTAGAAAGAGACATTTCCTAGGCAATGCAAGAGATGCAGGAGTTGGTAGAGGGAAGAAGGATTGAAGAAGAAAGACAGCAAGCTTTATAGGAGTGCATTACTTCTCAGCAGGCCCACAGAAGGTCCCTGAGTTATGGTAATGGGCCAGTACTGCCCTGATGGCCATAGATAGGTAGGGTCATATTTGGCCTCTTGAGATGTATAGTCCAACTTTATAAATTTATTTATTTATTTATTTTTTTACCCCAAAGCCCCAGTAGATAGTTGTATGTCATAGTTGCACAGCCTTCTAGTTGCTGTATGTGGGACGCGGCCTCAGCATGGCTGGAGAAGCAGTGCGTCGGTGCGCGCCCGGGATCTGAACCCAGGCCGCCAGAAGCGGAGCGCGTGCACTTAACCCCTAAGCCACGGAGCCGGCCCCCAATATAGTCCAACTTTAAATCACTAACTGAAGCCTTCCCTGTTTCACTTAGACCTGATATCATCTCCCTTCATTTTCATTTTCCCAAATAGGAAAAGTTCTATATTATTTTAAAACTTATCTATTCTATATATACAAATCATAACACTAACTAAAAATATATAAATGTGTACACATGCATACACACACACGCACACATACACTCCCACATGTATACCTGTAAACTTCTAGGCCCTTCTGCAGATGACAACGCAGGATAACATAATTAATCTGCTAGCCAAATTACAAAGCCAGTCCACTAGGCATTCTTAAAATAAGAGTGTACTCTAATTTTTCTTTAAGCCTACACAAAGTTTTGCATTGCTATCAAAATATTTTTGGAAATTCTGTAATGTTTCTCCTTTTCCCTTGGCTTCTTATTTCTGGCAAGGATTAAACCCCAAAATATCTTTCCTCTGGGACACTGAAATAACTGTCCCACAGCAGCTGCCAGAGCTATAGCTATTCAGAGATTTGAGAGAGATTTCTAAGGAAGGCCACTTGCAATTTTAATTGTTTGAGTCAAAAGCCCCCCCTTCTGAGATTCTCAAAGAACAGGTGTGCAGAGAGGTTTAATCTTATTGGATTTTCATTTTCGTTCATGACTTTATCTGCTGTTTCACTTCCGTTTCTTCCCCTCTTTTGTCTTTGCCCCACCCCTCCTCTCGGTTTTATTTTAGACGTAAAGAAAAAAATCAACCAACCCTCTCTCCCCAGTTCTCTGAAGTTGTATTTCTCCTCTGCTGACCTTCCAAAAGCTCCCTTACTATAATGGTGCCACAGAACTGGGTTCTTTTTACCCAGGATCACCTACCTGCCTCAGGATTAGAACAAGTTAGAGGGCATATGTGGTAGATAAAGAGAGGAAGAAAGAGGTCTCCACCATCAGGTCCAGCTGCCTGACTGGCCCAAACTGAGGGGCTTCCTGCAGACGAATAAGGTTGGGACCCATTGTGTGGCACACAGGGACTTCATCTGAGCTCATGTGCAGGCTACTCACCTTTACATCAGTGGTTCTCAACCCTCATTGTATCTCAGAATTGCCTGAGAATGGTTCAAAAAATACCTTTGTCAAAAAAAAAAACCTTTGTCCAAGCCCATTGAACCAAATCTCTGGGCCTGGGCGTCACAATTTTTTAACAGCTCCCAGATGATTCCATTGTGCAGCACGGTTAAGAACCACTGATTTAGATTCCGCTCATGGAAGTTTTCCAACCCTGAGCTTACTCCCTTCCTTCCAAACATACCCCAGGAGATTCCTCTGCCTGTTCTCACACCAAAGATTTCTGGGAGCCAGGAAATAGAGTCTGGCAGCCTAGGGAGTGCAGTGTAGTTTTAGAAGGGAAGAGAGTTGAAAAGAGACGTGATGCCGAGGCCTGAAGGAGGCTGGCCTTGGTGGTCCTCCCGGCCTCCCTGGATGTGATGGCACACAGCTGGTGTCCAGAGGCCACCTCCTCTGCTGAGGGCCAGATCCTCTTAGGACTTGGAGGATCACGATGCTCAGTTTGTTTCTTGCTGCGTGGGAGAGGGGAAAAACTAAGTCGTGGAGGACACTGGAGACTCAGGAACTGTGATGCAGAGACTAGGGAGGAGAACACAATCGCCAGCCAGCAAAGGACGATTTAAAAATTAAGCCACATCTATGCTGAAAGGATTAGGATGCAATAACAAGTATGATTTTACATGCAGATCGTAGCTGGAGAGACACACAGCTGCTGCCATGACATGGTCCATTCCTGGTCACACGAAGGCCAGGGACTCAGCTGGGCAGGGGGAAGGTGCCTCCTGAAGCCCCAAAGCACCATGGCCCCTTCAGCCCCTCCAGCTGTTCACCACGCAGTTAGGAAAGAAAAAGGAGGCCCCTCCTTGGAGGCCAGGGTTGAAATGAACCCCCCGGGAGTTCCAAACACCTCCTGGTTGCTTAGGCAACTGGTGGGCACCATCCAACTCTTCCAGGCTGGTGACTCTACTGCGAGAGGGGCCTGCCCTGCTGCTCAGCTTTCGCTCAGAGATTTCTTGGCTATCTGCCTGCCTTCCTCTGGTACGTTCACGGCTACTGTTGCGCTCTTGGCTTATTCTATAAGGAGAAAATCTCCCTGCCTCCACCCATCTTTCTTCCAATCTCTCTCTCTCCCCAGATGTCTCAGAGTTTATGTGGGAAAGCACGTTCTTACAGCCCATTAAAGAGACTTTCAAAGTCATGCCTTCCTGCAGCCCTTGGAGTCCACTGTATCTAGGTGGTGTGTGAAGGGGACTGAACGGAAGGGTGCAACAATTTTACATGCTCTGGATAGAGTTGCTAAATGTTTCTGGGTTTCCCCTGGCACGGTTCTGATTTAGGAACATCCAAAACTCAGGTCCTTGCCCTCAGAAACAACCGTGAAAAGCATAGGCAGTGGGATTAATGCAGATGTGCAATATGGATGAGTTCCAGCTTTGAAGGAGCAAGGGTTTTGCATTCTCTTGTTCAATTGAAACTCTCCCCATTCACACAACCTTGGCACTTCCAACTTAATGAAGTTCCATTACTTGGAATTTTGGGTGTGTTTCTTTTTTTTTTTTTCCCAAAACAAATTCAAGCAAAGACCAAACGAGAGTGAACGAGCTCTCTCTCAGATAATGCGCCACCAGAGCCCCAGCCCAGGCCCCACCTGTGCCTCACCACCAAACCAGCACATGTTCAGCCTGTGCTGGTCACCACCGCTCCTTCCCAGAGTCAAGCCATCCAGCCTGATTCCTCTGGGGCTAGGGACGGTCCCTTCTTAAAGCGTTAGCATAAATTAGCAAATATGTGCGCCTCCCAACTTGAAGAAAAGTTTTTTTTAATGAAATGAAACGATGTAACCTACTGCATTTGCATTCAAATCCAATAGTCAGATCTAGACGCTGAATGTGATATATCTTTAAAACTTGTCAGAGTGATCACATACCAAGGTAGGGGAATTGGAATGCCCAAAGGCAGAGATCCTCCTACAGGAGGAGACTGGCAAGGAAGAAACACTACCCTGCCTGGAACAAACACTCCTGCTGCAGGGGTTTCTTGTCCTGTTTCATTTTTAGAAACCAGAAAAACATGAAATGTAAAAAGGGCTCCAGTTCTAACCATCCCACTCAGGCCCGGCCTGAGGTAAAACTAGAAAATGAATGAGGAGGGCCAAGCCAGCTCCTCTCTGCCTCTGTGAAAGTCAAGGACCCACTCGGGGATGCCTACTCCCCAGCCCAGGGTAAACAGAAGCAGCTCAGGGGCACACGCATTCCAGAAATCTCTGTGTATAGAGCAGAAAAATCAGAGAAGTGTGTCAAGAAGTCAATGTAATAATCATCACCATAATAATAACAAAAATAATAATGGCTACTAGGATTCTCATCTGACTCTGCTACTTAGAGACTTTGTGACCTTGGGCAAGTCACTTAACCCCTCTCTTTCTTCACCTGTAAAATGGTGACAGTCCCCTGCCCTTGTCCCAGAGTTATCATAAGAACCAGATGAGATCATGTGAAAATTTTTTTGAAAATGATACAGTTGGCTTGTAACCTATTCAGAATATTCATTCTTTTTAAGACCACTTAACATCAATAGATATTCAAAACCAGATACCACATTGAAATATTATACCTGGTAGACAAAATCTGAGTTATCTTTTGATGGCTAAATATGCGTATCGTATTTTTCTTATAATATTCCAAACCGTTACTGGGCGATACCGTTACTGGGGATACGTACACAACCTCACTACATAAAACCAGTTATGGTGGCATTTGCTAAAGTGGGCTTCTACCTAGTGATGTGGTATCATTTCAAGGGTCCCTAAGGAGTGCTCTGCACAACTCTGAGTGGGTGGTGCAAGTCTTTAACTAGACCACATAAAAATTATATCTATTCTCATTGAATGCAGCTGTCTCTATGATTTGTGAGTAGGCTGTTCAATGAGTTCAGAAAAACATTTCCTTCTAGCTCTAGCTGGCAAGATGTCAAGATTGAAAAAACACATTTCCTGGTTCTCTTTCTTGCCCCAATTGGGATGGATGACCCTAATTCTCACCACCCCATTTCCTTAAGCCATTAGAAGTGATTGAATCTCTGCCCATCCCGTGAGCCTCACACAGATGATTTTAATGCACAGCAGCACCCATAATAGAGAGAACTATGTTGTGAAACTTCAAATTTACTTTTAATTCCATCTTTGACAGACCAAATTGAAGCCATGGGTTATACTTTGCTATGGCCACTTAACACTAGCTGGAAATTCAGGCACTCTCCAGTTTGTGAAAGTTTCCCTGTCCCAATAGCCCCAGGTCGGACAGAGGCATCTCCATTTCTATCTTAATGGCTTTCAGTCTGCAGAAAGGGTTCTTCCTGATGGGGAGGTGGCATAGAAAGGATAGCTAGAAGCCGATGTCCCTGAGGAATTGGGGATCCAGTAGGAGAGAGACAACGAGACAGCCAGGTGTCTCTTACTGTGCAAATATTCACTACACACTCGTTAAGTACTGCTGATCGGGAAAGGAGTTTCATGAAACACACGAAAGCATTATAAGCAATATTCACTCATTCTTAAGTAACCAGGCATTGTTTATCTGCTATGAGGTTTCAGAGAAGAAAAAGATAATAACAGCAACATCACCATTTACTATTACCTCTCTTCATTCTCACAACAAACCATGAGGTACTCTGATTCCCATTTTATAGGTAAGGTGATAAGAGGCTTGGAAAGGTTGAGTAACTTTCCTAATATTCCATAGATATTTGGTGGCAGAGCAAAAATCCCAACCCAGATTTATCGAATTCCCAAGCCTCTGCTCTTAAACCATTACACTTGGCTACCTTCCATTGTCCAGAGGGGTCAGACAGGAAACCTTTGAGAAGGTGAGGCTTGAACTGGCTCTTGCGGGCAGTGTATGGTTTGGATGGCCTTGGATTGAGGAAGAAGAGGAGAGGGCATAATCCAAATTGCTGAGTTTGTATCCCCAGGGCCCAAAACACTGACTAGTATAAGGCAGGAGCTCAATACCTGTTTGACAAATGAATGGATGAAAGAATGAGAAACGGTACAAAGAAAGGCAAGGAGATGGGGTCAAGACGGAGAGCAAGGGCTGGGAAAGGGAAAATGAGAAAGTGGAAGGGGAAAGAAGAGGAAAAAGACCAGATTGGAGCACAGTGTTCATTGTGGCAAGGGGTAGGAGCTGAGGTCCTCTCAGCCAGGTGACTATTTGATGGAAGGCTTAAAATTCTAGGGTGAGGAGTTTGGATTTAGTTCTACTTATTGTTTGTAAAATTAACTTCTAAAGAGGGATGTGATAAGGTGAAAGCCATGATTTAGAAGGATTAATCTGGCTCTGGTGAGCAGGAGGGGCTGGAGGTAGAGGAACCAGAGACAGTGAGACCAGCAGATGACTGCATCATTTAGGCGAGACCACTGGGGAACTCTCTAGAAGACTGGGGAACTCACTCAGGAGAACCTGGGGGCTCTGATTGGTGAGCTAGGGCAAGAGTCAAGCTGGGGTCTCAGTTAAATAGACAGGATTGTTTACAGCAATTTAACTGAGCTGGGGTCTCAGTTAAATAGACAGGATTGTTTACAGCAAGTCCAAGACAGCGTGGAAATATTCCAGCTCTCATCTCAAGCACACTCGGATACGGAGACACCTTGAAAATATTCAGCACAGGCTCACTGCACAAGTAGTTACTCAAAAAACCTTTGGTCACCAGGTCAAAGGAACTGGCTACTGGTCTGAGCAGGTGGTTGCCAGTGCTTTTAATGAACTTTATTGAGATTTGTTTTAAAAAGCTGTCAAGTTGGCACAGTTCCTTTGTCAAACTTAGGTGGATCCTCTTGCAATTAAGAGTCACAAATCCTAGGTAGCCAGCCATTACTATAGAAATTTCCCCAGCCAGATGGCCAACTTGTTCAGAACAAGGGCAGTACCTTCTCCTTTTGGGGGAACTTCAGAGGGGGTTCAGCACTGGGTATACAGAAATGAGTGCTCCACAAATACATGCTGCCTTGACTTTCTAGTAACCGAGAGAACTTTCTTCCTATGTCCTAGACAAAGTTGGCACTTAGCTGCTTCTAGTAAATGCTCATAGAGCGACCAGAGGTCCAACGTCAGTTCTCTGACTATACTTTGATCACATACATCCACAGGGGTTTTGCCTTTAAGAAATGCACTTTAGGGTTTTTACATGTTGGCAGCATTCTGCGAACAGAAGAGGATTTGAAAGTGCAGATATACAGATGTCATTCAATCACTCAACAAATATTTGCTGTGGGCCTATTATACACCAGGCACTGTTGATGGCACTAAAAATATATCAGTGACCAACACAGGCAAGCCCTCCTTCCTGAAGGTTACCTCTAGTAGAAGGAGACAGATAACAAACAATAAATATAATAAATAAGTAAATTAGTAGGTTGGAAAGTCATAAGTGCTATGAAGAAAAGAAAGAGTGCGGGGTTGGGCATGGTATCACGATTTTAAGTAAGGCAGTCAAAGTAGGCCTCATGCAGATGGTGACATTGATTAGAGACCTGAAGGAGATAATTGTCTGTACTGTCCCTTAGTTATACTTAAATTTTAAATCTTTCTTAAAACATCAAACTTAAGGTAAAAATAAAGCATCAGCTTATAACTGGTATAAGCAGAATTGGGGACTGGCCCTCTTATTACAAAATTAATCAGACACATATTTGGTACACTTGCATTTTAACAACAAAAGCAATGAGAAAACTTAATCTTCTGAGGCAGAATGTGTTAAAATACCTCCCCTCATGCCCTCATCCTTTTTGTGTAACAAAGCTGCCCTTGTGAACACTCTGGCTCTACCTGTCAGCGCCACTCTCTCAGCGACCATTCTTTCTCTGAAGACTACAGTCACAACTGCTCTCTCACCAAGATTCAAAACAGGGGCCGGCCCAGTGGTATAGTGGTTAAGTTCATGTGCTCTGCTTTGGTGGCCCGGGGTTCGCAGGTTTGGATCCCAGGCATGGACCTACACACTGCTCATCAAGCCATGCTGTGGCGGCATCCCACATACAAAATAGAGGAAGATTGACACAGATATTAGCTCAGGGACTATCTTCCTCAAGCCAAAAAAGAGGAAGATTGGCAACAGATGTTAGCTGAGGGCCAATCTTCCACACCAAAAAAAAAAAAAAAGAAGAAGAAGAAGAAGATTATAAACAGAAACTAAATTTTTGTAGGGGATAAATAACAGCCAACAGCAAGTTTTAGCATTAATGCAGTGGCATATGAACAAGTTATGAAAATTCCCTTTGCCAGAGAAACAATCAGCTGTCTTACCGTAGCTTACCCTGCAGCCTTCATTTCCCACTTGGTACTGTATTTATGGCTCTTATGGGGTAAAAAGAGGCTGGGAATTATGTGTTGGATAAATTTGATATCTGTCTAATCAATGATAACAATTCACATTTAAGTGCATATTGTTAAAACTGTAATCTCTGTTCCAGATTCTAAGCTGTTGTAATATGCTTATTTTCAAGACTTTCAGATTCCAAATATCTCCCAAATCTAGAAAATTATCTTACTGGTCAGCCAGTCAGGGGTTTGGTCTTAAACAGAACCAGTTCCGAGAAAGTTCCCATGGGGAGCTTTCAAGACTCCTGAAACACAACATGTGTCTAAGAAATTAGAAAGTCCACTACATGTGTTTCTGTTACATGATTATAACTGGGTTTTTGAGTGGTGTTCACGGCTACTAAGTGGTTCTGCTTAAAGATTCACCCCCAATACCACCTCCACATGTCTACCTCCTGCCTGCATTCCTCCGGCAGCTCGTATATCTTCACTTCTGACTTTGCTCAACACTGCTCAGGCCTTCCTCAATTCTGAGCTGCCAAGACCAGAGTGTGTGGCTGAAACAATTTTGAATACTCATGCGAAAGGAACTCAGCTTCTGCTTTTGGGTTATTTAGTAATAGTTGCTCTATTTCCTTTTCTTCTATTAAGCAATTCTATTTGCACAGAAAAATATAACCAACAAATGATTTTTTTTTTTTACCAAGTACTAAAAGCAGTGATAATAAACTAAACTATGCCAGACATTTACATAACCTACTCCTTGCTCACTGGGCACATCTGGCAATGTGTTGTGAGCCCTTTCAGAAGGGAAATAACAAAGAACTTAAATGACAAAAAATTATCTTTAAAAAAAAATAGAAGAATGGTTTAACTGGGATTTGACCTGACAAGAAACACTTTCTACTTCAAGCAAAAATGCTTCAGGGCATATTATCAGGTTGATGTTGAATACACCTATTTATTTTCTCCATCTTTTGCCTGACACTCAATTCCAAGGCTTGGTCTAAAACCAATAAATATATCCTCTCAAAGCACAGGAAGAAAATGGATGCTTTCTTCCACAGGAAGGCTCAACAGATAAACACATCCCTTTGCCCTATCCATTCTCAAGGCTCCATTCATGACTTTCTACATGCACCCAGCAACCCTGCATCTCCCTAAAACCTCAACCATCCCCCTGTTGTGGAGATGAATTGACCGTGACAAGATGAAGAGATTTGCCCAAGTTCTAAGCACAGGTGTCAGAACTAGAACTAGCACTCGAGTCTCCTCACTGCCAGGCCAGCGCTCTCTTGTTCAAGGTTATTCAAGTAATTAATGAAGATGCTTTCCAGCAACACCCAGCTTCCGCACCCTCTCACATCCCCCTGCCCCATCACACCCAGCCTGTGCCTAACACACAATGGGAACATCTTACTGCTATAACGTGCATTTGTATCCACTGTCTCCTCTACGTCACATGGTTGAGTGCTCCTGTCTTAGATGCAGAGCTGATATTCAAGACAAATATTTAACAACTGGTGTGGCCCAGGCGCTGACCAGTGGGAAGGGACGCTGCCTTACTGCTGGATCAAGGACCTGGAGGCTCCCCTCCCCCTGCAGTGTGTGGGGAGATCAGAGGGATCTCAGGGAAGCCCTGCTTAGAGGCAGCTTCTGAAGGGAAACAGGTAAAGGATCCAGTCTTCTGTAATTACCGTACTACGTGTACAATGCTTCCGATTTATTATTCATTCAACAAATATTAAGTACTGACAATGTGCAGAATCTTATGGGAAAAACAAAGGCAGTCAGACATGCTCTCATGTCCTACCTTGTTTCCTAGTAGAACAGATAAGAGATGTACCTCAAGGGGCCAGCCGGTGGTGTAGGGGTTAAGTTTGTGCGCTCCGCTTCACCAGCCCCGGATTCGCAGGTTCGAATCCCAGGAGTGGACAAACACACTGCTCATCAAGCCCTGTTGCAGCAGCGTTCCATATACAAAATAGAGAAAGATGGGCGCTGGTGTTAGCTCAGAGCTAATCTTCCTCAGCAAAAAAAGAGGAGGATTGGCAATGGATGTTAGCTTAGAGCCAGTCTTCCTCACAAAAAAAAAAGAAAGAAAGAAAAAGAAAAAATAAATATACCTCAATAGCAACAACAGAAATCAGAAAGTTATCTGTGTTTTAAGACAGGTCCAGGAAAATGGGTATGGCTGTTGACAAAAAAGGAGGGATCCTTTCTGGTTGTAGATCATAAAAGGCTTTCTGGAAGGCTCATTTCAGCTGTGGCTTTTAAAGGGTGGGGAGGATTTGGTGAGGAGGAGCTGAACGGGACGAGCATTCCAGGCTGCGAGAAGAAGATAAGCGGGCGCATCGCTAAGAAATGGTAGGGAAAGAAAGGCAACAGCTGGAGGCCAGCCTGGCTGGGGCCACTGGGCGCACGCGCAGGAGTGGGTGTGGTAGACAGGTAAGGGAGGGTCGGCAATGACCGTGTGCTCTGGAGCAGTACTCTCTGGGTTCAAGCATGCTCCCTGGGAGCCCTCCCATTTCTAAACTGGCCAGGCACAATCCCTCTCCCCGCTCCCCCCCCCCCCCCCCCCCCGTTCTGACCATACCGGAGAACAAGCAGGCATTTGCCAAGTGGCCTAAGGATTACATCCTTTTGCCTGGCTCTGACGGGCCAGGGAAGAATTGGCGATTGAATGCTGCCCCAGGAATCGCTGCCTGGGAACAGGATGCATTCTCTCAGCCTGCTTGGAGGCAGCCCAGCGCGGAGTCTGGCTCTAGCCCAATCTGGTTTCGGAGCCAGGAGGGAGTACGTGGCAATGGGCGGTGGGTGCTCCCTAGTTCCTAGCACTGACTCAGTTGAGGCTGGAGGAGGGAAAGGGGAGAGTCGGTCAAAGGCAGATCTGAAATAGGAGTAGGGAGACAACACTGGGAGAAGTCATTTGAGAAGAACGATCATTCTCCGAGTCTGCTGTAGACAAAATTGGGAGAGATCAAAAAGTTGCTTTTACCATCTCCTATAGTGTATATGAGTCCCTCATAATTTTAGTTCAGTGACAGAAACTAGCAACGTGCTAATCGGAAAGAGCATGCGCTTTGGAGTTCCACCCATCTGGTCCCAGTCCCTTCCTTGTCTGGAGGAGAGCACAATACCATTTACCTAGAAATGATGCATTGGCAGGGAGGGTTCATGGATTCAAGATGAAGTCTAGGAAAGGGGAAGTTAGTGGATAATAATTTGTCAGGGCTTCTCCACCATAATGCAAGAAAGATGGAGCTCTGTTCTCCATGACTGAGCGAGTCTTAACCAGAAATATTGGTAGAGCAAATGCAGATAGGATAACTAGTTACCCTTGTCTGTGGGCTGTGTTTCCTGAGGACAGCCACCTCTCTCTGTTCTTATTCTGCACCCACCAATCTGCCTTCTGATCTGCAATCCAGTTTCCTGAGTGGACTTGCTTTAGAGCATCCTGTATACATAACCAGCTCCAGGTTTCAAACAAAGCCTTTCTCCTATTGTGTTGTTTTTCATATTAGAGCCTTTAATCATATTCTCAGAGGTCCATGAATTCTTTAGAATAATTTAAAATTTTGTGTTTTTATTTTAAAGATAATATTAAAATTTTAACAAACCTTCAGCTGGATCGCCACCTTTTTACAAAGTAATGCCCTGTAATATCAATGCCCAGACTGGATTTGCATTTATGACTGCTTTGGTCAAGTGATCACCCAAAGTCTCATAATGTAAGTGTGAATGCAATGTTTCTCAAACTGGGGTATATTCAAGAGTCTACAAGTTTTCAAGTCTGAGAAACATCTCCTATTATAAGTAATCTGACAAGCTGGTTAATACATCAGTCTCTTATAAGTTTGACTGTGATGAATTAATCCTTTCTGGCTTAATCACCCCGAGTGAAGGTGCCCAGTGGTTACTGGGTCTGTAAAGCTAAAGATCAGATCTGTGGTGTCTGGACCAATACATTGCCAGTCAGGGCAGCAGCCAGATGGCTTCCTCCTGAAAAGCTCTACTCTCTTCTCTGTGACAGATGGACTGTGATTGGTTAATCAGACAAACCAATCTTAATTTTGAAATAGAAGACTTTCTGGTCCTGGGTAAGTCCCTTAATCTCTGCTCTCAACTTTGTAAAATACAGGCCATACCACCACTACCACTGCTGCCAGCAGGGATGTTGTGCTAATCATTTCAGGCTTTCTGCCGTGCTGGGTCTGTCTGGCCCTGCTCCTGACACAGCACTCTAAGGGGCTTACAATTTGCCAAGAGACCAATGAGGGGGAAGAGGCATGAGAAAGAACGTTTTGGGAAAGTCATCCCTGAGGTCTGGAGACTAGCTGTGGTGGAACTGTGCAAAGTTTCTGTAGGCAAATAATGCATCTGAGAGACATCTCAGAGACTGGGTCAGAGCAGCAGTAAGCATGTTTTGGATGCAAGTAATAAAGGCGACCCACTGACTCTTGTAACTAGAAGTGCAGAGGTGGATCAGGCTTCAGGTGTGGAGCCAGTGGCTCAGCACTGCTCTCAGGCCAGTTTCTTTCTGCCACTCTGCCTGCCAAACACAGCATTGGTTCCACCCCCAGGCTGGCTCTCCTCATGGGCATAGGATGGCTGCCAGCAACATGTGGGTCCTGTGCTTCCTCATTTGGGGATGTTTCCAATCAGCACTCCAAGCAAGTATTCCAAGATTCACCCTGATTAGAGTCCTCCTTGACATCTCTCTTCTCCAACATTCACATCCAATCTGTCAGAAAATGGTCAGTTCTGCCTTCAAAATATATCCAGCATCCAATCACCATCTCTGCTGCTACCGCCCCACTGCCAGCCATCAACATTTCACCTGGGGTACTAGAGTCATCTCCAAACTGGTCTCCCTGCTTCTGCTCCTGTCCCCCAACAGCAGCCTGCATGATATTTTAAAAATGTAAGTCAGATCATGTCACTGCTCAGAATCTTCCATTGGCTCCCCATCTCACTCAAGTAGAAGCCAACGACCTTGCAATGCCCCTTAAGGGCACAATCTGGCTCCCCTGTGACCCTTCTGACCTCAGCCCCTGCCACTCTCCTCCCCTTCTCACTCTACTACAGCCACACTGGCCTCCTGTTTCTGTTAACATGCCAGGTGTGCTCAGCCTGTGACTGGGGACTTTATATTGGCTGTCCCCCTGCCTGGACCACTCTTCTTCTGGAGAGTCACATGGTTACCTGAGTCATGGTGTCAGTGAAGCCTACCCAGGACACCCATTGAAAATTCAATGCCTGCAGACCCTCTGCACTTGCAATCCCCCAACACTGCTTATTTTTTTCTACAGGACTGCTCACCTAGTGTATTTATTGATTGCTTCCTCCCATTCTACATTCAGCTAGAATGTAAGGCACTTGTGTCCATTTGTTTTGCTGATGTATCTCCAGACTCTAGAACAGTATTTAGTTCATAGGAGGTGCTAAAAAAATTTTGTTGAATGAGTGAATTGGCCTGGCTTGAACACCCACTCTGAACTCTTAGTGGGAGAATGCCTAAGTCCTTAAAGCTAGGAATAGGACCTACCAACGTTGGACCACGCTGGGTGTCTCCAGAGCGTGGAATTTAGATTATTCTCTAAAAAAGAAACTGGTGAGAATCAACAAATGATCCATGAGGTTAACAGCACCTGTGGTGCTTATGTACAATGATTATTCTTGGGTCTCACCACAAACTTAGAAATCAAAATTTCGAGGGGCAGGGGTCATAAATCTGCTTTTTTTGTTTGTTTCTTTCTTTCCTGTTCTTTTTTCTTTTTCTTTTTTTAAATCAGCAGCCTCCAGATGATTTTTCTATTCACTAAAACCGAGAATAGTGGGAGAGCGTGTGTAAATGCTTGGCAGGGGCAACAGAGGTGTAATGTGAGTCATAACTGGAGTGTGGCGAGGAGGACTGAGATAGAATAAATGGTACTGACATATCAGAAGAAAGGACATATAAACACAAGAAGGACGATGTTCTTAGATCTAGGAAAACGAAACCCAAAGACCAAAATTTGGGGAGTGTTTTTCCAGTACTGCCCAAGGGACAAAGACTAGATCTAGGGATTACAGATAATCTGGTCACTGGACAGGGTTATGAGCTGATTCGTCAAGCTCCACAATATGAAATAGTCTGCAAAACCATCTCTATTAGTTTGTTAGGGCTGCCATAATAAAGTTTAAACCAACTAAGTGGTTTAAATAATTCATTGTCTCAAAGTTCTGGAGGCCAGAAGTCTGAGATCAGGGTGTCAGCAGGATGGGTTCCTTCTGAGTGAGCGCTATGAGGAAGAATTCATTCCATGCCTCTCTCCTAGCTTCTGCTGGTTTGCTGGCCATCTTTGGAGTTCCTTGGCTTATAGAAGCATCACCCCAATCTCTGCCTTCATCTTCACATGGTGTCCTTCTTCTATGAGTGTGTCTGTGTCCAAATTTTCCTTTTTTTTTTTATTACAAGGATGATGTTGCAGAAGTATATGTACTGATATATAAAGTTGTTTACATCATATTGTTAAGGGACAAATGCAGGTTTTATACATGTAGGTATATATGTCTATATGTATAATTACAAATTTAAAAATATTTGTTTTTGAATATTTACACACACAGGCAAAAATCTGGAAGAATATTTCCAAGTTGAAACCGTTACGATTTTTGAGAGTTGGAGTTCTGGTTAGATTATTACTTCTTTTTGTTTGCTTATCTGTGGTATTTCTTGATTCTTCTACAACAGATATGCAATATTTAAAAAAAATGGCATTTTTATTTCTAGCCCTTAAATATAACTAGATTAACACCTGGTTAAATTTCATTCCAGTTTATAGAACTAGATTTTGCTTTTGACATTTTTATAATCATATTTAATTAATCTCTGAATCCGAAGGAGAGTTTTCATTTAAGGGCTACTTTTTGTTCAACAATACAGTTATTTTTTTTAATTCAATTTATTTAAACTAAAAACAAAAACAGTTTACCCATTTCTCCCATCCCCTCCCCCCACCTCTGGCAATCACCAATCTGTGGTCTGTATCTATGATCTTAGTTTTTTTTTTAATATTTTTTTTTCTAGATTCCACATATAAGAGAGATCATATGGTATTTGTCTTTCTCTGTCTGACTTACTTCACTTAGCATAACACCCTCAAGGTCCATCCATGTTGTCACAAATGGCAAGATTTCACTCTTTTTTATGGCTGAATAATATTTCATTGTATATACATCACATTTTCTTTATCTATTCATCCACCGAAGAACACTTAGGTTGTTTCCATATCTTGGCTATTGTAAATAATGCTGCAATGAACATGGGGGTGCATATATCTTTTCAAATTAGTGTTTTTGTTTTCTTCAGATAAATACCCAGAAGTGAAATTGCTGGATCACAAAATAGTTCTAGTTTTTTATTTTTTGAGGAACTTCCATACTGTTTTCCATAGTGTCTGCACCAATTTACATTCCCACCAACAGTGCACAAGGGTTCCCTTTTCTCTGCATCCTTGCCAACACTTTTTATTTCTAGTCTTTTTGATAATAGCCATTCTGACAGATGTGATATCTCATAGTGGTTTTGATTTGCATTTCCCTATGATTAATGATGTTGAGCATCTTTTCATGTATCTGTTGGCCATCTGTATGTCTTCTCTGGAAAAATGTCTATTCAGATCTTCTGCCAATTTTTTTTTTTCCCTCAAAGCCCCAATAGATAGTTGTATGTCATAGCTGCACATCCTTCTAGTTGCTGTATTTGGGACACGGCCTCAGCATGGCCGGAGAAGCGGTGCGTCGGTGCGCGCCCGGGATCCGAACCAGGGCTGCCAGCAGCGGAGCGCACGCACTTAACCGCTAAGCCACAGGGCCGGCCCCTGCCCATTTTTTAATCAGATTGTTTGTTTGCTCCTAGATTGTATGAGTTCTTTATATCTTTTGGATATAAGCCCCTTATCAGATATATGATTTGTAAATATTTTCTCCCATTCAGTAGGTTGCCTTTTCATTTTGTTGACGATTTCCTTTGCCATCCAGAAGCCTTTTAGTTTGATGTAGTCCCACTTGTCTATTTTTGCTTTTGTTGCTTTTGCTTTGGGTGTCAGAGTCAAAATATCATTGCCAAGACCTATGCCAAGGAGCTTATAGCCTGTGTTCTCTTCTAGAAATTTTATGATTTAAGGTCTTATGTTCAAGTCTTTAATCCATTTTGAGTTAATTTTTGTGTATGGTGTAAGATAGTGGTCCAGTTTCATTCTTTTGTATGTGGTTGTCCAATTTTCCTAACACCATTTATTGAAGAGATTGTCCTATGCCCATTGTATATACTCTTGGTTCCTATGTCGTAAATTAATTGACCATATATTCGTGGGTTTATTTCTGTGCTTTCTATTCTGTTCCATTGATCTGTGTTTCTATTTTTATACCAATACCATACTGCTTCAATTACTATAGCTTTGTAATATAGTTTGAAATCAGGGAGTGTAATGCCTCCAGTTTTGTTCTTCTTTTTCAAGATTGCTTTGGCTATTTGAAGTCTTTTATGGTTCTACACAAATTTTAGGATTGTTTGTTCTATTTCTTTGAAAAATGCCATTGGAATTTTGATAGGGATTGCATTGAATCTGTATATTGTTTTGGGTAGTATGGACATTTAAACAATACTGATTCTTCCAATCCATGAACACAGAATATTTTTCCATTTATTTGTGTCTTCTTCAATTTCTTTCATTAACGTCTTGTAGTTTTCAATGTACAGGTCTTTCACCTCCTTGGTTAAATTTATTCCTAGGTTTTTTATTCTTTCTCATGCAATTGTAAATGGGATTTTTTTCTTAATTTCTCTTTCTGATAGTTCATTATTAGTGTATAGATATGCAATAGACTTTTGTGCATTAATTTTGTATCCTGTAAGTTTACTGAATTTATTAGTTCTAACAGTTTTTTGATAGAGTTTAGGATTTTCTATATATAATATCATATCATCTACAAATAGTGACAGTTTTACTTCCTGTCTTGCCTAATTACTCTGGCTAGGACTTCCAATACTGTGTTGAATTGAAGTGGTGAGAGTGGGCATCCTTGTCTTGTTCCTGATCTTAAAAAGAAAGCTCTCAGCTTTTCACCATTGAGTATGTTAGCTGTGGGCTTATGATATATGGCCTTTATTATGTTGAGGTACGTTCCTTCTATATCCACTTTGTTGAGAATTTTTATCGTAAATGGATGTTGAATTTTGTCAAATGCTTTTTCTGCATCTATTGAGATAATCATATGATTTTTATCCTCCATTTTGTTAATGTGGTATATCATACTGACTGATTTGTGGATGTTGAACCACCCTTGCATACCTGGAATAAATCCCACTTGATCATGATGTATGTTGTTTTAATGTATTGTTGAATTCTGTTTGCTAATATTTTGTTGAGGATTTTTGCATCTGTGTTCATCAGAGATATTGGCTTGTAATTTTCTTTTCTTGTGGCATCCTTGTCTCATTTTGGTATCAGGGTAACGCTGACCTTATAAAGTGAGTTTGGAAGAGTTTGGGAAGGATTTGTATTCTTCTTTGAATGTTTCGTAGAATTCACCAGTGAAACCGTCTGGTCCTGGACTTTTGTTTCTTGGGAGGTATTTGATTACTGATTCAATCTCCTTACTAGTAATTGATCTGTTCAGATTTCCTATTTCATTATGAATCAGTCTTGGTATGTTGTATGTTTCTAGGAATTTATCCATTTCTAGGTTGACCAATTTGTTAGTGTGTAGTTGTTCACAGTAGTCTCTTACGATCTTTTGTATTTCTGTGGTATCAGTTGTAACAGTTCCTCTTTCATTTCTGATTTTATTTGAGTCCTCTCTTTTTTTCATGGTGAGTCTAGCTACAGGTCTGTCAATTTTGTTTATCTTTTCAAAGAACCAGCTCTTAGTTTTGTTGATTTTTTCTATGGTCTTTTTAGTTTCTATTTCATTTGTTTCTATTCTAATCTTTGTTATTGCCTGCCTTCTACTAACTTGGGGCTTCATTTGTTCTTTTTCTAGTTCCTTGAGGTATAAAGTTAGATTGTTCATTTGAGATTTTTCTTGTTTCTTGAGGCAGGCATTTATTGCTGTGAACTTCCCTCTTAGAACTGCTTTTGCTGAATCTCACAAATTTTAGTATGTTACATTTTCATTTTCATTTGTCTCCAGGTATTGTTTTTATTTCTCTTTTGATTTCTTCTTTGACCCATTCGTTGTTCAGTGGCATATTGTTAAATCTCCACATATTTGTGAATTTTCCAGTTTTGTGTAATTAACTTCTAGTTTCATAACATTGTGATCAAAAAAGATGCCTGATATGATTTCTGTCCTCTTAAATTTATTAAGACTTGTTTTGTGGCCTAACATATGATCTATCTTGAAAAATGTTCCATGCGCACTTGAGAAGAATGTATATTCTATTGCTTTTGGATAGAATATTCTGTAAATATCTGTTGAGTCCATCTGGTCTAACGTATGGTTTAGGTCAAGTGTCCTTATTGATTTTCTGTCTGGATGATCTATCCATTGATGTAAGTGGGGTATTAAAGTCCCCTACTATTATGTATTTCTGTCTATTTCTCCCTTTAGGTCTATTAATATTTGCTTTATATATTTAGGTGCTCATATGTTCAGTACATAAATATTTACAAATGTTATATCTTCTTGTTGGATGACTCCTTTATCATTATGTCTTTGTCTTTTTCTACGCCTTTGTCTCTTAATACAGTCTTTGTTTTAAAGTCTATTTTGTCTGATCTAAGTATAGCTACTCCAGATTTCTTTTGGTTTCCACCTGCATGGAATATATTTTTCCATCCCTTCCCTTTCATTCTGTGTGTCCTTACATCTAAAGTGAGTCTCTTGTAGGCAGCATACAGATAAGTCTTGTTTTTTTATCCACTCAGCCACTCTATGTCTTTTGATTGGAGAATTTAGTCCATTTACAGTTAAAGTAATTATTCATAGGTATGTGCTTATTGCCATTTTGTTGTTTTCTGGCTGTTTTTGTAGTTCCTCTCTATTCCTTTCTTTTCTTGCTCACTTTCTTTGTGGTTTGATGATTTTCTTTAGTGGTATGCTTATATTTCTTTCTTTATCTTTTGTGTATTTACTACAGGTTTTTGCTTTGTGTTTACCATGAGGTTTACATAAAACAACTTATATCTATAACAGTCTATTTTAAGTTGATAACAACTTAAGTTTTATCCTATCCCTTTTTATAAGGATACCAGTCATATTGGATTAGGGGCAACTCTACTCTTAATCTTAACTAATTCATCTACAATAACTCTATTTCCAAATAAGGTCACATTCCAAGGAGTTAGGTCTTCAACATATGAATTTGGAGGGGACAGAATTCAACCTATAACACCAACCATTTCTCTCTTGTGATTTTAAGATCACCAAACAACTTTCTAGTTACTAGGATGGTTCCCCAGTTACCGAGGATTTAGCAGTGAGGGAGCTGGAGAACATACATGAGTCTTCTGGCCACTGGAGATGAATGTCCCCATTGTGAACTGGCATTCTGTTCACTCAAGAGTCTTCAGTGAGTCTGGCTAGCATGAATCAGTCCCTGAGAGCGTGGTCACTCTGCTTGCATTGACAATGTGAGTTTATAGTTTCACTACATAACTGTGATGACCCCCCATAGGCCCTGTTTGCAGAATTGGTTGGCTTCTCTCTCTGCTATTATTGTGTCCTCTCTATAACTGCAAGGGGGAACTTCATCTTAAAAGATTCAGAAACACAGCTAGCGAAGCCAGGAGATGTGGCTAGTGCACACCCCTCGCCACCCCTGTTTCCCAGCCATCTCTACAACAAACCTACTTTTAAGGTTCCAGGCCTGACATCCTCAAAAATGAAGGATGTCATACTGTGTGCCCTCATTAAAAAGAGGATAGAGGTACCTGAGTCGCAGGTGGGGATTCCCAGATATTTTGCCACAGATAGTGATAGTCCGTCCTATCACTGGCCCCATCTTCACTGAACAACAGGCATTTTGAAAAGAAGTAAACTTCTGAGAGTTAGTCCTGCAGACCAGGGTAAATAAAGCTATCAACCCAGGAAAATACCCACCTGTCTTTACTATGCCATCTGGTAGGATAGCTCCCAATACCTTTTGTATCAGGACCCTCCACCAAGGAGAAGGAAGGTCTTGATTTCAACTTAAACAAATATTCTTGCTTATCATATCCTCTTCTGGCTCCATCAAATATCTTTCAAGTCCTGTATCCCTGGAGAGAACACAAGGCTAAGACTTAAGTGGAGATTCTTAGAAGCCCTAGATATTGTCATAAACTAGGAAAAATGTTTTCTTAGATTAGCTTAGACAATTTATCAATTAATCTCCTTGTTCTAGCCATTGAAAAGGATATAATCAAATGGCCTTAAAATGGCTCAGTTATGGTTGGTTAAATATATAACATGAACTCTGTGGGCCATTAGCACTAACTCTAAGCTTGAGAGTTTTAGATCCAGGACAGGTTTCTTTAAAACTCAAACCATAACAGCCCAAACTTGAGTACAATGAGATTTCCAAACCCTAGTGGTTGGCCCAGAAATTCAATCCAACAAAATCTTAATATAGTAGAAGCCCTCTTAATGAAACACTGCTTAACCAACTCACTAGATTCACCTTCACTCTCTATTCCTCTGTAACCCCATGAAGCCAGGTGCACTGAATACTAGGAGACTACTCTTTGATGCAGTATTTTTCAAACTGTAGGTCTTCATATCAATTTACTGGGTTGAAATAATTCACTAGGTCATGACTAGCATTTTTTAAATGAAACAATACAGAACAGTTGAATTGTATACTTAGAATCAGTTATTTATTCTAAAATGTGTTTATGCCCATTACAGAAAACAATGAAATATGAGTGTAAAAAAAAAAACAAAACAAAACCCAAAATAAACAAATAAAAAAATCAGACATCAAAAATGATGTAAAAAAGAAGTTGAATGCTTTGAAAAGACTCCATAAAGGCAGGTCACTAAAAAATAAATAACAAAAACTGATGTCAAATTAGTTGCGAGCTAAAAAACCGTAAAAGATGAGGAAAGAAATTGTAAAGCCTAAAACTGATATTGTTTTACAAGTGTCTTTAAGCTCTCTCTCCACTATAGAAAAACAAAGGCTGGACATCCTAAACCCAGTGTATCAAGAGTGGAGCTAATGCAAGAAAAACAATGCGTAATTTCAGTCAGAGGACCCACACAGTGATTCCAACACCTAAAGACTGGGGAATGAATGTACAATTACATGCTTTAAGTAAAACCAAAAAATTTAAAGTTTAAGGTGTTTTATCAGTCTCAATCATAGTGATAAAAGGACTTACATTATTTTTAAATTTTGGCCAGTCCATGGAATAGGATTTGAATGTTGTAAACTCACTGCAACTATCAATGAAGGAAGGAATCACAAAGAATATCCTTATTGTATCAGAGAATGTAATCAGACAGCTAGTGTATAAGACAACATGATTAGAGCAAAGTACAGAAAAAAATAATAGTCTCACCCACTTATAAGCTAGAGTCGTAATCAGCCCAGATAACCAGTTTTCTATGAAGCTTTTCCTGTCTCCTCCTTCTTGCTGTCCTCTTGTGCCACTAGAACTGGCTCTTCCTTAGTGTCCCACTGGCTGCTTTAAGTTTGTCTACCCAGGGACCTACCAAAGCCCCTGAGATAATTCTCTCTACCTCATTGTTTATATATGCATGTCCATCAACTAGACCCTAAGCTCCTGGAAGGCCCAAGTCTTGCCTAGTATTCCCAGCATCAGCATGGAGCTTGGCACTGGGTAGGTGCGTGGCAAATTTTTGTTGAATGAATATTTCTGTGCACAGATAAATCAAGATGTTGTCCTAGTTTTCAATAAAAACGGAAGGTAACTCTTTTTTTTTTTCTCCCCAAAGCCCCAGGGCATGGTTGTATATCCTAGTTGTAAGTCCTTCTAGTTCTTCCATGTGAGCTGCCACCACAGTATGGCAACTGACAGACCGGTGGTGTGGTTCTGCGACAGGGAAGTGAACCCAGGCGGATGAAGCAATGAGAACGCTGAACTTTAACCACTGGACCATCAGGGCTGGCTCAGAAGGTAACTCTTTTTGAAGTAAATTGTAAATTTGGAAATTAAAAAAAAAAAGTGTTACAGTAATACAAGCAGGAGGGCAGTGGTGCATCTTTAAGCCAAAAAAGAAAATCATTGATTAGGTCAAAGTTCACTAGACTGTTACAGCTTGGTTGAAATAACCATTAAGACCATTCCACTCACACTGCCTTGACTCTGGATTTAATATGAACACTTTTATGGTTTTGGTTCCCTGCCTGGATCTTGAAATTTCAAAGGAAGTCCCCTAAATAGGCAAGACAAATATTCTGGTCACTGAAAAGGAAATGTCTTTATACTTCAAACTGCTGAGTTGATTTTCTACCACAAATCAGAAAAGATTGTCTGGTCTGGAAAAATAAAATGAAAAGTTAGAAGAAAATTATTGCTTTTATTCTCAGGATCTTTTTTCCCTCCATCTCTACATATCCAAAATATGATCATTAAAAAAAATTTTAAAAACAAAAACAAGAAAACAAAATATGATTATTTTTATCAGCTAAGTTATATATATAATTAAAGTACTTTTCCTGAGTAACAGAATAATACATACTGACTGTAGAAAAGTTGGAAAGGACTAAAAATTATAAAACAGGAGAAAAAAACCCACTCCTAATCCTACTAGACCAGGGCATCAACTCTAACAGTTGGCATGCTGTTCCAATTGTCTTCTTTGCAGTTTTCCTTATATAATTGGGATTACTATACATGATACATTTTTATGGTCCTAAACTAACAAGATAACTTCATATATTAAGTTTTCTTCTCCTTACCCTGCCCCATGAAGAGTTTTCCTTTTCCATAACTTCAAATTTTCTAGAAAAATCTCTCTATCAGTGTGATTTTATTAATCAATCAACAAACATTTATTGAATACAAGCTATGTGCAATGTGCCAAATTGGTGCCATTGAGTATACTTCAAAATAAAAGTGACTATGTTTAAAGAACTGAAAAAGCAGACTGAGGAAACAAGCTATCTACACACAAAGAAAATATATGTCAAGCAACCCCCTGTTTAATGAGTTAGGTGCCAAAGTAAAAAGGTACAGAAGGGGAGATACCAAGGGTAGCTTAGGAGCAAAGGGGCTTGTGGCTCTGACAGATAAGACTAGATAAACTCTACATGATCATTTCATCTACTCCTCTAGTCTACTTTGTGAGGTGGGTGTTATTATTATCTCCATTTTACAGCAGTGGAAACGGCAGCCTAGGGAGATGAAGCAATTTGCCTCAAATCACAGAGCTAGTTAGTGGTGGAGCTGAGAGTCAACCAAAGTGTCTCTCCAGAGTTGAGCTCTTAACGCTGCCTTCTGTGAGATGTCCAAAGGCCCAAGGGAGACTAGAGAGTCAAAGAAGGGGAAACATCCAATCAAGTTTAGCAGAAACAAAAGTATGAGCTTGTAACCTGGGTTTGGGAGCTGAGAATGACAGGCAAGAAGTGAGAACAAATGCAATACTCGTCACTATTTAATGAGCAACTTCCCAGGAGATGACCACGGGCAGGACAGGAACGGGAGGCAAGGTGTCTGGAGCATTCAGCACTGCAGGTCCGGAGCTTCCCTGGGGATCACCTGCTCTTTTGAACTCAGACAAGCGGCCCCGCCTTCAGGCAGCCCTAACTCTTCACCCCACCACTCACTAGAGGTTTGGACAGAGGGGTTCCTGGAAGAAAAACCCTCATCCCACACGGACGCTCGCAAGCCTCTGTACACGCTCGCATTCACACACCTTGAGCCTGGAAGACTGAGAACCACCCCCGCCAACACGCGCGCGTGCGCGCGCGCGCACACACACACACACTTCCTCTGCAAGTTTCCAACATGGGGACCGCAGAAATGAAGACCTCATTTTCACAACCGGGAGCCCCTTGAAGGGCTGGTCGAGGAATCGGAGAGCCGCATTGAACCCCCGACCACCAAGCTGCCGCCTTTCAGATCTGAGCACCAGACCCGAGATGCACTCTTGGCCATTGCTTTCTACAGAAAGCACAGCGTGGCCACTCTCTAGTCTTAAACCTGAAAGTTGAAGAGGCAAGAGCAAATCTGAACTGGCCTCAGAGGCTGCGGCGACCTCCGCCAGCCGCCCCTCCTTCCGCGGTTTCTGCTCTGACTTCGCTCACTCCCCCGGACTGCGGACGCCCCCGGCCGCGCCCCGGCTGTCCCCCAGCCCGCCCCGGGACCCGCGGGCCGAGCGGGGCCGGTGAGCGCGGGAACAGAAGTTGACGCTGCCCTTCGACGTTGTGAGCTGCTCCTCAGCCTCCCTCTTCCGACTGCCGAGGCCCCGGCCCGGCTCCGGGCGCGCCCAGCGGGTCAGGGCCAGGACTGGCGGCCGGCGCGGGAGGTCTCGGCTCCCCGGCCCCGCCCCCGCCCCTCCCTGCCCCCGGGGCGCGCCGCCCGAGCGCCCCGCCCTCCCCGCCCGCCTCCCCTCCCGCGGCCTCGCGGCCCCCACTCACGGCTGTCTCCTCCCCCTCGTCCTGTTCCCCCTCTCCCTCTCCTCCACTCTCCCAACCCCCGACTCTCCCCGCCCACTCATCTTCCCACTACGCCTCTCTCTCCCCCTTCCCTCCCGCTCCCCTCCCCCGGGGCTCCGCAGGGAAGGGGGCACCGGGCAGAGGTGAAGACCCGGTCCCTCCCTAGGGAGCTGGAAGCTGGGGAACTGGAGCCCCGGCCTCTCTGCCTGCCTGTGTCCCGAAGCTTCCGGACCCAGATCTGCAAACTGAGCAAGGGACACCCGCCAAGCAGGTTAAAGGCGCGCAGATGGGTGTCGAGGAGGCTCTTTCGGCAAATGAAGCTTTTCACAGGAGTGACTCCTCCCTTAGGACCCGGAGAACTAGGAGGCGAGATTGCAACTCCTTAGAGCAAATGTGTGGACGCAGGTGAGGCTCGTAGCCCAGAGGCACGGCGCAGAGTGGGAAAAATTTTAGGTGCAGGAGCAAAAGGCCCAGGTCAGACCTAGCTTGCCTGTGTCCTGGGCCTCTTCAAGGGGATCTGAGCCCCCTTGATGTCCCTGCAAGCGCCCTCCAGGCCCTTGAGGTGCTAGAACCAGCTTTAGCGCCTTCCCCTAGTAGTCATCAAGGCTTCACTAGAAACAGTAGAGCCAGTATTTTAGGTTGGGGGGAGAGGATTACAATCCCAAATCATAGGAATTGAGCCAAATTTTCATTTGACCAAAAAGCAAGATGATGTGCTCAAGAAAAAAAAGTCAGTTGGAAGTGCAGGAAGGTGGTCGGATCTAGAGTACAAAGATTGGCTTAAATCTTGGCGTTGCCTCTGGCTAGTTTAGGCCTTGAACAAGTCACTGAAGCTCTTTGAGACCATTTCTTCCACTATAAAATGGAGTAATAATCCCTACCCTCAGGGTTGTTGTGAGGAGAGACTGAGATAATGCATGTGATAATGTAAACTATAAAATGCCATACAAATGTAAGCTATTATATCTTCAGAGATTTATGGTCCAATCGAAGGAGAAAAAGAAACAGTTTCACTCTAACTTCCAATAAGACCACAGTGAAAGCCATATTTCCCAACACTGTTTTAGCAGTACCCTGAAGGAGACCCTGGGGATCTGTGGGACTGTCACAAAATTCTTGCAAAATTGTCTTAACTAGGATACTTCTATTTTACCATTATTAAAAAATAGCTTGCGGGGCCGGCCCGGTGGTGCAAGCGGTTAAGG
The DNA here is from genome assembly GCF_020826845.1 of Diceros bicornis minor. Taxonomy (NCBI): domain Eukaryota; kingdom Metazoa; phylum Chordata; class Mammalia; order Perissodactyla; family Rhinocerotidae; genus Diceros; species Diceros bicornis. Next base: position 54,964,325 of record NC_080749.1, read on the forward strand.
GTGCTCTCTCCACTGTGGCGGCCCAGTGTTCGCCGGTTCAGATCTAGGCGCACATCGACGCACTGCTTGTAGAGCCGTGCTGTGGCGGCGTCCCATGTAAAATAGAGGAAGATGGGCACGGATGTTAGCCCAGGGCCAGTCTTCCTCAGCGAAAAGAGGAGGATTGGCATTAGATGTTGGCCCAGTGCTGATCTTCCTCACAAAAAAAAAAAAAAATAGCTTGCCATTTAGTACATCTGAGAAGAGGGAATGTTATGAATCAAAGATCAAGTGTCAAAATAGTGAAAAGATAGATGAACATTCAGAAACATTCAGTTAAGCCAAATAAAACAAGTTGTTTGTTGTGGTTTTACAAGAGGATTCCTCAAAGCCTTTGGAATGCATATTGTGACTCAAAAGAGATTCCCAGGAATCAACACTTCAGGACTGACGGATCGTCTCAAGAAATAGTCTTGAGCACCAAGCCTATCTTTTACTCATATCCTCACAGGCAGATTAAACTGATCTCATACATGGGATTTCTAAGCTTTTGGACCTGAGGCAAGTCATTGCAATTTCATCTTCCTCATCTGTAGCCAAATGCTGGCAAAGAATTAAATGTCATAGAGTCATTAACCAAACTTTTATTGAGTGCCTGTGTGCCAGGCACAGCCCAGGGCTATAAGTACACAAGCACGTGACACAAGTAACACTCCAGCCCTCAGGGAGTTCCCAGTCTCAGGAGGAGACAAGCACAAATAATGACAGTGACAGTGCCATCAGCCATTCACTTTAAGCAGCTGTCAGTTGGCCTAGAGTGAAAGTCTGGTCTCAAACTCAAATGCCTACAGAGAAGAGACAGGTAACATAAGGTGAGAGGCTGAGAGGCCTGGTCTGAAGGGGGAGCCACCATGAAGCAGGCAGCGATTATTGACATGCAGGGCCAGGTTATGACGTCTCCCAATCTTTCAGGAGAAGCCAGAAATCTGAATACTTCTGTGAAATCACCTGATTTCTAAATGTTGTCAGCTAATTCAAACTTATAGAAAAACACTTGCAAGACCATCAAAACTCATTCTGTGAGCTACCAGTTTGTAACTTCTGGCCTGCAACTACCTAGGTCACCAAAACTATTCAAAAGGGTGACAGGAACACAAGAAGATTGAGAAACACTGCTTTATAGCTACTGTCACTAAAGGAAGCAGAAATGCCAGATAAATAATATTTAATCTTCATAACTATCCAGAAATAGTTATGTGCTGATCTTATTATTTTGATTATAATAACCTGTGTGAATAAGTCACTAGGATACTGTACCTCAGTATATCCGTCAAAAAACAAAAACGAGGGCAGGCCTGGTGGCAGCACAGCGGGCAGCGGTTAAGTGCGCACGCTCCACACCGACGCACCGCTTGTCAAGCCATGCTGTGGCGGCGTCCCATATAAAGTATAGGAAGGTGGGCACGGATGTTAGCCCAGAAACAATCTTCCTCAGCAAAAAGAGGAGGATTGGCAACAGATGTTAGCTCAGGGCTAATCGTCCTCAAAAAAAAGAAAAAAAAAAAATTTTGGCTCTACCTGGTTGGCAAAAAACTCTAAATTTTCCAAAGCAAAGCAAATGAATAGAAATGGTGAGAGGAACCTACAGGTTTGCTGAATCCAGATTATTGTTTTATGATTCCATCCCTTTAGGTTCTCAGAATACTTGAGTTTGGGGAGGAATCCTGGTGTCCACACATACTTTATTTATATAATTGTCAATTCTGTTTTAAAACTGCTGCCCAGTGCAGTTTGCATTTGTTTTGCCAAACATGTCACTGAACTATAGTTTTTTTGTTTGTTTTTTAAGGGATGGAGTTCTGAGCAAAGATGCTGAAGGATTACTGAAGAGGCACCCAAATACTGTCCTCCAGTTTGGCTAAGATTATTTCAAGGAGAAGCAAATAGGCAATTGATTAATTTGGTCAAGACCAAAGGTTAAATTATTTTTATTTTCAAATTGTTGGGAGGGTGGTGCTGGATTTGTGAGGAACGAAAGGAAAAAGTAGAGAAAGGAGGCAGAGAGAGAACATACAGCCCCTACTGTGTGCAGGCTGTGAGAAAGTATTATTATCCCAGTTTCACAGACACAGGGTCTAAAATAGGCATGAGATTTACTGCATCTCCATCTCTCAGCGGATAACCCGGCTCTCTGCCCACTTCATAGACGAGGTTTATGTGAAGTCAGCCTTCTGCCTTTACCTTTCCTGCATTATAAAAGTAGAACCTTCCCTGACCCGAGCCACACCTCCCATTCATGTGGATTCTGCCCTCATCTCTCCACAGAAAAAGCGCCTATTAAAATCACCAATACCTTTTCTTTGGCCAAACCCTCAGTGGTTAATTTTCAGAATTTTTCTGAAACATTTGACACGGCTCACCAATCCCTCCTTTTCTGAAACTGTCCTCCCTTAGATTCTGTGTGTCTCCTGTTTCTCTGACTGCTCTTTCTGAGTCTCCTTGGGCACCTCTCTCTCCTTTCCGTTACTAAAAGTTAACCCTTGCTTTCCTTCTCTTCTCCCTGGATGAGGTTATCCATGCCCACAGCTTCTATTATCACACAGACACTAGGTCTCTCATCTGTTTCTCAAGTCCATCCCACTGTCCTGAACTCTAGGTCAATGTGTCTATAATGTGTCCAAAGATAAGACATCTCCAAAAGGGATCCCACCGTTCTCTCAAAGTCATCATGTGAATAATTGAATGCATCACATTTACCCCAAATCCTGCTCTTTCTCCCCTATTCCTGCCCTTGATTATGGTATCTGTTACCTATGCTAGAAACCCAGGATTCATCATAAGCTCCTCTTCCTACATCCCCTGCATCAGGTCAGCCATCAGGTTTGATCTCAGTAGTTTATCTCCTCTTCACCTCCACAAACTACCTTGGTTTATCTCTCATCTGGACCACGTGTTCAGTGGTAACGTCACTTAACATCTTTAATGTCATTGACCTCTTGCCTCCAGTCTCAAACCCCTCTAACTCATCCTCCTCAATGCAGCTAGAACAGTGTCACCAGAATGACTGAAGACACACATCTGTTCACGTCACTCCCTGCTTAAAATCCTTTAGGGCTTCCCACCATCATTGGGATAAAGTCGAAACTACTTTGCCTCACAAACAGGGTCCTCTGTAATCTGACCCCTACAGACCACCTCTCCAGCCTTACTTCTCACTGCTTCACTCCTTGCACATTGTGCTCCAGTAAAACTATTACTCTTGTGCTAATGTGGATGGGATCCAAATATTTGCAACTCAGCATCTTTGTTAGCCTTAAGCCTTTACCTAGAAAGACCCCTGTCTTCCTTACAGCGGTCAATAACCAAACCAGAGAGTCATGCAGACTGCCAAATCACTGGAATAGGCTCTAGGGGACACCTCCTAATATAGTGAGCTCCCTGCCACAGTGTCTTTGAGATGGCTTTGCACGTCCCTCTTGCCTGCCTCCACCCTGCAGACTCTTGACTCATGTAACAAACTTCACCCTCACTTTTCCCAGCCAGCTTGCCTTTCATCCTCTTGGACCTCAGGAACCCTAGTGTTTGTCAATAGTGAACAGACGTGTGTCCCTTACTGTTGGGAGGGCTTGCTGCCAGTGTCATCTTATTTTGGAGAAAACTGCCTCCACGAAGAGAGCCCGGTTTCTCCTACAGGCCCTTGTCCATTCTGCTTCTGTTCCTAGCTGCGGCGTCTCAGTGGAGTTTTCCTCACAGAGAGGGGAGGCCCCACCTAGCCATTGGCTGAGGTCAGCCGACCTCATCGTCATCCGAGCCCTGTGGCTCCATGGATATTGTTGGTTAGGATGAGGCCAACTTGGGCATTCATGTTTTTCAAAAGTGAGTTTATTAAAAGAAAAATATTACATAAATGATAACCCATATGGTTTGTGGATAAGGCAAAACCTTGAAAGTTGTTCACAGATGGCTATAGTTGGGGAAGCATTCGTCCAGTGAATAACTCAAGTTGGCATCAAGGAGGGCACTGAGGGGTGAGGGAGGCCGGGGGTATAAGATGAGTGAAAGAAAGGAGAAGGGACTCCTGAATGGACTAGCCTGAGCCAGGGGGCCTTCCCTCACATCATCATACCTCTACACTCTTCCTCGAGTGTGGCTTCAGTTGCACTTGAATAGTAAGAAAATCCTAACGTTCTTGACAAGAAAACTCATTGGGGTTTTCAGCAGGAGGGAAGGAATTTTCATGACGCTATCCTACAATTAAGACTGGGCAGGAATTGCCTTTGGATGCTTGGCTCTATGTGCACAGAGGAGAGGGGCACAACTGTCACTCTGCAGCAATAAATTGCCAATTTAATTATCTATTAATGTCTTGCAAACTGTAAGTCATTTGATACTTTCTCCAAGAAAACATTTCCAAATTGTCAGCAGTCTCCCCTGCGTCCTAATTATTGTGTCACTGTGTTGGTTCCCTTTCTTTTTTCCACAAAATGGGTCCCTTGGCATTGGCTGATCATAGTTATCATTTTTTAATGACTAAATTTGATGGATTTACAAAGAGTTTCACCAAAGCCGCTGGCCATTTGGGCCTCTTGCATGAGCGTGAGACAAATGTGAGTTGAGTAATTCAATCTCAGCCATTTGTCAACACCTCAGAGGAGAAAATGTCAGCAGCACATGATGGTGATCAAACTAGTTATGAATTTGAATTTGGATGTTCTCATTCTAAGGATTGTAACTGCATGATGTTAACCATCTATTACCTTTAAATTTCAGTTTTTCTTTAAAAAAACTAGATACTGTCATGAGTTGCTTAATGACAGGGATGTGTTCTGAGAAATGCATCATTAGGCAATTTCATCACTGTGCGAACATCATAGAGTGCACTTATACAAACCTAGATGGTATAGCCACACCTGGGCTATATGGTACTATCTTATGGGACCACCATCACATATGCAGTCCATCATTGACCAAAACATCGTTATTCGCTGCATGACTGTAGTTTAATCTTTCTATCATAATTCTTGGCCTACCAACCATGGGTAGGAAAACACCAAAGGAACCAGAGATTTAGTCTACAATAATAATAATTACAAAAACAACAATAGCTAATGGTTGACAAGTACTTACTATTTGCTAGGCCCTGCTCTGAGTGCTTTCTGTGTATTGACTCATTTAATCCAACAAGAACTCTATGACATAGTTATTGTTATTATCCCCATTTTACAGATGAGAAACCGATGCACAGAGAGTTTTATTAAGGTTGCATAGCCAGGCACTGTGCCTCGAATCCATGCCCTTAAAACCAATCACCCCTCCAAAAGCAGCAGCATCTTTATTATTATCAAAAATACTTATTGACTACTTATGATGGGCATGTGAACTGCTTCCCATTTAATTCTCACACAGACCTCAAAAGGAAGTACAATTATTCCCCATTTCATGGAAGAGAATGCTGACCCTTACATAGCTATGTGCTAAAAGCCGTGTAACGACTAAGTATGGGGGCAGGGACAATGGATCCCTTAGCTCTTTACCACTGTGAGAGCTGCCTGTAAGGAAGGATTCTGATCCTGGCAGAACAGCAGGCCCCAAGTAAGATTAGCAGCCTATCAGCTGGGAAATTAGAAATGCCCTGGGAGGCCCTCTGGAGAAATGGCAGATTCCAGGACTGGAGCAGCTGGAGCTGACAATACAAGGTGAGCTTGGGGCATTTTATACTGACAGGAAGTAAAGTTGTGCTCAAAATGAACAAAACACGACAAGGATGAGGGCACGTCAGAAGGACACAGAAGCAAATCTGAAAGAGCTCCCAATGTCCAAAACTGGAACAATTTTAGCAACAAAATTAATAACAATAGTATTAGATTATAACTCAAAGAAAACATAGAGATCCGTGTGTTCATATTGATGGAAATAAATGATTTACCACATAAATAAATAAATAAGTAGAAGGGACAAACTGTCCTTACAGAAGGATTCCAAAATATAAATGTAGGCAGAATGGAGGATGTAGAAGATCACCATTAGAGCCCCACAGTGATAACTGACGGCAGGCAGGACCACTGAGGACTGGGGAAATTAGTGGTGAGACTTTAAGGAGAAGTCAGAAGGAGACTTAAGGAGGAGCAGGATCTTTGCAAAGCCTCACAGTGTCTACCTAAAAATACTAATTAATTACTGTGCTGGTTTTAACATATGTCTGCAAATTCTTTGATACTCCTTCCTCCAGAGAAGGAGCTTAATTCCTTTTCCTTTGAGTGTGGGCTGGATTTAGTGTGAATTACTGGTAACAAACAGAATATGGAAAAAGAAAATTAGTGACTTTACAAAGGTGGCAAAACTGGCAGATACCATGGTAACCAAGTGATCAAGGTCAACAACACTGTGATGTGTCATGCTCATATCATGAACCCCCTGGTACGACGTCATGAGAAAGGCACTTCCTCTCTGGGGTCTTCTTCCCCAAACTCATAACCCTCGTGTAGACATGAGAAAACATCAGACCCAAACACGACTGCAGGACATTCTACAAAATACCTGACCGATACTCCTCAAAAGTGTCAAGGTCGTGAAAAACAAGGGGAGCCTGAGAAACTCACAGATTGGAGACTACTCAGGAGACGTGACAAGTAAATACAACAACGTAGTGTGCTGGACTGGTTCTAGAACAGAAAAAAGATATTAGTGGAAAAGCTGGTGAAATCTGAATAAAGTCTGTAGTTTAGTTAATAGTCTCATATCAACGTTAGTTTCTCAGTTTTGGTAATTGTACCATGGTATGTGAGATATTAACATTAGGGGAAGCTGGATGAAGGGTATCAAGAGGGGAGCTCTTGGAGGGACTGGGTAGGCTATTGATAACACCTTGCACCTGCAGACGGCTTTGTAACGATCTAGTGCTTATGTGTGTTCTCTCATCGGACTGGACCCATGCCCCCCAGTTGTATGTTTTTCTCTATTGCTTTCAAAAGCCTGGAAGAGGATTTGAGAAAACAAGTAGCCTGCTTAGGGAGTAGCAGAGTGGACATGGAAACAGCTCCATCCAGGTGATGGAAAAACTAAGAAAATCAGAATATAATATGGACTTTAGTTAATAACATCATTATTGGTTCATTAATTGTAACAAAGGTACCGTGCTAAGGTAAGATATTAACAATGGGGGAAGTTGGGTGTGGGGTATACGGGAACTCTCTGTGCTATTTTCTCAATTTTTCCGTAAAATTAAAACTATTCTGAAAAATAAAATCTAACATAAACATAAGAAATTGCCCACCTGTGCTGCTAAGGCAAACAGAGCTGAGAGACTCACTGAAGGTTCAGCAGAGCTGCGCTGGTTTGGCTCCATGGGACTTGAGAGGGTGCCCAGAGAGAGAGGAGGGGACAAGTGGCAGAAGCAGCACAGAGATGCTGGAAGGACGTAGAGGAGGAGGGCAGTTAGTCACAAGAAAACAGGAAAGGGAGGGGTGGTGGGAGAGCAAATGAGGGAGACCCTGCGCTCAGCCAGGTTGTTTACGTGGCCGCCCTGCCCATCATTCATCCCCCTCACCTGCTCCTCCTCCGCTTTTCTCCTCCTGCCTTCTGAGAGACTGCATGATGCTGCTAGAGACTCTGCTCCTCTGGATTCCCTCTCTGCTCTTTTCCACCTGGCTCTGCGCCCCAGGGGACTCCCTGCCTGTGGCTTCCCTGGGGCCAGGCCAGTGGGAGGCACAGGCAGGAGCTCTGAGAAGGGAGGAGAATGGCCCCTTCCCCAGCTGTGTGCCTCACCTGGCCACGTCCCTCTAGCAGAGGCCATAGCCCCTGCCCCACAGCCCTCACTGGGTTCTGGTGATTGCCCCTCCTCTTGCCCCTTCAGGCCTAGGCGTGGGTAGTGGTCCCCATGGTGGGCAGTTCTTGGGTACTGGCCCCTTCCTTGGTTTCCCTGAAATCTGCCCACATCTTCGTAAATCCTCCCATTATTAAACTCGTCTCAGTTACTCAATTGAGTGCGTCATCTGTTTCCTGCTGGGACCACAACTGATAGAAAAAGTTACTCATTGTGTTTATCGTCTATGGTTTATCTTCCCCTTTAGAACATAAACTCCATGAGGGCAGAGATTTTGTGTACTGCTGTAGCACTCAATAAATATGTGTTTAATAAATGAGTGAGTGTTCATTTTATGCGTAGCCTCATACCGTAGTCACTAGCCTCGTGTAGCTATTGAGCACTTGAAATGTGGCTAGTGAGACTGAAAACTAATTTTTAATTTAACTTTAATTTTAATAGCCTCATGTGGCTAGTGGCTACAGTGCCTGTCTAAGGAGTTTCCTGGGTGGAAGGCAGTTGTCTGGCTGCTGAAGTACAGTCTGCCCCAGTAGGGGTTAAGAGAGTGACTCAGTGGCCTTGGCTGTTTCCCCAGCCTGGAGAACTGCAGTGCGGGGCTTTGGGCCTTCTCTCTAGGCAGGCTAACTTGGGAATGTGTGCCTTGCTTTTGTACATTTACATTTTCATTTCCCTGCAAACTTTCTGTTTCTGGGATAATAGAGTTACAGTGTGCTCACCAGGCCCTTACAAACTTGCAGTTTACAAAAGAGCTCTGGCCCCGAGCCAAGGGAGTCTCCAGCTGCTGACTGACCCTGCCTGGAAAGTCAGCTTGGAAGAGACGCAAATGTCCTAATCCTCTTCCAAACCACTCTAAGTAGGTTTTATCCAGTGACCTGTAAAACCAAATTAGTAAAAGGACACTTTTAATTCCAGCTCGTTAGAGGGCTTCTAAAATCTTTAAGAAAGCCCACACAGCAAATTTCCGTGCTGGGGGGCTGAGAAAGGCATCCCATTTTCAAAAGCAAAATGTCCTTGCTTTCTCGTGGTTTTTCTTACGTCATGCGGCTTACAGAAGATATTTTCTGAGGCTTTCACGGGGATCCCCAGTGAAGATGGGAAGCAGTTCTTGAGAAGGAGAAAAAGACAGTGGCCCAGTGAAGTCAAGTGATTTTCCCCAAGTTCTGCCAAGTCCAGTCCCAGCTGAGGTCTCCTGACTCCGTACATGGAACACTCAGGCTGCTCTTCTTATTACCCCAGGGCTGGCTTATTGCGCAATATCAGGAAATGGTCCATATGAAATCCTGGCCCACAGAGTGTGCATGTTCTGCTTTTTATTCTGCAGCTTTTTTATAAAGCGTGTTTTCTTTTCCCATAATGTCATCTGGAAGCAATTCCTCCCAACAGCTGGATTTGCTTTCACAATTGGTAAACACGTAAAATGGAAGGCAGGGGAAGATGCAGAGTGTCACCAGTGGAGCCTTTTCCCCACCCACTTGGCTCACGTTCTGAGGCTTATCTTGGGTCTCTGCACAAGCCTCTTCAAAACTGAGAATGTCTTCAAACAAGCGACCCACACTGCTTTCCCTCCTTCGGAGGGTCAGCATGTTCTTTGGGGGAGAAATTTTCTGAATACTTTACAGATAAAATTGATCAGATGCAGACCAGATTGCCAGCTGCCAAGATCTCCAAGCTACATGTGCAGGCCTGCAGAGCAGCATCTTCCCAAAGTCCCCACCATCATGGTAGTCAGAACTTCTGGGGTCCCAGAGGAAGCCTCTTTGAGGGCAAAGCCTTCCCAGCGCCCCTGCCACCAGTGCCAATAAAGACAAGAGCCCGAAGAGCACTAACTAGGTCATCAGAGAAGAGGAATGTCCTTCAGACGCGCTCCTCAGGACCAAGTGTTCACACAGACACAAACAGAAAGGCGGCCAGAGCGCTGGAATGGCCGGGGCCAAGAGCACAGCTGTCACCTGGGTGTTGGTTCACACCCCCTCCATTCTGTCTCCGGGGTCTGTGGGGGCCCCTTCTCTAGGAGTTCACCCACGCGGTGAGTTCTGGTCCAAGAGGCCCAGGGCACAGTTTAAGCTGGAATATAGTGCTAGGTGACAAAGCTCAGGCCCCAGGCACTCCCTCCTCCCACGTAAGAAATGCTAGTCTTTGGATCAAAATTTCAAATTTGGGGGAAATCAGCCTAGCATCTGGCTGAACTCTCAGAGGAAACATGAGAGAATGCCGGTGACCAGGCAGCCCTACGAAGACGTAGGAGAGGGTATGTGTCACCGGGCCCAGCTGTGGGAATGACCTCCACACGGCGCCGGCGGGGGTGGGGGTGGGAGGGGCTTCCTTCCAGGCACTGCCAACCCTCGAGGTAGACGGCCCCCTCCCCATGCGGGGGGCTTCCCTGTGCCGTGGGCCTTTGACTGCAAAGTTCTCCTGGCAGAGATGGGCATCCCTCCCACCGGACAAACAGAAGGATCCTGTCAGGCACAGTGCTCACCAGAGGACCCGGGGGGAGAGCGGCTGCCCAGCGTCTCAGCACAAGCTGCAAGCAGAGTGCCTCTGCCTGGGCCCCCGGTGTGTGGAGTGCCCTCCCTCTCAGTTCCTCTTCTATCCTGGGGTCCCTCTTCTCCCTGGCTCCTCCAGCTGGCAGCTGTGTCTTGTCTGGAGTCAGGGGACAGAAACTGCACCATATATTTTTCCAAATCCCACGGTCTCATACCTGGAATTTTGACAATCTGTGTTTTTGGTTCCAGGCCAAGGCTGATTCCTTCAGACCCTGGTCACTGTGGTCTGGTCACCTGGACTGCTAGGGAGGGGCCTCAGAGTACACCTGGAGAGAGTCACCGAAGCCTAGGACAGAGGGCTGGGTGGGTGAGAGCAATCCCTTGGTTAATACTTCAAAATGACCCTCTAGGTTAAAGCGACTGAAGAGACAGAACAGCTAAATGCAACGTGTGGAATTTGCTTGCATCCTGATTCAAACAAACCAATTTTAAGAAGATATTTTGGGATAATCAAGAAAATTTGAATTTGGACTGGCTATTAGAAAATATTTATGAATTCATTATTAATTTTGATATGTGTGATAATAGTTTGTGGTTATTTAAGAAAATGTCCTATTTTTAAAAGTATATACTGAAGTATTTGGGGGTGAAACATGATGTCTGTGATTTGTTTTTAAATACTTAAGGAAAAAAAAACTGATGAAGCAAATATGTTGTCTTAGTCTATTTGGGCGGCTATAACAGAATCCCATAGACTGGGTGGCTTATAAACAACAAAATTTATTTCTCACAGTTCTGGAGTCTGGAAATCCAAGATCAAGGTGTGGCCGATTCACTGTCCGGTGAGAGCCCACTTCCTGGTTCATAGACAGGTGTCTTCTCACCGTGTCCTTACATGGTGGAAGGGGCAAGGGAGCTCTCTGGGGCCTCTTTTATAAGGGCATGAACCCCATCCATGAGGGCTCCATCCTCATGACCTAATCACCTCCCAGAGGCCCCATCTCCTAATATCACATTGGGGATGAGGTTTCAACATGAATTTGGGAGGACACAAACGTTCAGTCTACAGCATATGGTAAGATGTTAATGGTTAAATCCAAATGATGGGTAGGTGGGATTCTTTATACTATTATGTATGTTGAAAGTTTTTTTAATAATAAAAAGTTAAAAATATAGACTATCACAAAAACTCACAGAGGAGATCCAAACACACCTGTTTATCCACCTCGATGGTGACTGAATTCTGTACTGAGGTTCTTAATCCTCCTGATGGTCGGGAGGGGTCAGCTTTCAGGTGTAATAGGAAGGTGACAGAGAGGGGCCTACAAGCTTTGACCAGGGGTTAGCACCACCCTCAGCCCCTCTGCCTGGCAGGAAGGGAGAAGGAGCTTCTCTCCCAGAACAAATACTCTCGCTGGCTTTTAGGGCATGGCTTCCTCCTGTGTGTGCTGTGTTGCTGCGTGTGCAGTTCAGGGGCCCGCGTGAGGGAACGTAGGACACAGACCATATGCCACTGAGTAACCACCAGTAAAGTTCTTGTTACTACAGCTTCAGATTGCTCTTGCTGCCCTCACCCCCCAACATACTGCACTGTCCCGTCACCGTGCTGGCTGTCATCCTGCACTGACTCATTCACAGACTTGTATTCAGGAGTGATTCTATGCCGGTCCCCTTGTGTGGCACTGGGCAGGATAAGACTGTCCTTCGGGGGCAATGGAGGAGGCCTCTTGTTAGAAGAGTCAAAGCAGGCCTGACACAGATTCTCTTCCCAGTACTGGCCCTCGGCACCAACCTCCACGTTCCCATTCTAGGTTGTCTACAATCTTTAGCCTTAACCTGGTCTTGGGAAGGAGAAGATTCTTTGCTATTTTCTTATCTCCTCTTTCTGGCTGAAACACAGGGTTTTCTAGAAAACCATTTTGTTACTTCCGCTTTGAAATATTCTGGGTATTCTATTTTCCTTTATGGCCTTAAGTAAAATGTATGTGCCTTTTACTAGTGCTGGGCCGTGCCTGGTCCTTTCTCACCAACCACAGCACCCAGCTGTCCGGAGTGGGAAGGAAGGCTTCACGTGTGGGGGTCGTGGCTCGAGAATGCTGTTGCTGAAAACCCGCCTGAGCTGTTGCCAGTGTATGCAAAGAGAAAGACTGCTATAAGTTTTAAAAATCCTAATTATACTTTGTCAGACTCGATATTTGATATTTCTACAACATTTTAAATAGGTTCTCTAACTTTGCTTTTCTCCTTTCTAATGGTTTTCACCTTCGTCTCAATTATAAGTTAATGAGAACTGCGAGTCTTACCAGTGGCATGCACACTTTCATTTTTCAATTTCTGCTCATTTTTAGTGAATAATAAGGGCACTGACATCCTACAAACCTAGCTGGATTCCCACTGGTGTGACGTCGTGCAATAGCTGGGACGTTTCTCTCGTCAGTGGGGACGTGAAAGTCCAAGTTCAGTCTACAAAAGGTGATTGGAGAAGGTCAATGTATAAAGTCTGAAAGTGTGGGTTGTTCAAAAGCCAAATATACACGAGTTGAAAATGTTGCCCAGCCCCGACTAGAACGTAAGTGCCCCGCAGGCAGGAATGTTGTCCACTTGGCACGCAGCTGTCACAGTGCCTGGAACAGTCTCGTACATGGTAGATGCGTAATGCTTACTGCCTATGCTGTGGAATTCTTGTAGCCACTTGCCATAGTCTTCCATGTATGACTATTATTGCATTATACTTTGAGACTGAAACTTTCTTGAAAGCAGAAATCTTTCTGTCCTATAACACCTACATCATCCATAATTGGGATTCAATAAACATATATTGAACAGATAGAAATATGTTCTACTGGGAACTAGCTAAAGATTAAATTATCTTAAAATCCCAAATAGGTCATGAGAAAAGCCATAGCCCATGCTATAGAAATGGACGATTGCTGAAGCCTCCAGAAGTTTCTAAAGTACTGTGTGGCAGGGAAGTAGATTTCCTGCCCCAGAAATCTTGTGAAAGAATTCACTTGAGGATTTAAGTCTCAGAAAAAAAGACTCAAGGAAGGAGGCAGAGAAGGAGAGGTCTTTGCCAGGGCCTATCGATTAAGGCTATTTAGATACCACTTAAGAGAGGAACCAGATGCCAGCCAGGTGTGTGCTTCCGCTTGGCCACATTCCCTGCAAAACTTTCTTGTGGGAAGATCAGAGGAGCTGACGATCATTACTGAAGAGGATTCAGAGAAATTATCATCTACTCCTGGTTGAAGAGAGAACAAGTCCCGGTCTTTTTTTGGTGTCGACCTCTCTTGAAATGTGCTGTTGTCAAATCAAAAAGGGGACAGATCCAGAATTTTACAACTCTGATGAAAGTGAAATAAAAGGAAATCTGTATCATCTTAATCAAAGCCTGTGCCACCTGAGTCAGCTCCCTGTCTCTTCCCTTGGCCTCGGTGACTCTCGTATGCTGGAGGTTAAGGGTTTGTTAAAGAAGAGGGGTTTTGATTAAGTGTCACATTTAGTGTGATGTGACATGCTCTTTATCATTGCAGGGGAAGATTGGAGGCCCGGGGGAGCTGTATAGCTCGTTCCCAATATAAATTAGGAGTCTCCGAGAATGGGTGCTTTGCAGTTGGCTTTGATCTTTCCAGGGCCCAATGAATGTGTGTTATGCGAGAGTGTGCACACGTGTATGTGTGTCTGTGTTTGTAGAGATGGCAGAAAAGTCCATTTCCAGGTGCCTGCGCTAATGGGCTGATTACCCCTCATGGAGTTTGACTTGCAGTCGTGACACAAGCCTCCAGCTCTAAATTCATCCATGTCCTTGATGTACCAGGCAAAGGTCTCTGTGCCTTTTCCTCCTTTGGAATGTCAGTGTTGCTTAGGGAAATCTCAAAGCATTCATTCATCCTTCTTGGGGACCATGGCATGAATTTGAAGGTGGAGAAGCTGGAGGAAGCATTCCAAGAGCCACATGCCATTTCTAACCAGAAGCCATGGGTAATGCCTCCCCTGACTTCCCCTAGAGAAAGGAGAGTGGGCAGAGCTGAAGCCTCCTCCCTCCAAATCTAAGATGCGCTACACACCTTCAGATTCGGATTCTGACTTAACTTGGAGCAGTGAAAGCACAGAGAAAATGGGGGCACAGGAAAATCCCAGACTAATTGGGAGTGCTAATGAGGAGGAGAAGGCAGCAGGTGGGGATCGAGGAAAACATCCTGGAAGGGACCACTCCCACCCAAAAGGCACCCCACCTGAAGATTAATCTTCCTAAAATATCACTGGCATCAAGTCCCTTCCTTCCTTCCCATTGTCTACGTAAGAAAATCCATACCTGGGCCGGCCCCGTGGCTTAGTGGTTAAGTGCGCGCGCTCCGCTGCTGGCTGCCCGGGTTCGGATCCCGGGCGCGCACCGACGCACCGCTTCTCTGGCCATGCTGAGGCCGCGTCCCACATACGGCAACTAGAAGGATGTGCAACTATGACGTACAACTATCTACTGGGGCTTTGGGGGAAAAATAAATAAATAAAATCTTTAAAAGAAAATCCATACCCTTCATCCTGGCATTTGATGCCATACATCCTGGGCACCACTCAATCAGTCTATTCACTGCCTCCCAAATGACTGACTTGCTCCTTGCTCCTTCGTCCAGCATTTGCTCCTGTGGCTCCCCACCCGGGATGCCTTCCCTGTTTCTCTCTCCTATGGGAAGGCTACCCATCTTCCAAAGGTGGGCTAAAGCCCTTCCTATTTCATGAAGGAGTCACAACCCACTGGGATGACTCCTTATTTTAATCTAAAAATATGAATGGAGAGCCTGCTAAGTGCCCAGAACTGCTCTAGGGACCTGGGAGAGGTCAGAGAACACAACAGATAAAGGCACCTGCCTTCAAGGAGTTTGCACTGTGGTAGTCGCGGGGGGAATGTGCAGAAAACTTGAAGGATAATGCATAAGTAGTATTACTTAGTGGCTGACTATCACTATAGAAAAAGAACAAAATAGAGCAAGGATTGGAGATCAGGAGCCCGTGTAGTTTGCAGGAAGGGGGCCGGCTGCAGTATTGCAAGATGGTCAGGGTAGGTCTCATGAGATGGTGGAAGACTAGAGGGAGGCGAGGAAGTTAGCCAAGCAGACGCCGGAGGGCAGAGAATTCTAGGCAAAGGGCCTATCCAGAGCCAAGGCCTCCAGGCAGAGCTGCCCTGGTCCCCAGGAGGATGGAAAGCCTCTCCTTCCTCCTCATGTTTCCAGGTGGCTCTGCACGCAGCAGAGCTCTAGAAGAGTGTCTGTAGACAGAAGAAATATAAGAAAACCCCTAATGTTGAATAATGAACAGAAAAGCCTCCAGGATTTGTTATGGCCAGTTCTGCATTAAGGAAGGAGTTAGACAAATAATGGAGAAGGGCTTGAGTTCTCATCGCTATGTTCAAAGTAATTTTTTTTTATTGATATTTTAATGGTTTCTAACATTGTGAAATTTTGGGTTGTACATTTTTGTTTGTCCATCACCCCATATATGACTCCCTTCACCCCTTGTGCCCACCCCCCACCCCCACTTCCCGGGTAACCACAGTCCAGTTTTCTCTGTCCATGTGTTGGTTTATATTCCACATATGAGTGAGATCATACAGTGTTTGTCTTTCTCTTTCTGGCTTATTTCACTTAACATAATACGCTCCAGGCCCATCCATGTTGTTGCAAATGGGACGATTTTGTCTTTTTTTATGGCTGAGTAGTATTCCATTGTATATATATACCACATTTTCTTAATCCAATCGTCAGTCGAGGGACACTTAGGTTGCTTCCACTTCTTGGCTATGGTGAATAATGCTGCAATGAACATAGGGGTGCATAAGCCTCTTTGGATTGTTGATTTCAGGTGCGTTGGATAGATTCCCAGTAGTGGGATGGCTGGATCATAGGGCATCTCTATTTTTAATTCTTTGAGGAATCTCCATACCGTTTTCCATAGAGGCTGCACCAATTTGCATTCCCACCAGCTGTGTATGAGGGTTCCTGTTTCTCCACATCCTCTCCAACATTTGTTGTTTTTTGTCTTGGTGATTATAGCCATTCTAACGGGTGTGAGGTGGTATCTTAGTGTTGTTTTGATTTGCATTTCCCTGATGATTAGTGATGTTGAGCATCTTTTCATGTGCCTATTGGCCATCTGTATATCTTCCTTGGAGAAGTGTCTGTTCATTCCCTCTGCCCATTTTTTGATCGGGTTGTTTGTTTTTTTGTTGTTCAATTGTGTGAGTTCTTTATATATTATGGAGATCAACCCCTTGTCAGATGTATGTTTTGCAAATATTCTCTCCCAGCTGGTTGGTTGTTTGTTCATCTTGATTCTGGTTTCATTTGTCTTATAAAAGCTCTTTAGTCTGATAAAGTCCCACTTGTTTATTTTTTCTTTAGTTTCCCTAGTCTGGGTAGGCATGTCATCCGAAAAGATTCCTTTAAACCCAATGTCAAATAGTGTGTTGCCTATATTTTCTTCTATGAGTTTTATAGTTTCAGGTCTCACCTTCAGGTCTTTGATCCATTTTGAGTTAATTTTTGTGAATGGCGATAGCACATGGTCCACTTTCATTCTTTTGCATGTGGCTGTCCAGTTTTCCCAACACCATTTATTGAAGAGACTTTCCTTTCTCCATTGCATGTCCTTAGCACCTTTGTCGAAAATTAGCTGTCCGTATATGTGTGGTTTTATTTCTGGGCTTTCAATTCTGTTCCATTGATCTGTGTGTCTGTTTTTGTACCAGTACCATGCTGTTTTGATTACTATTGCTTTGTAGTATGTTTTGAAGTCAGGGATTGTGATGCCTCCTGCTTTGTTCTTTTTCTTTAGGATTTCTTTAGCTATTCGGGGTCTTTTGTTGCCCCATATAAATTTTAGTATTCTTTTTTCTATTTCTGTGAAGAATGTCATTGGGATTCTGATTAGGATTGCATTGAATCTGTAGATTGCTTTAGGTAATATAGACATTTTAATTATGTTTATTCTTCCAATCCACGTGCATGGGATATCTTTCCATTTCTTTATGTCATCGTAGATTTCCCTCAATAATGTCTTGTAGTTCTCATTGTATAGGTCCTTCACCTCCTTGGTAAGATTTATTCCTAGGTATTTTATTCTTTTTGATGCAATTGTAAATGGTATTATCTTTTTGAGCTCTCTTTCTGTTAGTTCATTATTAGCATATAGAAATGCAACTGATTTTTGTAGATTGATTTTGTACCATGCAACTTTGCTGTAGTTGTTGATTGTTTCTAACAGTTTTCCAACAGATTCTTTAGGGTTTTCTATATATACAATCATGTCATCTGCAAATAGTGAGAGTTTCACTTCTTCGTTACCTATTTGGATTCCTTTTATTCCTTTTTCTTGCCTAATTGCTCTGGCCAAAACCTCCAGTACTATGTTGAACAGGAGTGGTGAGAGTGGGCAGCCCTGCCTCGTTCCTGTTCTCAGAGGAATGGCTTTCAGTCTTTCCCCGTTGAGTATGATGTTAGCTGTGGGTTTGTCATATATGGCCTTTATTATGTTGAGGTACTTTCCTTCTATTCCCATTTTATTGAGAGTTTTTATCATAAATGGATGTTGTATCTTGTCAAATGCCTTCTCTGCGTCTATTGAGACGATCATGTGGTTTTTATTCTTTGTTTTGTTGATGTGATGTATCACGTTGATTGATTTGCGGATGTTGAACCATCTCTGCGTCTCTGGTATAAATCCCACTTGATCATGGTGTATGATCTTTTTAATATATTGTTGTATTCGGTTTGCCAATATTTTGTTGAGGATTTTTGCATCAATGTTCATCAGCGATATTGGCCTGTAATTTTCTTTCTTTGTATTGTCTTTGTCTGGTTTTGGTATCAGGGTGATGTTGGCCTCCTAGAATGATTCAGGAAGTGTTCCATCTTCCTCTATTTTTTGGAATAGTTTGAGGAGGATGGGTATTAAATCTTCTTTGAATGTTTGGTAAAATTCACTGGAGAAGCCATCTGGTCCTGGACTTTTATTTTTTGGGAGGTTTTTGATTACTATTTCAATCTCTTTACTTGTGATGGGTCTATTCAGATTCTCCATTTCTTCTTGGTTCAATTTTGGGAGGTTGTATAAGTCTAAGAATTTATCCATTTCTTCTAGATTGTCCAATTTGTTGGCATATAATTTCTCATAGTATTCTCTTATAATCCTCTGTATTTCCATGGTATCCGTTGTAATTTCTCCTCTTTCATTTCTAATTTTATTTACTTGAGCCTTTTCTCTTTTTTTCTTAGTTAGCCTGGCTAAGGGTTTGTCTATTTTGTTTATCTTCTCGAAGAACCAACTCTTTGTTTCATTAATCCTTTCTACTGTTTTTTTGGTCTCAATATCATTTATTTCTGCTCTGATTTTTATTATTTCTCTCCTTCTGCTGGCTTTGGGCTTTGTTTGTTCTTCTTTTTCTAGTTCTGTTAGGTGTAATTTAAGGTTGCCTATTAGGGCTTTTTCTTGTTTGTTAAGGTGGGCTTGTATCGCTATGAGTTTCCCTCTCAGGACCGCTTTTGCTGCGTCCCATATGGTTTGATATGGCATGTTATCATTTTCGTTTGTTTCCAGATAGTTTTTGATTTCTCCTTTAATTTCATCAATGATCCATTGGTTGTTCAGTAGCATGTTGTTTAATCTCCACATTTTTGTCACTTTCCCAGTTTTTTTTTCCTGGTTCATTTCCAGTTTCATAGCCTTATGGTCTGAAAAGATGCTTGTTATGATTTCAATCTTCTTAAATTTATTGAGGCTTGCTTTGTTTCCCAACATATGGTCTATCCTAGAGAATGTTCCATGCACGCTTGAGAAGAATGTGTAGTCAGCTGTTTTTGGGTGGAGTGCTCTGTATATGTCTACTAGGTCCATCTCGTCCAGTTTTTCATTTAAGTCTAATATTTCTTTATTAACTTTTTGTCTGGATGATCTATCCATTGCTGTAAGTGGGGTGTTAAGATCCCCTACTATTATTGTGTTGTTGTTGATTTCTCCTTTTAGGTTTGTTAATAGTTGTTTTATGTACATTGGTGCTCCTATGTTGGGTGCATATATATTTATAAGTGATATGTCTTCTTGATGGAGTGTCCCTTTTATCATTATATATTTCCCTTCTTTGTCTTTCTTAACCTGTTTTATCTTGAAGTCTACTTTGTCTGATATGAGTATGGCAACACCTGCTTTCTTTTGTTTGCCATTAGCTTGGAGTATTGTCTTCCATCCTTTCACTCTGAGCCTGTGCTTGTCTTTAGTGCTAAGATGTGTTTCCTGAAGGCAGCATATTGTTGGGTCTTGCTTTTTAATCCATCCTGCCACTCTGTATCTTTTGATTGGAGAGTTCAATCCATTTACATTTAGGGTAATTATTGAAATATGAGGGTTGAATGTTGCTGTTTTGTCACTTATTTTCTGGTTCTTTTGCATTTCCTTTGTTTCTTGTCCCATTTGTTTTGGACTGCCAATTCAGTTTGGTTGTTCTGTCTTATGATTCTTCTAGTTTTCTCTTTGTTTATCATATGTGGTTTTAATTTGATTATTTGTTTAGTGGTTACCTTGAGGTTTGGGCGAAAAATCTTCTGTATGAGATAGTCCATTATCTGATAGCCTCCTATTTCCTTATACTAAGTCAATTCAGTCACTTTCCTCTTCCCCTTCTAAGTTGCTCTTGTTATACCTTATTCTATCTTGTGTTGTGGCTGTGTGTTTACAGTGATGAGGTTAAATTTATTTTTGGTGAATTTCTTCCTTTGATCTTTGAGTTTAGTATTTAAGTGGTTGCTAACCTATTCCGGTAAAGATCTACTATTTCTCTGATTTTGTCTACCTACTTTTCTCCTTACTCCAAGCTCAAAGTAATTTTTTTTAATTAGAAAAATTATTTCTGCTCCTTCTATACATCTTATTGTTCAGGAAACAATCTTACATGCATATCTGAAATGACATACTATCACACACTCTAAGGGCAAAGCCCCAGAGGTAAAGCTGATCAGCTGTGCAGAGTTTCAGCTTATGGGTTCTTGCTTCCTGATTTTATATTAATTTCTGAAAATCAGAAATGTCATCTCCCAAAAATGTTAAGGGGTTGTAAAAAATAATCACTTTATTCAATATTATAGTTGTAGAAATAGAGTCTATTTTCTTTAAGAAATGAAAAACTAAGAAGAAAAGGCCACTTTACATCCTTGGTATGTCACTATAGGTCAGCGGGGAAAAAATACTGGGATGAGCTTGTCTCTTCACTACCAAGGAAACATTCTAGTCCAAGCTTTGATGTGCTTCCTATCTTTTCATAGATGCTTCTTTTTCTACTGATTTTTGTCCTTTTCCACATTTCATATCAGAGGATTGGTACAGCCTTTAAAACTTCATTAACAGGAACAAATCCATTATCCACTGATTTCTTCTCAAAAGGCACTCTAACCATTCAGATCACCCAGCCGCTTCATTTGCATGAATCCTCTGGCCATGATGAAACTCAGTAGGACACAGACGAGTCCAATGACCAGAAGAAGAAATCTCCTGAGTTTTGGAATGTTGGATTGGTCCAGGATTATAAAACCTAAGCCTCCCATCGTAAACAGGAAGCTGGGCATGAGTCCTTCCATAATATATTGTCTATTTACTCTGTGGGCCAAGAACAATACTGGCCTCTGATAGCCACATCATCAGTCAGAGAGCCAACGCTTGGAGATTCCTCAATACCATCACAAACTACTCTTCCCATGACGAGGAAGTGAGACACCACCACCAGAGCACACGCCCTCACGGCCCTGCACCCAGGGCGGCCTCTTCAGCTTCAGGTTGGGACACCAAGAACGGGACTATGTGTCAAGTCTCCCAGTTGGTGGCGGCAGGTGCAGCTCTCAGCCTCCAGCCCCATGTGCCACTTGGAAAGAGCTAAGGTAATTTTTTAAAGATGTACAATTGCTTCTTGATGTGGAAAAAATAACAAATACACTTGTGAAATTGCAAACACTCCTTTTCTCATAAAACAGTCCCCCTTCTCCGCCTTTCACCTATTCACCAATTCCCCTGTGGTTTGGCTTCTGCCCTCATCACAGACACTTCAATGAGGCTTTCTATTAACCATGTCCTAGGGTCACTCTTTCAGCCCCATTCGTACTTGGAGGTAATCTAGCGTGGTGATGGAGTCTGGGGTGGAGTCCCCGTGCCTTCACTTCCTTCCTGTATGTCCTTGGGCCAGTTACTCAGCCAATCTATGCCTCTATTCACTCCTCTAAACAATGAGGTTTATTTTAACATTGTTCTGCAGCTCATTGGAGATAATCCATGCAAAGCCCTGGAGTAGGGCTTGGCACATAGTCAGCCAGCAGAGAGTGCTCACTGCTGTAACTCTGGCCTCCGGGGCCTCATGCCTCCCGTTACAGCTTTCTTCCTCTTTCTGCTGGAACCGCTCAAACGTCACCCTCACTCTCTTTTGTCACGTTCCTGCCCACCCCAGAAATGTTGAGGTTTCCCAGAGCTCTTTCTCTCTGCCCGCACTTCCTATGCGGCCTCTTCACAGCCCCAGCAGTGGCTTCAACCACTCACTATTTACTTGGTGGCCGCCATCAATTTCTCTATCCCAGCCCCTCCCTGTGCTGCAGACTGGTATATCCCCTGGCTACTGAGCACCTCTACCTAGCCTGAGGTCTCAGTCCACTCAATCCAAACCTGTCTCAGGCTGCCCTAGTCTCCACTCCCAGCCCTCAACCCCGTTCCTGCTCCCTGTCTGTCCTTTCCACCCCCTCTCCCATCCCGTCATTCATTCACTTAATCTTCAATACTCTGGAGCATCTGCACTGTTAAGAACGATCTTTACAAAGTGGTCCCTACTCTCACGGATCTCCCAGAGCAATGGGAGGCAGATAATTACAATTCGAAGAGAAAAGTGGTTCAACAAAAGGAAGCAAGGGACTTAGGTGATAGGGTAGGAGGGAGTCCTACCTAGCCTTGGGGGTCGGGGCAATTTCCCTTAAGAGGGCTTGGGGAGCCAATGCAAGATGTATAGCAGGAAGGGACCTGAATAAACTTTCATTTTGGAGGGCAAAGGTGGGACAGGAAGCCTCAATCTGTTGCTTATTACCCAGGGAAGAAATAAGGATGGCTTGGCTTGCCAGACCTCCAGGCCCCAGGCACCCTCACTTGTGGAGACCCCGCCCCGCCTCAGAATGGTCATTAAACATGCCTGTCCCACAGGAGACGTGATTATATTGCTGTTTCTGAGAGATCTTTTATAACTTTGCTTTTTAAAATTATTTGGCTACAAAAAAAGAATTTAATATATATTAGATATGATCTCTCAAAGGTCATGAATGGTCAGAAACTCTTGAATATGGGAAAAATTTAACCTATAAATTGCTCCCAAATTTAATGAAATTTTTATGAAATCAAATGTTAATAATTAAGGGAGCTGACATAATTTACATTTTGTAGCGATTGAAATAAAAATTTGTAAATTTTCATTTTGCACTTTTCTTCTTGTATTGTAGAGCCAATACTGCCGCCTCACTGCACCCCCAGATTTCAAATGTTTTAATGGGACCTTGGCACGTTTGTAGCCCTGGTGATGAGCTTAGGGACATCAGAACCAAGCCTGTATCAGCCAGGATGAGAGGACGGCCTCAGCATGGCAGGAGATGCGGTGCGTCAGTGCACGCCCGGGATCTGAACCCTGGCCGCCAGTAGCGGAGCGCGCGCACTTAACCGCCAAGCCACGGGGCCGGCCCTGAAACACTTTTCTTGTGTCAACAACCCTACAGGGTAGGTCCTATTGTCATATCCACATTACACATGAAATTGAGCTGCAGGGAGGTGAAGGAACTCGCCCAAGGTCACACACAGCTGTAGGTGGTGGCACCTTGCCCATACTCTGAACCACTCAGTTTGGGAGATCAGAGGAAACAGGAGGTAACTAAATCCTTGGGAATGGAGATAAGGGTTAGAGTATACAGAGAGAAGGGATGAGTCCTGAAGGAATGCCAATATTTTAGGAAAGTCCATAGAGGAGAAGCAACAAGAGAGGAAGGAGGAGACCTGGAGAGGTTTGGATCCTGGATACCTCACAGATGCCAGAAGGTGGAAGGCGGGACCATCAGTGTCAATGTCTGCCAAGATGGCATTGAAGATCCATTTGGCAACTTGGAGGTCAATTAGCAGCACTCCGTCAAGGGTTGTGGGATTGCACAAAGGCACCCAGGCAACGGTGGGGATGAGGGCTAAAGTCTCGCCAGCATCCTATTCCCCAAGCCGTGCACCATTGTTGGGGTTGTCTCCCTACCAAGTCACATATGGGCCAGAGCAGCTCAGGATGGGTGGCCCTGGTGAGAATGCGGTCAGGACAATGGGGGCGGGGTGGGGAGAAGGTGGGTTTTGAAGAAGTTAATTAAAGACTTGCCTTTCAAGTTGTTTGGCTGGAGGGAAAGGAGAGGAAAGGTGATGTCTGGAGAGAGAAGCCGGGTCGCACGTGTCTCAAGGAACTGGGAGAATTAGCAGACAGGAAAAATGAACTCAGTACCATGTTTACCTGGTTACCTGGCAGATGACTTTTCAACGGAGTCTTCTTCACAGCCACAAAATGTAAAGCTCTGTACTGAATTCCCTACCCCTCGCTTCAGTATGCTCATCCTCACAGACGAGAGTTTTCAGTGAGGCCCTGAAGAAAGGAGGAGCTGGGCAGTTAATTTGCTCCTAAATAATGCTGGTTCCATTTAGCCCTGAATGGCGACATTAGGCACGAAAGCACAGACTGGCAGGGGTGTAGGGGACCCAGGAGAAGCAGAGGGCAGCACCTTTTGAGACTGAGTGGAAGGCACATGGCTGACTTTTTAAACATCCCCTCCTTTACCAAAGTAATAGTCTCATTAAATAAAATTTGGAAAACACAGGAAAGTAAATTAAAGAAAATATATTACCCATGATTCTGTTATCTAGACACAAGAATTGCTCACTTTTTATCTTCTGGTGATTTTTCTCTGCATAGGAATGTTCCTTTTTTTTTTTAAACATAGCTGTAATCATGCCTACAATTTCATATCCTGTTTTTCCTAATGACTATATTGTTTTTCCTTCGTCATTACTCACTTTAGTTTACAGTAATGAGAGCATAAAATGTCATCATGGGTATTTATCAAAGTTGACTTAACCAATGCCCTATAGTTGAACATGGAGATTGTTTTCAATGTTTGCTATTATAAATTTGTTGTTATTATAAATGATACTGCAATGCATACGTGCACATAAACCTCTTCGGACATTTAGGGTTATTTCTTAAGATAGAATCTCAGAAGTGGAAGTACTGAGTTAACAAATATGAATGCTGGTAAGAGTTTCAAATGCTTTTTGCTGAATTGCTCCCCAAAGAGGGCTGTATTCGTGTACACTGCCACTAGCAGTTTGTGGGAATTCCAGCTTCATGATGGCTTCCACCATATTGGCTACTATCACTAAAATATATTTTTTGCTAACTTAATAGATAGAAAGTGAGCTTGTTTTTTTTAATGTAAACTTTGTAGTGAGGTTTATCATACATTCAGAAAAGTACACAAATCATAAGTGAATTTTCACAAAGCAAACACCCCTAAGTAACCAGCACCCAGATCAAGAAACTGAACATTACCAGAAACCCAGCAGCCCCTGTCCTGCCCCTCTCACCTTCCTCCCTGCCACCCAGGGACAATCGCTAGCCTGACTTCTCACACCATGGGTTGGTTTTACAAAGTGGCATTGTTACAATTTTCATTTCCTTGATTACTAGAGGAGCTAACCATTTCTCCACGTATTAGTCGATGAATTGTAGTTCCTCTTTGTAAATTGTCTTTTAAAGTTCTTTATCCAGGAAATGGTTGACTCTTAAGCAATCTCCTAATGTTGAGTTTGGCTAAAGTTGGAGTGTAGTCATCATGACATTGTTCAAAAATGGAGAAGTGAGTTTACGTGTGTGTGCGTTTACGCTCTCATGATCTCACGCTGACAAGATTCCTCTTACTTATTTATGCTTCTTTACTGTAAAGCAAGATGGCGCCTCTCTAGGCAACACCTGGCAGGGGCAACTTTTCGGTGACAGAGCTGAGCCTAAATAGACTCTGCTGTTCTTTCAGTGTCTGTGAGAATTACAGAAATAGGTCACTGAACCTTTTTAAAAATAGAACTGACACATTTGGGGAAAGCATTTTTTCTGCTGAGATAGCACACAGTACAAGATGAAATGATCTCTAGAGGGTAAATGAATTTAGATATTTGATATTAAAAATAAATATTCTTAATGGTAATAACTCACAGGAAATAGTGTCTTACATAAGAAAGGTCTCTAAACGTGTTCCCTGAACAGCTTACGTGAAGTTTTCCCACTTCAGTTCTAATATGGGTTCTTCTGGGGTGCAAGCAGTAGCTTGCTGACTCCTGGCAACACCTGGCAACAGCTGTTGATGGAAAGAGAAGGGCCACATCATGACTGTGATCAGTATTTGTTCCCTCACCAAAGCCAAGATCTCCTGTCTCACTGGGTTCGCTTTCTCCTCCTCAAGTTATTACACAATTCACCTGCTCACCCTTGGATGGCTATCCAGGGCTGCCAAACAGAGGGATGGCTATCCCTCTCGCCTCCTGGGTGCAGCTCCATCCCAGCCCTTCCAAGGGCTTGACTGATTTGTGGAAGGCCAGCCCAGCATCTTTGATTACAGGCTCCCCAAGAGCTGTCTAGGGGCCCCAGGTCCGCCCTGTGGGAGCCCTTTTTGGCCTGCTCCTGAGACATCCTCAGAAAGCTCTCTCTGGCTGTTGCCCCAGGCCCTCCTCTCACACCCACCCACCCTGCTGCCTTCAGAAGCCCCATGCACCTCAGAGGCAGACATTTATGTCTTCTCAAGGGATTCCCAAGGAGCTGCCTACGCCGCCATTCTTGGGCTCCACTAATGAGAGAGGCAAGGTCTGTTGGCTGGAAAAGCAAGGCGTGGAGTTACTATGGGAAGACACTTCAATTCAGCCCCAAGAACAGCAAGGAAGACACATGAGGACCTTGGCTGTCCCAGGAAGGGGGGGTTGGGGGGGTGGTGAGTGAGAGCAAGGAAGAAGAATGCAGAGCTGGGGTGGGGAGACCTGTGTTTCAGGAAGGTCCAGCAGCAGGGAGAGAGGTACAGGGCTGATAGTGTCCAGGCAACCCAGCAGCAACTGTGGGGGGTAGGGAGCAGGAGAGGACACAGGGACAGGTATGAGACATTTCTCAGAAGTAGAACTCATAGGTAGGACCTGATGACTGTGACATTGGCACTGAGGGAGAAAGAGTCAAAGATGCTGACACAACACTTTCCAACAAGAACACGGTGCCTTTCATATGACACATAGCCATTCAATAAGTACGTGTTGAATGTTCACCTATGTCAGATACTGTTGTAGACTCAGGGCATGACATGTAGCTACTGCCCCAAACAAGTTGTCATTCTGCTGGGTGGGGGGTGGGCAGTGCAGACAACAAACAAGTAAGCAAATAAAACAGATGATTTCCCACAGTGATATGTGCTCTGGGAAGATAATTCAGGCTCATGGCGGACTGTGTGATCAGGGAGGACTTTTCTGAAGGAGTGACATTCGAGCTGATAATGACGAGAAGGAGCCAGTCAGGGAAGAGCCAGAGCAAGAACCTTCTAGGTAATCAAAAGCGCCTCTACGAAAGGCCCCAAAGAAGGAACGACCTTGGCACATTTGAGGAACAGAAAGAAGACCATAGTGGCATGACAAAGAGTTTTGCAACACAAAATTGTTTTCTGACCTATTTGCTGAGCTGCCACTGGAGCCATACTGCCGTAGAGTTTCATTTTTGGTTTCCAGACACTACAGACCCCTTCTAGACCCTTCCCACATCTCTCTTCTCTTTCTCTCCAGACCAGCTACAGTAAGAAGTGAGACTAGTAGCCATAAGACCCCACCTGGGACTTGGGAAGGGACTAGAACCAGTTCAGTTCTTCCAGAAGCCAAATGGGGAGGGGGCCCTGCAGCCAGCCAGGCTCCTTTCCACAGGGCTGTAGTTCTTAACCACTTTTGAACTATGAACCCCTTTAGCAATCTGATACAAGCTGTGAAAAATACACACATATGTAATTCTGCACACAATTTCAGGGGTTTGGTGGCACTTAGGAAAGCTCATCAAAGACCCCCCCCAGGGTGTCTACTTCAGCAGTCCTTTTAAGCTAACCTAGTCCATTTTCTCATTAAGCCTGTGTCACTTCCACAGAGAGAGGATACATGGAAATATCACCTAATAAACAGCAAATTAGCTTATAAATACAAGTTCTCATGACCATTATATCTTCTAGAGTGACATGTATACATACATGATAAAATATAACCATAATGATAGTAAAAACACATTTGCACCATGTTTTTTACTTCATGCACATATTTCCACTTGTATCATTTTATCCCATTGACATCCTTGGCACATGGGTAGGGAAGGCATTGTTGTCCCATTTCACAGATGAAGATGCTGAGGAATAGAAGGCTAAGTGGCATGCTTGTGATAACAGGGCCAGTTGGCAGTAGCTTTGGGACAAGAACCAAGGTCTTGTGCCTCCCAGGCCCAGACTCCTCAAGAAGCTTAGGTCAGGGCAGTGGCCATCTTGACTTCTCTCCCATCTGCCTCACCCCAGGCCTGGAGACACTCACGGCAGAGGCAGTCTTTGCACATAGACTCTTCCACATCACTCTCTTGGTGGAAACAGAGACATGGAGGAAGTGATATTTTCTAATATGGGGAAAGAAGCACCCAGCCTGCCTATAGAAGTCAAGGTTGTGTGGCTGGAGGGGAACTTCCCACTAGGACTTCCTCTTGGCCAATCGAACCTAATGAGTCACTTCCTTTTTCTTCTGAAGACTTACAGCATTTCTGCCTACAGTCCCACAGAAATGAATCTAGAGAAGCGCCACCTAGTGGCCCAGACCATAAAGATCGCCACTTATTTTCCCCACGCCACCCCACCCCCACTCCATGGGGCCACTTTGCCCAAACCTCTTACCATCCACCAGGATAAACGCCAAATGGATCAGATATCTAACTGTAAAAAGCGAAACCACACAGGTATTAGAAGAAAACGTGGGTGGATTTATTTATACCCTGGGTGTGGGAAAAGTCCTTGTATGACTTGAACCCCATGCAAGCCAAGGGCAGCTCTGGGTACCTGCTCCTTGAACTGAGAGAGAAGATGTGGGGCAGCTTTCTCTCCCACGTGGCATCCACCCTCCCCAATGAGAGCTAAGTGACTGTCCACAACCAGGGTTCCTTGGGTCAAGGGGAGGGATGTGGAACTCCTGAGAAAGAAACAGATGGAAAACCAATCAGACTGGCTCCGCTCACAGCCCCCATCACCTTCTTGGTACAAGGGAAAAGAGGTCTCCCTATTGTGCCTCACAAAAGGGAGAACTTATAACACCAAGATGCATAGAAATCCAGTCCAAGCCCAGCCAACTCCCAGATAAATGCTTTCTAATGAAAAATAAAATATCCTGATGCAATAAAAGAACACGTTAATAAATTCAACAACAATTTTTTTTAAGATTTTATTTATTTATTTTTCCCCCCAAAGCCCCAGTAGATAGTTGTATGTCATAGCTGCACATCCTTCTAGATGCTGTATGTGGGACGCGGCCTCAGCACGGCCGGAGAAGCGTTGCATCGGTGCGTGCCGGAGATCTGAACCCCGGGCCACCAGCAGCAGAGGACCAGCACTTAACCGCTAAGCCACGGGGCCGGCCCTCAACAACATTTTTTTAAAAACCCTGCTGCATGGCAAAAGAAAAATCAAACTAAGAGAAAAGCTTTGCAATATTTTTCAGAGGTACAGGTTAATCTATAATATTGGGAATATAAGAAACATTTACATATTGAGGAAAAAAGCCAAAACTTGATAGAAAATTGGGCAAAAAGCATAGAGAGTTCACACACACACAATTAAAATATTTAGATGGACCTTAAAAATATGAAAAGATGTTCAGCTTCACTCATATTGATATAGATACATATTAGAACTACAACAACGGCCGGCTCCGTGGCTTGGCGGTTAAGTGCGCGCGCTCTGATGCTGGTGGCCCGGGTTCGGATCCCGGGCGCGCCCCAGGGCACCGCCTCTCTGTCCAACGCGGGGCCGGGTCCCACGTTCAGCAACTAGAAGGATGTGAACCTGTGACATACAGCTATCTACTGGGGCTTTGGGGGGAAAAATATGAATAAAAAAAAAAAAAAAGAACTACAACAAGATACTAGTTTTTATTGAATTGTCAAAAAAAATTTTTGTGTGTGTGTGTGAGGAAGATCAGCCCTGAGCTAACATCTGTTGCCAATGCTCCTCTTTTTGCTGAGGAAGATTGGCCCTGGGCTAACATCTGTGCCCATCTTCCTCTACTTCCCCTGTGGGGGGGGGGGACGCCCCCACAGCATGGCTCGACAAGCAGTGTGACCGCGCACGCCAGGGGTCCAAACGGAGCACCCCGGCTGCCGCAGAGGAGCGCGCGCACTTAACCGCTTGCACCACCGGGCCGCCCCGTGAATTGTCAAAAATTTAAAAGTTTGGTAATACACTCTGTTGGCAAGGCTGTAAGGAAAAGGGCATCCTCATAATTGTTGGCAGGAGTGCAAAATGGTACAACCCCTATGGAGGGAATTTGGAATATCGAGCAAAACTACATATGCATTTACCTCTTGACCCAGGAATCCTAATTCCAGGAATTCACCCTGAAAGTACATTTCCACAAATATAAAACAATCTTTACAAGGTTATTCACTGAGACATTATTTATAACAAACTATTAGAAACAACTTAAATGCTCACCCATTAGGATACTAGCTGATTAAGCTATGATGAATTCACACAATAGAGTAATATACAGCTGAAAAAAGGTTGACTATTTCTATGAATTAACGTGATGATTTCTAGGACATATTAAGTGAAAAACTCAAAAGTGTTTTTTTTGAGTTTTTGCATAAGAAAAAGAAACCCAGGAAGGATAAATAAACCAGAAACTAGTAAAAACAGTTGCTTATAGTGGATAGTAGGAATGAAGTGGAAGGAATAAGAATGGGAGTAAGACTTCTGAGTATACTTTTTATATGTAGTTTTGACTTTTGAACCATGTAAAAGTTTTATATATTAAAAAAATAAATTTTAAAAAATTGGAAGAAAGCAAACCCTAAAACTGGAAATGGAAACAAAGAAACCTAACTGCATATCAAATGGATAATGGAACCACACACACACACACACACACACACACACACAGAGTTAATTTCAATGATTTGTGAATATTGCACTCTGACTACATACCTGCATACCCTACTAAAGAGTGGGATACATTCCAAGAACAAATAGAACTGCAAAGAAGTCTTGAATTTTTCTTAGAAGGCTTCTTGTTGGAAATGGTTTGGGAGTAGTAATTCTGAAACTATTTTGAGTATGTTGTAGGACAGAGCAAATGATTAGATATATTGATGTTGTTGGGAATCGGGGGTCTCCCTGTGGAGGAAGAGAGATACAAATATGGAATGGGAAGGTGAGGAAGAACCTTAGGGAGTTGGATTTGAATTGGCAGAAATTTCTTTCCAAAAAAAAAAAAAGCGGGGCCGGCCCTGTGGCGTAGTGGTTAAGTGCACGCTCTCTGCTGCTGCCGGGTTTGGATCCCAGGCGCACACCGATGCACCGCTTGTCAGGCCATGCTGTGGCGGCGTCCCATACAAAGTAGAGGAAGATGGGCACAGATGTTAGCGCAGGGCCAGTCTTCCTCAGTAAAAAGAGGAAGATCGACATGGATGTTAGCTCAGGGCTGATCTTCCTCATACACACACACAAAAAGCATTTCCTAGCTCTGTCCACTAACAAGGTCTATAAGCAATGATATCCCAGTAGCAATGAGCAAACTTAGTACTTAGTGCCAAAGCTTGGCTTCTGAATGCCATTCTCCACTAAAAGAAACCTTGGAGAGATGGCTGATTCCAGGTTTGGGCCAGGAAAACACAAAGTGAGCCAGAAAGTGAGAGAGTGCTCAAAGACTGATGGAACCTTTCAACAGCATACAGACCTCAGCCTGAAGGAACTTCTACTAACCAAATTTGGGACAATTTGACTATCAGAAAGAAGTCATAGTCGATTCTATCACTCCGGTGGCTGTTGGCAGGCCTCAGAAGATTCGCTTCCAAGGTCGCTTCTATGGGTCTCTCCATACAGCTGCCTCACAACAGGGCACCTGGCTTCCCCCAGGGCGAGTGAGGTGAACAGAAAGAGACAGAGCTCCAAAACGAAAACCACAGTCTCTTTACAACTTAATTTCAGAAGTGACATACTCTATCTACTGCCATATTCTAGTCTTCAGAAGTGAGTCATGGGGACCGGGCCTGGTGGTGTAGTGGTTAAGTTCATGCGATCGGCTTCAGAGGCCCGGGGTTCGAAGGTTCGGACCTATGCACCGCTCATCAAGCCATGCTGTGGTGGCATCCCACATACAAAATAGAGGAAGATGGGCACAGGTGTTAGCTCAGGGCCAGTCTTCCTCACCACAAAAAAAAAAAAAAGTGAGTCACTAAGTCCAGCCTGTACTTGAGGGGAGGGGGATATGCAGGATGTGAATACCAGGAGGTAGAGACTATTGGCGACCATCTTAGAGGCTGCCCACCACACCAAGTAATCAAACATAATAACATCACCAATAATGGGACAAACTGACGTTGTGTGCCTCCTGACACAGTGCAGTGGGAAATACACAATGTCACCTATGTAGTATTTTCGGGGGAAAAATATTACAGAACAAACAGAGAAATCCAGAATGTGGGACATTCTACAAGAAAACGAGTCTGGATTCAAAAATGTCAGTGTCATGAAAAAGAAAAAAGTCAAACTGTTCTAGGTTACAGGAGACTAAAGAGAAAAGGTAACTCAGTGAAATTAGTGACCCTTAATTGGATCCTGGATCAGAAAACAAAAATAGCTATAAAAGGACATTCTTGAACCAATTAGGGAATTTGAATATAGACTATATATTAACTATTAAGTGTATGCTAAATTTTGTGGATGTGATAATGGAATTGTGATTACGGAGGAGAATCTTTCTCCTTAACATGCTGAAATATTTAGGAGTCAAGTGTCAAGATATCTGCAACTTATTTTCAAATAGTTTAGCAAAGAAGCCAAAAACCAAAAAAACCCAAACCCCTAATATATAAATATATATGTGTGTGTATATATATATATTTGCAAATATGAAGGATTTACTTGTGTTCATTGTCCTACTCTTTCAACTTTTCTCTAGGTTGAAAGTTTTCCAAGTAAAAGATTATGGAGGCAGGGGATGGGGGTGGGGCGGTGGGGGGTGGTTATCAGGAACTCAATGCAAATCTCCAATGGAGAAGACCCTTGGTATTTGCTAGGCTGTCCTGAAGATTCCAAGGAACCCGTAAGTGCTATAAAAGTCTCTTGGTGATGCCCAGTGCACATGTTGGGGATACTTTGATTCAGTCCTCCTTCCATCATGTAGGGTAAAAAGGTGGTTGGGGAGTCAGACAGTCTAATCCTTGCTCTGTCCCTTCCTGGCTGTGTGACTTGGGGCAAGTTACCTAGCATCTCTGGCCCTCAGTTTCCTTATTTGTAAAAAGAGAGATCACGCCTACCCTGCAGGGTTGTTGTAATGTGCTCAATAAATAGTACTTTCCAGTCCCACCTCACAAACTGCCAAATTATTCATTCATTCAATAACCATTTATAGCTATTTATAGTTATCCCTGCAATGGGCAATGGATACACATAGGAATCCAGTTACTTCAGGGAACTTATGATCAAATAGGGGGGACACAGTGTGGTAAACGCTAAAAGGAAAGCGCTAGGTGTTATGGGAACCCAGGGGTAGGGTAGGGTGAGGGGATGCCCCATACTCCATAGAGGCTGTGCGGTCTGGAATGGTGAGCTTAGTGGCCTGCGTGGGTGATAAGGAAGGGGAGTGACCCACACTGAGGGACCTCAGGGGCAAAGGCGGAGAACAGGGGAAAGGAGTTTGGCAGAGTGGGCAGGGCCAGGTCAGGAAAGGGTAGGGGTCATGTGAGCAGCGTGGGCCTGGTCTAGGATGCAAATCCATCCTGATCTAAAGGAAACACTTCCAAAGATCATTTATTACTGTCCATGGCAGCCTTGATGTTTGCTTCAGAAAACATACTCAGCAGAGCTCAGCTATATTATACTGGTTTAAAAAACACTAGAGGGCCGGCCCCACAGCTTAGTGGTTGAGTTCGGTGCCCTCGCTCTGGCAACCCGGTTCCGGGTTCAGGTTCTGGGTTGGGATCTCCGTGCGGACCTACACCACTCGTCAGCCACGCCGTGGTGGCGACCCACAAAGTGGAGGAAGACTGGCACAGATGTTAGCTCAGGGTTAATCTTCCTCAAGCAAAAAACAAACAAAAAAACACTTGAACTGACAAATAAACAGAAGGAAGTTATGGACCCTAACCTTTTTCCGTCGCCCTTCTCCCAGCCCTCTCCCCAGAAGGAGAGGAGGAGCCCGTGGATGGGAGACCAGGCCCAGCAATTGGACCTGTTTCTGAGAAGGGAGATAGTGATTGCCAAAGAGTAAAGCTTGTCTGTCATGTGCTGCTACCATCTCCTTATCCAGTCTCTGTCCCCAAGCACTAAGACTGTGAGGTCCACCCACCACCCCAGACCGCAGGAATTTCTGCTTTCTAAATCACTCCATTTCAGTAACGCATTCATTTCCCCCCTCGCTGAGGGAAGCAGGGAGGACCCCACCCTGTGCCAGCACCCCGGGGCTGAGAACTCCTGGTTCCCAGTCCCAGCGGGTGCCTGGGGCCTTGTTGCTGGCCCGGCATGGGGCAGGGCGTGTGGACCGGGCCGGAGCCGGGGCCAGGGGCCCGGGAGCGCTCAGCCCCCACCCGGTGCACACGCAGAAGGAAGCTTCTTGCCTAATTCCAAATCATTTTTCTAAGAACAAAAACTATATACAAATGAATATTTCCATCTTTATTTCAAATTCTAGGTTTCAACTGCAATATTAATGCTACTCCACAGTGTAATTTACTTGTAATAATATATCATTATTTCCATTTTACAGTTCTCTTCTTAAAGTAGTAAAGCAAATGTTTAAAACAGCGCAAAGCCGCAGCCCCACAATTCTCCATTCAGGCTCAGAATTTGTGCTCTCCTTTCAGAATGGCACATAATTGAAAACAATGAAAACCCCCGATGTGCTAAATGCTCTAGTCATTAAAGCATTTTTTTACTTTGGAATAAAAGACTGTTCTTGTGGTCGTGGTTATTATTTATTTATTTATTTTTAGACGCCCCAAACAAGCTGCTTCCTGTTCCCAGACTGACATCTGCTGGGGATGTCAGGTTGACCTGCTTCCCAGGCAGGCCCGCAGCCGGCTGCCACTCCTCCCACCCTGGGGGGCAGGGGACCGACACCGGGGGGCCAGGACCCTAGGTCCAGGCCAGGGCCAGAGGGGCCTCTGCTCAGGGCAGCTCTCCCCTCCGCTGGGATCCAGTTTCAGCAACTGGCCCTGGGGCCCCAGCTTCTCTCCTGCTTCCAGCAGGTGGGTTAAGCCCCAGACTGGCACTGGCTTGGCACAGGGTCCCCGGTGTTGGCGGCTCAGGCAAAGGGCTGATGGGTACGAGAGAGTCTGGGGGCAAGAATAGGCATGTGGGCAGGATGGGTGTCCTCTGCGTGCAAAGAGGCCTGCAGACTCTTGAGACGCAAGTCCTGTTTCCTTGCTTTCTCCAGGATGTCGCCATGTGCATCTTTTATTTTTTCCTGTTGGTACCTTTGCCTTTGGTGGAAGAGCTCCCCGCTTAGGCAGCCCTGGGCACCGGGTCTTCCCGGGGAGGGTCTCTGCCCTTTGCCAATTAGATCCTAATTCCACTGGCTGCACCATTAACAACGAGGAACCAAGCTTCCTTTTCCACCTAGAATGAGGGCCCCTCTGCCTATTTCCCAATTTGTAGAAAGCCTGGGTCCCCTCCCCCTCCTCCTCAATTTAAACTGCAGTGGGGGTGGGGCTGGGGGCGTGAGGCGAGTGGAATGTTCTTTTCTATCTCCTGGAGGTGTCCTCCAGCGTCAGGGCCCTATTACAATCCGCGAAAGCATGGCATCCAAACCTGCATCTCTGGCTCTGAGCTCTGGCTTCCAGCCCCATAGAGGACATTTTCCGTAAGGTGCCCTTGGCCCCCTCAAAGTCAGCATCCTGCCCCAGCCAGCCCCCTAACACAGTCTCCTACATACCCTGCCCTGCCCGAGCACCTCCAGTGGGCCTGGATTCCTGCCGCTTTGAGTCCTCCCATCCACCCACATCTGTCCCACATCTGTCCCTTCATGACCAAAACCTTTCCCTCCCCCTGTCCAACTTCTTCCTCTCCCACCAAACTGCTCACCCCTATCCCCAGAAGAAACTCTCAGAGGCACCCCCAAACCTACTTAAACACCTTTAACGAAACCTCGCTGTCCACAGAAAAAGCCCAAGCCCTCGGCTTGACATTCAGTGAAGGCTCTGCCCAGCTCAGACCCAGCCAGGGTTTCCCGAGGCCGGAGCCTGCCCTGGGGGTGGGGGTGTCCACAGGATGATTTTAGGTGGGATGAGGAGGAGGCACTAAGAAATGGAATGACTGAATGAGAAAGTGATTCTGCTTTTTATTCTCTTTCCGTTCTTAATATCAAGGAGAAAGTCTGGTTTGGAGCTCGTTGAATTTTTTTTAAAATAAACTTTTAATTTTAGAATAGTTTTAGATTTACAGAAAAGTTGCAAGAATATCACACAGAGTTTCTGTATACCATGCACTCAGATCCCCCGTGTTAACACTGCCGGTGGAGGCTGTGAACTTCTCCCTTGTGAATTTCCTTTTCACCAAGGGCCCTTCTGCAGCCCCAGCAGCGAGGGCAAGCTGGACTCTAACCACGTAGCTCCTTTGCAATGAATATTTTTTCCGTTACCTTCTATTTCCACCAAGTGATACTACTCATCCACATCCTAAAATCCAAAAAGCTCTCAAAAATGAAAGATTTTTTTGTAAGTTTGGAGCCAAAGCTGATTTGAGGCAAGCTATACACAGTCTTTATCCTACTTGGTATAAATATTCATTTATTTCTCTGCAGAAATATTCATTGATTCTTTTGCCCTCTGAGGGTGTTAACTAATGTTGGGTACACACACTGTATCACCTTTTGAAATCAGAAAAAATATCTGAATTCCAAAACACTGTGAGCTGCCTATTTAAGGTTGTGATACAAAGTTTCTTTTAAAAATAAATTTAGGTAAAAAGAGCAAGTCATTTAAAGAGAAACAGTCAATAAATTGTAAGCACAGATGACCTATATTTTTAAGTTTCTTTTTCACTTTTCCCCCACCCTTCATATAAACACACAACTGGCACCAAAAACAAAACAAAGAATCTGCAAAGCCTTCAGGATCAGGCCCAGACTCCTCAGCTGGTTTTCATCTGTGCCCTGGCCCCACTCACTCCCCATACCCCGGCACACCTCAGTCCCCCCAACATGCCAGACTTGCTCATGCTCTGGGCCTTCACACAATCTGCTCCAATTCCTTGAAATGCCTTCCCCCACTTCTTTCCCTGGCAAACTCCTGGCCTTTCTTCCAAACTCAGCTCAGATGCCTCCTTCTACAGGAAGCCTTTCCTGGTTGCAACCAATCTTGAGTAGGTGGTCAATCTGTGTACGTGGTACACTGCACACAGTATTGCGGGTAAGGAAGTGGTTCGAGCTCTAGCTCTGCCCCTTTTAGCTGGGTGATTTGGGTCACTTAATTACACTCACTAAGCTTCATCAGTGGGATTAGTAATGATAGCTATTATTTATCGATCTCATGCACTATTCTAAGTACTTTACATGTATAAATTCATTTGATCATCACAACAAGCCCGAGAGGTAGAAACTGTTTTGATCTCCATTTAACATATGAAGAAACTGAGGACCAGAGAGGTTAAGTTCCTTTCCCAAGGTCACAGTTGGCAGGGGCAGCTGAGATTTCTTCCTCCCTCCCTCTTGCTCCCCACTATAGAGCAGCTAGGGAAGTGCCCATGTCTTGGAGTTACCGGGAGAATAAAATGAGGTAACCTCGGTCAAGTGCTGCACCTCGTCTTCACAAGTACTCCTGGCCCAGCCTGCACTTGGTACCCTGGGCACAGCGGGCACTTGTTTGCTTCTGAGGATAGCTCAGCTGAGGGCCTACAAGCAGCTGCTCTCTGCTGCTCCTCTGTGCCTTATCATGTCCTCACTGGAATCTTCCGCCCACAGCTTTATAGTGTATTCAGTATTTACGATTTTGGCCTCTCTCTGAGCTCAGCAGAAAGAAATGTGCCAGACTCACATTTGTCTTCCATCTAGTGCCCTGCACAGAATCTGAACCAAGAGAGTTTGGTAAACATGCAAAGAATACATGATGAAGTAAACGTATGGATGGATAAATGGATGGACGGACGGATGGACTGAAATAACAAGGAATGGACACATTTTTGTCCTTAGAATAGCTAACACATTTGATATACCATGACTAAAGCAGAGGGAAAAATAACATTATCCAGATAGCATTCTTCTAACCAGATGTTCTGAGGCTGAAGAAAAAAGAAAGAAAACAACTCTTCACACCGCATTGCACTCTATGTCTACATTTCTAGTAAAATAATGTGGTAGTGATATTCAACCTTTTCGACTCGCGCTTGAGATGGGAAGCTGGGAAGGGAACAAGTGGTATTCATGATAAAGTTAAGACATATTAACCGGCATTGAATAAATCTGATGGTATAGTAACACTTATAAGTGAATCTGAGGCAAGATCCTGAATGGGAACAGCTGCAGCACGTGAGCAGGTGTTGGAAGGTGTCGGGTCCAGATACCATGACGGCCATACTTCCGCACTGGGAAAGTAGCTCCTTATGGAAAAACTCCATAGATAGCCAGATATGATCCAAGATAGACATCTGTATTTCAATGATGACAAAAGGATGAAATGTCATTGACATTCAATTTATTAGACTACTGCCCCCCTTATCCTTTTTCTTCTCTTCTAAGTTTGGCAGTGGAAGGGTAACATTCGTTAATGAGTGCGGTCTTTAAAGGTAAAAGTGTCTAATTATGGGATAAAAGGAATATTTTGCTGGCGAGTGCAGAACAGCCCAAGAGGCCAGGAATGGCGCCCTCAGGCACTGCTGTTTAATTTATAAGCTATTTATCTCCTCACTTACACCTGGCAGAAACAATTAGCATTTGGTAATTTCTTGACCTTATCAAGGCCCTATGCTTTGTTATCCTAGTTGCCACCGATATAAACGCTATGTGAAATAAACACGTTAGAAATGGCCTGCTATTAAATCACGCCCATTTAACTCATTTTAGTTTGAACTCATTTTAGTCTGGAGGAGTCTTTGCATTTTGGTGTCCCTTCTAAATCAATATATTAATTTTCCAGGGAATTTTAAGATACTTCCATGGCCCTACACTATCACAGCGGGGATCAGGATCCTTTTCAAAAGTGCCATGAGCCCTCAGAAAGCAGTCCCTGTGGAAACCCAAGTGCACGGGCACAGATGCAGTCTTGTAAGGAAGTTTTCAAACAGCCGTCAAGAACAGCTGCCTCCCCCACTGGCCCTCCGCAGCCCCGGGACCCAGTGACTCTGGGTCGGCTGGGATTCCCTCGGCTCCACCCTCTCTCCCCTTGGCATCTTTGCTCCAGAAGGGCGGACAGGGTCTGCAGAGGAAAGTGCTTCCCGGTGGTCTGTTGCCTGTTTCCTTGAGGCCATCCTATGGCACCTCCTTGGCACCCG
Source organism: Diceros bicornis minor (assembly GCF_020826845.1). Classification (NCBI taxonomy): domain Eukaryota; kingdom Metazoa; phylum Chordata; class Mammalia; order Perissodactyla; family Rhinocerotidae; genus Diceros; species Diceros bicornis. The sequence continues at coordinate 55,003,432 of NC_080749.1, forward strand.
GCAGGTTCCTTAATAGGTCACGTCGGAAGCCACTTGCAGAGTTTCCCTGAACTGCGCTCCACAAAACCGTCCCGAAGTTCCAACAGGTGTGATGGAGTGCAGGGTATTTTTAGATCTGAGCTTCTTCACCCCTTCTCTCCCAATTTCAAACTTTCTTCTCCACTTAAGCAGTTAGGGGGTACAGGGCTCACTGCCTTAGGCGAGGCTTCCCTCAGGATAGAAAACAAAACAACCAGCCTTTCTGGCTTTTGTTATTCAAAACCTAAATCCTTAGGAGAATTCAGCTGATTCTCCAGCAAAGACTGGATGAATAGAGAGGGATTTACTCTAGCCTGGAAAGTTTTTGCGGTGGGGGAAGGAGAGACGGGAAGGAAAGGAGAGGAGGGGTGGGAGGAAGAGCAGAAGGGACGAGGAGGTGGAATGAGGCATGGGGCAAGGGAAGGGGGAATCTGAAGGAGGAGGGGGAGGGCAGGGAGGGAGCCCGTGTCTGTGTGTGGTTCAGCAGAGCCCAAGGAGGTGGCAAAGGAGCCACCTCGGCCACCTAGACCAGGCTTTGCAACTCAGAAGCTTTCAGGAGGCAAAATGGGTGAAGGAGGCCTGAGAGGCAATAGGAAGTGGAATGGACAGAGGAGCTGGAGAGCAGGTGCAGCCTGCCTGAAGGACAAGGGTTCCTTTACCTGAGTGTGTCACAGAAAGGCCAGACCAGACCTCAGAGCTGGCAGGGCACTGCGGGCAGTGATTCGGGGCATCTGAGCAGTGCCTGGGTGGTCCGATAAGTGAGAACCAGAACCAGAAGGGCACCCCTCCTGCCACCTGGAACTGGGGCACAACCCCAGGGATGGGGGGCAGAGTGAGAGAATCCCAGGAAGGAGGGAGGTTATGTTTTTGTTGGACTCAGAATCAGAAATTAAATAGCTTCTTGTATACTTGAGTCTGTGGACGAAGTTTTATACCCATGTCATGTGTTTGGGAAATGCTTATTTCACAAAGTCAAACACATTACCTTATTGTAGGACTTCTCAGAAATTTTAATATGCTAAAATAACACATTCTGGATCTCAGAGAAAGGGATTCAATAGATCACTTGTGTGCTGGTAAATGATCAATAACCGACTCAGGGATCAAATCAGGGATTAAAAACCCTGACTTGTAGCATCTGCCATTTTCCATGGTGTAAATATTCTGAAGGGCCATCCCAGCTCCAGAGCTCCCGGGGCATTTGCTGAGACCTTTGTTGCAGTTCTACAACTCCCTGATCCCAGTCTCCCTGCCTTCACACTCCACAGGGGTAGAGATCCAGAGGGCTCTCCACAATAAACTCCTTATATGCAAATCTCTGCCTTGGAGATGTTTCCTGGGTTACTTGACCTAAGGCTTGTCCTTTTACGCATGTGTCATCAGTTTTAATTAAAGGAACCAGTTTCCTAATTCATTACAGTATTTCTTCATAATTGGGTTCTTTTTTTTTTAAATTTTTTACTTATTTATTTATTTTTTTCCCCCAAAGCTCCAGTAGATAGTTGTATGTCATAGTTGCACATCGTTCTAGTTGCTGTATGTGGGATGCGGCCTCAGCACGGCCAGAGAAGCGGTGCGTCGGTGCGCGCCCGGGATCCGAACCCGGGCCGCCAGCAGTGGAGTGCACGCACTTAACCGCTAAGCCACGGGGCGGCCCCATAATTGGGTTCTTTTAAGTGATTATACCTAGGCCAAGATCTGTGATCTATGAGGCATAACATAAAGAATGAATGAAAGACAGGTCCCCAGGGTAGCCAGACTCTAGGATGGCCACAAATGATTCCTGCCTCCTGGTATTCACGCCCCTGTAGAGGGCTGATCTATGTAACCAATAGGATATTTTGGAAATGTGTGACTTCTGAGGCTAGATCATAGAAGACACTGTGGCTTTTGCCTTGCCCTTTCTTGGATCATTCACTCTGGGGGAAGCCAGACACCATGTCATGAAGACTCTTGAGTAGCTCTCTGGAGGAGTCCATGTGGTGAGAAACTATGTAGCATCGATTTGCCAGCCATGAGAGTGCACCGTCTTGAAAGCAGAGCCTCCAGCTTGAGTCAAGCCTTTACTTAGATGACTGCAGCCCAGCAAAGCTGCTCCTGAATTTCTGACCTATAGAAACTGTGCTAAATAATAAATGCGTATTGTTGTTTTAAGCTGCTAAATTTGGAGGTAATTTGTTTTGCTAATTTATAACTGATAGAGTACCTAATCTATAGCTTTACAATTTAGCAGAGGAGAAAAGATGGATATGGATATATATACAAATATATGAAATAAGCCAGTATGTGGGCCGGCCCCATGGCTTAGCGGATAAGTGCGTGCGCTCCACTGCTGGCGGCCCGGGGTTCAGATCCCGGGTTCACACCGACGCACGGCTTCTCCGGCCATGCTGAGACCGCGTCCCACATACAGCAACTAGAAGAATGTGCAGGGCTGGCCCCGTGGCTTAGCGGTTAAGTGCGTGCGCTCTGCTGCTGGCGGCCCGGGTTCGGATCTCGGGCGCACACAGACGCACTGCTTCTCCGGCCATGCTGAGGCCGTGTCCCACATACAGCAACTAGAAGGATGTGCAGCTATGACATACAACTATCTACTGGGGCTTTGGGGGAAAAAATAAATAAATAAATAAAAATTATAGAAATAAGCCAGTATGTGTATAATCATACATTGACTGTTACAAGTTCTGAAAACTGCAGAGGAGCGAGGGAAGAGGTTGTACAGTTGAAAAACAAGGAGCCCCATTTGGGAAGCTTTCAAGAGATCAATTTTGGAAGAAAAGGAGGTTTGAAGAAAGGCAGGACCACATTTTAGGGTCTCTCCTTTTTGGAGAAATCAAATTCCTGATGAGCTAATGCATATGTTCTTTGCAAAATGTGAAATTCACTTGAAAATCAAGAATATACCTTTAGAACAACATACAGATCAACCTGTTTTTAGTAAAGTAATTCAGTCTTTTTTATAAAAAGTAATTCACTTTTTCATAAAAAGTGCAAAAAACTTACCAATACACACAAAAGTTGTTGCCAGTTTGCTGTCTACCACCTTTTATGTTGGGTGAGAAATAATGGAATATTTATTTATTAGGTTGGTTTAAATCAAAGAATAAAAAGATTCAGTTCTTGGTGGGTTGATTTCCATGCTGGAGAAATGGATATAAGCTGAAATAGAGGGAATGATTTCTATTTAGTTGAAAAGGATAAACAAACAAACAAAACCCTTCAATCAACCAGAGAAAATTAGTACCTCTTTCCAGTCTATTGTTTTTCATTTTGCTTTGCTTTTTTTTTTTTTAAGGAAGCTCAAAACCACAGTGGAAGTCATGATGCTGAGAAAGCATCCTGGTATCTTTTCATTTTGCCTGATTCTCATTCAAGGTATCAGTTTCAAATGGCTATGGGAAATTTGCTTAAATCAAACAGAAAATTAAAGCACATGAGTTAAGCGGCTGGAAGAAAAAGTACTATAAAGTAAATGAATAAATGTATAAAAAAAGATACCTAGTGGGGCCAGCCTGGTGGCGTAGCGGTTGTGTGCGAGTGCTTTGCTTCAGCGGCCCAAGGGTTCGCAGGTTGGGACCCCAGGCATGGCGCTTGTCAAGCCCTGCTGTGGTCACATCCCATGTAAAGCAGAGGAAGATGGGCACGGATGTTAGTCCAGAGCCAATCTTCCTCGGCAAAAAGAAGATTGGCATCGATGTCAGCTCAGGGCTGATCTTCCTCACAAAAGGAAAAAAAAAAAAAGATACCTAGCCTCACAATAATGAAAGAAATGCAAACTAAACTACAGGAGACACAGTTTTAAAACCCTGTCAGATTAGTAAAGACTAAAAAGTTTGTTAATGCTCACTAATTGAGAGTAAGGGGAATCAGGCATATCACAGGTGAGGGGTAGGAATACAAGTTGGTGCAACCATTTTAGACAGACAGCAATTTGACAAAACCTAGCAAAATGTTAAATGCACATACCCTTTGGCACAGCAATTCCATTCCTAGGAATTCATTCTAGATGTGAATGCATAAGTACAAGCTCAAGGATATTCATTGTGGCCTTGTTGGAAATAATGGAAAAATTAGAATTAGCAATGTACACAACAGACGGCTGGCTAAATAAATAAGCAAACAAATGATAACAAACACATGGAGTGCTGGCTTATTTGTGTCAGCACTGCTGTAAGAGCTCTACGTTTGTGAAATCACGTGATCTCACAAGAACCCTGAGACTTGGTTCTCTTCTTATGATGGTTCAGCCCCACAAACATTCATCCATCCAAAAGCAGAGAGGTGGGTCCAGATGTGCTGACACAAAGACTACTCATGAAACAGAAGGGATAAAAGGAAGTTTCAGACAGGCTACATAGCATAATTTCATTTATGATAAAAAAAATAATCAAGTGTGTATATATGTTTATATTTGCGCAGAAAATGTCTAGAGAGATAAACCAGCAAGAAACAATTAACAGTGGGATTCTCTGGAGAACTGGGACTGATGAAACTAGAGAAGGGAGGAGAACCTTCCATTTTTTACTTAACACCTTCTCTACTTTTTACATTTATTTATTTATTTACAATGCACATCTATATACTTTTTGCCCGGAGTTAGACAAACTGCAAAGGTTGAGGTCACAGTTCCTAAGACTCCTTTCTCTTCTGATATGAATTGCATGTTTTGGGGGGGGGTCCCCAAAACCAGCCTCAGGTTCGATAATTCACTAGAAGGGCTCACAGAACACACTGAGAGTTTTATATTCATCGTTGAGTTTTATTGCAGGGAAAGGATACAGATTAAGATCAGTCAAAGTAAGAGACATAAAGGGCAGAGTCTGGGAGGGTTCCAGACGGGATGCTTTCATTGTCCTCTCCTGTGGAGTTTGGATGCATTTGCCTCCTGGCATCCATGTGTGTGACAATACACACGGAGCATTGCCAACTGGGGAAGCTCATCTGAGCGTCAGTGTCCAGGTTTTTATTGGGGTTTCATTATGTACTCATGACTGACTGATTGCCCACATGGTTGAACTCAGCCTGCAGGTCGACTGATACTATGAGAGCTAAAGCCCTACCCTCAATTACATGGCTGGTCTTTCTGGAGAGGCCAGTTCCCCACCCTAAGATGCACTGTGGCCCACTTGTAACCTAAACAAAGACAGTCCTATCAGGTATGACATAGATTAATCCCAGAAGCTGAGGGCAAAGGCCAAACCTCTCTTTGGGCAAAGCCAAATTCTTTACTACACATTTTTATAGTTAAAACCTGGAATAGCTTTTCCGTTGGTTTTCCATGAGTTTGTCAGTATGTAGTATAGTTTCTAAGTTGTGTTTTTATGTAAGAGGATTGATTTGCACTGAGACTCCCTGATCATGTGGATTTTTGTTCTGTGTTTTTTTAGATTCTATATTTGTCTACTTGGCATCCATTAGTCATAGGGCCTAACTAACGGCCAAAGTTGTTTATATCTCCTCTGTGAGCCAGCTTTTGTGGGTGCATGAAAATCATATTACAAACCCTCCAACAAATTATGAGTCCATACTCCCAACCACCTCCTTTACCTAACTCGCACACACCAAGCCAATATTCCTCTGCCCTAATCACACAGGGCCAGGTAGCACACAACTAGAGACCACCTCCATAGCCCAGAACCTGCTGCATTATTCAAAATAGGCAATCCTAAGCTGTTTTCCCAGTCTTGCCTTTCCTGTGGAAAACAATAGCGGTCTGGGCCATGCTTTCCCCTCACTGCTTCTGCCTCCTGACCAAAACTGGTGCTTCCCTATGTGGCTCTGCATGGCGGGGTGTGCTCCCTTCTCTTGGGAAATGCAAGTAATAACAACTTTCTTTCAATGGCATTAGCTTCTTTGTGTTGTCATTCAGTTGCCTCCATAAGTTAAAGTCCTGTGGGTACAATTGAGACAAATTTGAAACCCCTCCTCCACAGGCCTAGGTTTCAAGAGGGCGATAGTCCTTACTAGTTGGCGCAGGCCTGGCTCATACATGCTTGTTGAATTTAATGAACAAGTTTATACTACCAGTTTTTGCTCCAGTGGTGCAGGAGATAAATTATCCATCTTGCTTGGTGCAATCAGTGCTCTATGTGGAACCTGAAAATAAGTTCAATAAACCACTTGTGGAAATGCACATTGGCCTATGAATTCCCCACTGACTGAATTTACTGGAAGTACTTCTGTCCAAACTTGGTCAGTGCTCCTTTGTTACTCTTTCCACTCCTCTCCCCACCCCCACCCCAATGCATTTAGTTGGCAAATAAGCTCATATCTACTGCCAATAACTAAACCTGCTTTGGCCACCTTAAAAACTAAAACTCAGAAAGAAGAGAAAGTTGTGCTTATTCCATTTAGGCTTGTTGCATGGTTTATTTTGGGCTTTGAGCAAATGTTAGTTTATGACTGTTTTTGCTTATTACAAAGTGTCAGGGATTTCCTGGAGCTGGTTTTAACCCAAACACCTTAACTGTACTCTCAGGAAAAGATAGGAAAAACAGAAAACTTGGTAAACTGAAGGTGTACATTTGGTAGTTAATTATAAATGACAGTGTTGTCATCTTCTAATTTGACCTAGCAGTCCCGAAAATGAGGTTTGGCCATATTCCCACATTGTCAGGGATACAAGGTGTAAAGATATGAATGGGTTGGAGAGGAGAAAAACCGTGATAAAAATATTAAATACAGAACAAATTTAAGCCTCCAGTAACAAAAATGGGTGAAGTGCTGAAGTTATAGACAAATAAGGTTAAGAAATGCCACATCATAAAGAATGAAGAACATTTGGGATTTTAATAATGCAGGTGAGCTTTTATAGCAGTAAAAAAACCCCAAAAACAAAATACTCAACATAGTGACTGCCTCAGGCAGTAGAAGAGGCTGTTTATGGTTGATTTCCAATGATTGCCAAAGGCTGACCCAATTAAGAACTGAAATTCTGAACCAGAAAGGCTGAAAAATATTTTAAAGAAGAAAACTCTAAAGTGACTATTTGGGAACACTGACATTCTCTTTTCTACAGATGTTATTGAAAAATCATTTTATTTATAATATTCCACTTAGTCAAAGTGTGTTAGAAAACCAGAAGAATTAAAACACTTTGCTTTCATAATATTCTTGGATCTTTAACTATATTTAACAAGCTATTAAGGAACCATGCCTTAACAGCCCAAGTGGAAGATGCGGAATTGTTTTTGTTGAATTGGGATAAAGAGTGTTAGTTATAAATGTTCCTGAGCACAGTATGTTCTGTGAAGTCGTGTGTATCTGGAGGTTTTTAGCTGCAAGTAATAGACTACTCAACTAAAAGTGGCTTACACAATGAAGGCATTTAATTCTTGCACAAAACAAGAAGTCTGGAGGGAGGCTGATCCAGGACTGGTTAACAACAGTTAGGGACACTCCTTTGCCCATCTCTTGGCTTTCCTTTTCTATAACTCCAAACACAGTTCTTTATTATATCTATTTTCAAATAAAAAAAGAATGATGTCCAGAGGGCCCTGGAACTCACCTCAAGTCCCCCATAGCAGGGACTTCTTGTCTCCCTCTTTTTATCAGGGAAAAAATTTTTCCCCAAAGCTCTTTCAAGCCCCCTCCCCAGACCTCCTTACATTTCACAGGCCAGAGCTGGGTCACCTGCCTATCCTTATCACTGGCAGAGAAGAAGAGGGATTACATGATGAATTTAGACCAAGAATGATTCATTTCCTGGAGCTGGGCACACTCACTCACTATGGAACACAACTGAGATTTTGTTAGCAAGGAAAAGGGGGCGAGCTGGATATGTGAGATGGTTATGGGTAAACAATCAACAGTGTTTGTGATCTTTGGTGGCAGTAGCAGGTGAAAGGTGGGACACTGGTCCCAATGCCTGAGCTGGTCATTACTATTCAAAGGATGCAAAAAAAGGAAACATAACTTTCATTTGTTACATTGTTTAAATTGGGTACAGACCTCAGTCAAACCAGACATCCTTTGTCGCTTCGCATGAAATTAAGCCATGGGACAGGCTCCTTCCTTGGAAATAAAATGTGGCCAAATCTAATACAGTTCTTCATTAAATCTATTTTCAAGTAAAAAAGGAATGATGTCCCAAGGTCCCTGGAATTCACCCCAAAATGACACAAATACAATAAGCCAAATGGCTGAAATCACTTACAAAATTTGACGAAAGCAAATAAGCTTGCTCTCACACTGTGATCAGAAGAGCAGCAATCTGGAGCGTTGTTCAAAGCAAAGAGAGCACTGAACTCTAAAGGCGAGGGTCCTCAGAGGGGGAGAGAGAATATTAGTAAACAGCGTTAGTTAATCCATTCAAGCAAGATCCTCAAAAGTTCAAGATGTGCTCTCTTGTCTGCACTTTCATGGGCTTTCAAAGGATTGAAATGAAAGGCTATGAACGGTACACACACACACACACCCCATTTCTATCGTTGACAGCAGCGGCCATGACGGCTAGTCTCTACTGAGACTGAACCTGTTTTGATGGGTAGTTGTCCTAAACAGAAACTTCTCAGATTTAGCAGGCCTCCTGAGAGCAAGAACTGAGGACTCTTACCACAAAAATAGAAAGAGGAAAGGCAGAGTCTCATGAGAAATTACCTTAGGCACTAGTCTTTCTTACTTCCTGGTACAAGGTGAAGAGCAGGAGGCTGAGGGTCCAAAGGTGTTCGTTCCCCAGCACCGACACTCAGCTGGACAGCGTGGGGGCACTGTCCACATTGATGACATATTGGAAGCTTCTGAAGTAAATGATAGTTGTCTTGAACCCCAAGTGCCCTCCCATCTCCTGACAATCCACTAACTAAAGGGTTAACACATGGAGGTTTCCAGGATTCTGTGCTAGCCCATGGAACCTTAGTTAAAAAAAAAAAAAAAAAAACCAAAAGCAAAAGGACAAGTCGAAGAGGGCTGTGGAAAAGCTTCTACTTTCCCTTCAAACCTACTCTCAACACATCCCTCTGCTGAGGGCTTTGACTCAGACTTCACTGAGAAGACAAGCTACACATCTACCCATGTCTTCCCTGTCTTCTCTTCTATTCCAGTGGAAGCAGTAGTCCTACATCTACTAAAGGCCAGTCCCTCCACCTGTGTTCCAGATCGCACCCCCTCACCCCTAGCCCGTAGCTTCTCAAGGACTGCACTTCTGTCCCCTTCTTTCTCTCTTGCCTCATCAGCCTCAAACTTCCCTCCTCTCCAGGAGCATTCCTATTAACATCCAGACATGCTCTAGCATTTCCCATCGCTAAAAAAACCAAAACCAACCAACCAACCAACCCACCCACCCTTTTGCCTGAACATCTCCCTCCAGCCTCTACCCCATTTCTCTTCTCCCCTATATGGCAAACTTCTCAAAAGAGTAATCCAAACTTGCTTTCAAATGAAACAGAACTTGTCAACCAGCACATCTTTATCTTTTTTTCAACTGCTCAGCAGCATTTGCTTTCTATTTGAAACTCGGCCTTCTCCTGGCTGCTCTGACCATAGAGTCTTGGTTTGTTCCTTCCTCATTAACTGCTCCTTCAGTCTGTTTATTGATCTCTATTCCTTTCCTTGATCTCTGCACCAGGCTCGTTCTTGGACTCTCTCCTTTTCTCCTTCTATATTCTCTTTGTCTAGTCTAGGTGATATACTCCAGTCCCCAGGTTTTAAATACCATCCATACAGTGATGACTCCAAATTTATACCTATGTTGCTGTGAACTTCCTTCTGAGCTTCAGACACACAAATTGATATCTACCCAATGGTGTTTAAAGAGCATCTTGAACTTACATTTAAAACATTTTAAATCAGATCATTTGTTTTATGATTAAGTTTTAAGAGTTTCTTCTATATTTTGGGTAACAGTTCTTTATCAGATATGTTTTTTACAAATATTTTCTCCCAGTCTGTGACTTGTCTTCTCATTCTTTTAACAGCGTCTTGCAGAGCAGAAGTTTTTAATTTTAATGCAATCCAACTTATCAATTCTTTCTTTTATAAATTGTGTCTTTGGTGTTGTATCTAAAAAGTCATTGCCATACCTAAGGCCATCTAGATTTTCTCCTATGTTATCTTCTAGTTTTATAGTTTTGTGTTTTATATTTAGGTCTGTGATCCATTTTGAGTTACTTTTTGTGAGAGTGCAAGGTCTGTGTCTAGATTCATTTTTTTTTACATGTGGATGCCCAGTTGTTCCAGCACTATTTGTTGAAGAGACTATCTTTGCTCCCCATTGATCAGTTGACTATATGTATGTGGGTCTATTTCTGGGCTCTCTGGGTCTGTTCCACTGATCTATTTGTCTATTCTTTCACCAATACCACGCTGTCTTGATTACTGTAGCTTTACAGTAATTCCTGAAGTCAGATTGTGTCACCTACATTCAAAATAGATTCTTGATTCCCACCTCCAAACACATTCCATACCTGCTCCTCCCCCAAGTCTTTCCCATCTCAGTAAACGGCACCATCATGCATCCAGTTGCTTAGGCTAAAAATCCAGGAGTCATTCTCGATTCCTCCCTCCTCTCACCCAATTCATCAGCATGTCCCGTTAATTCTTCCTCCAGCAAGCAGATAAAATCAAGCTGCATCTCCCCATTTCTACTTTTGAAGTTAAGAGCCAATCTCATGGGTCTATAACTGGTCTCCCCCTTGCCCTCCTCTACAGTTAGTGAGCCCCTCATCCTTTTTTCTTCAACTACAACGAAAAAAGCAGAAATGAGGATTATCATACACTTTTTACGTTCAGCCTTAAATGAAAACACAACCAGTCTGAGCGAAGTGGGTTTTTTACGAGATCTGTAGAAATCAGAAGGCGATGAGAGTTCAGGCTAAATTCCTTAGGAGGAAAGGTAAAGCCCTAGACCTGCACTGGCCACTGGCCACTAAGCCACATGTGGCTATCGAGCACTGGAAATGTGGCTAGTTTGAATTGAGATGTGTTGTAGGTGTAAAACACACTTTAGATTTTGAAGACTGAGTATGAAAGAAAAAAATCTAAACTGTCTTATTAATAATTTTTAGGATTGATTACATGTTAAAATTTGGATATATTGGGTTAAATAAAATACATTAAGGTGAATTTTTTTTTAATGTGGCTGCTAGGAAAATTTAAATTACATACATGACTCACGTTATATTTCTATTGGACAGTGCTGCGCTGGACAGTCATGCATGCTTGGTGCAGTTGTCTGGCCTCTGACAGGCCCCCTTCCTGCTCCCAGGATCTCTGCTCCATCTCTCCTCTGCATGTCAGCCAGCACATCTTTTTCTTCCTCACAGGTGGCTCTCACAACTGAGATGGCAGATGGGGTCAAGATGCCAAGTGATCTTTAAAAATATAAATCAGATTGTATGCCTCTCGTTTAAAACCCTTGAATGGCTATCCATTTAAGTTAGAATACAATCCCAGCACTGTATTTCACATACAAGGCTCTGCGTAACTGAGAACCTTTGATTCATCACACTTCAGCCACCCTAGCCTCCTGTCTGTTCCTCCAAAATGCCAGGCTCTTTCCTGCCTCATAGCCTCTGCATTAGCTGTTCCTTCTGCTGGGATGCTCCTACCCTACTTGTTTTAATGGATGGATCCTTTTCACTCAAGTCTTGGCTTACCTGAATACATGAAAGTTCTCCGATATGATGTAATTCTAGATGCATTTTTACATTGCTTTCAAATCTTTAATTCAGTTAAGTGAAAAAAATTGCGTAACAATTGTAATTCCATTTAGGTAAAAATATACATAGATGTATACATATATGTAAATATGATAATTATTTGGAAGGATACACACCAGTTAACTGAGGTTACCTCTGCGATCATTCTATATAAATTGTTCTGAACTTACTTTTTCATACAGCAGTATGAATCAGAAATCTTTCTATGCTAGCTCATATAGATGTGCTTTATTCTTTTTAATGGCTGAAAGTATTCTTTTATATGGACGTGTTATAATTTGTTTCACCATTTTCCTATATTGATGGACATTTAAATTGCTTCCAATTGTTTTTGCTATTACAATTGAATCTTATTACAGCTGATATGGGTTTCAATTCTTTGGATCATAGAAAATAATTTACATTTTCATCTATGGGAACCAGTCTTTTATCATAGTTTCTGAAATAATACATCCTGTTCAATTGTGAAATGTGGCCATCTTAAGCATTAACAAATTTTTTGTATGCAGTTTATGTATTATCATCTCTAACCAACATCTTTAAAATTTTAAAGTACATAAGCACTTATGAAGACTCAATATTGCCAGTAATGCTTTGTGCATAAAGGCTGTACCAACCAACCACTTAATTGAGGGATATATTTTTTCCTTTTCTTTTTTAAATTGAAGTGTAACTTATATACAGTAAAGTGCACAAATCTTGATTGTACAGCCTGATGAAATTTTACATATGTACACATCTGAGTAACTGCTCCCCAGATAAAAATATAGAGCATTTCTTACACCTGAGCAGGTTGAAGGACAGCACATTTTCATTGAGTAGGATACTTTTTAAGCTTTGTTTTTTCCTTCGAATTTCCACATTCCTCATTTCTTTTGGATGAGTACTCCTTTATGATTCTTATGGTAATAATAATTTGGAGAAGAGAGTGTGGGGTGAAGAAATAAGGGAATCACAAGGGTCTGTTGGGTCTTTTCTCATCTCTACTCATCCCTAATCATTTATTTCTTTATTTTCAGAAACTGCTCATGGAAATCCTAGCCTGGATTATGGGAAAATCATGGATTGCCAAAACCTTTCAAGTTTATACGATCCAGGCTGACAGGATTTTCATTCCACTCTTCCAAACTTGTTTCTATTCATTAAGGCCAATATGGGTCATTCAATGCAAATAATGCTATACTGTACTGGTTTTGAAATTACGGACAATCATGTATTATTTTGATAGAGGAAATAATGAGCTGTGCAATTTTAGTCAAGCAAATGAATTTCTTTATATCTTTACAAGAAAAGGAATAATGAGAGAGACGTAGGCTGTGGCCAGATCACCAATGGCCTCAAGTGCCAAGTTGAGATGTCTGGACTCCTTACCCTTTCTTTTTTTTTTTTTTGGTGAGGAAGATTAGCCCTGAACTAACATCCGATGCCAATCCTCTTTTTGCTGAGGAAGATTGGCCCTGGGCTAACATCCGTGCCCATCTTCCCTATTTTATACGGGACAATGCCATAGCATGGCTTGACAAGTGGTGCGTCGGTCCGTGCCTGGGATCTGAACCTGCGAACCCTGGGCCGCCGAAGCAGAGCATGCAAACTTAACCACTATGCCAGCAGGCTGGCCCTCTTTCTGTCCTTTTTTTCCTGGCTGTCCAAGACCACCCCCACCCCAACTAGTATTTCAGTTACATTGTGTTATATAGAATTTTGTGGCTACTCTGGAAATGTAATAACAATTTTCTGTGAGAAAATTAATTCCAACTTCCAAATAACTATTTATAAACTAATCTTTGCAACACAGTTTATTCTTTATGACTAGTCATTTTGGTTAGCATTACTTAATCTTTCTGCTCCTCAATAACTTCGGATTTACAGAATAGGTGAGTTAAGCAAGATACTCTTAAGTGACATTTTCAGTTCGAAAATTCAATGATTTACATGAAGTCCTGGAATGTTATTAGCAAAATGTCAACATTTATCACTCAATCCAACAATTTTCTACTTCAAAATATTCTTTAGCAACAGTAAAATATTAATATTGCTTCTGTAGGACAGGTACTTAAATAACCACAGAAAAACACGCTCCATAGTTTTATTGTGTGTAGTACATAAGGATTGGGCCTGTCAATACTGCTTACTTTTAGGTGATGTTAAAGGGAACTATACAAGAACTTACATTTATTGTGTGGCTCTTATATATATGGAACTCTTTAGTCCTCTCATATTAGGCCATTTAATCTGTACATCAGGATGATTTTCATTATACATATGAAGAATCTAAGGCAGGAAGAATACCTTGCACAAAGTGGCATCTAAGTGGTGGAAGTGGTATCTGAATCCAGATCTGATTAGAAGCTCTTTCCACCCTATAAAGCTGTGTTCATAATACAGAACAAAAGGTATCAACTCCAAATAAGGTATAATAGAGACAAGTACAGAAGATGTCTAAATATGCTAGGGTGAAAAGCTAAGCTGCTACAACAAAAATATGGTAGCTCAAATACAGTAGCCTACAGAATTGAAGTTTATTTCTCTTTCGTGTATGAGACCCAAGGTAAACACCAGGTTACTGGGTGCTCTGCTCCCCAGAGTCCTTCCGAGATGTAGGTTCCCACCATATTGTTGCTCCACTGTCCCCCAGGGCTGTCCTTGTATGCATTAATGATGAGTTCTCTGGAAGGAAAATAGCTCCTGTGAGGAGCACACATCCAACATTTTAAGGCCTCGATCTGGAATCAGTCTTCATTCACATTCCACTGACAAGAACTTAGTTATGTGACCTACATGTAGCTGCAAGGGGGCTGGGAAAGCCATGTACCCAGCTATACTCTACTTAAATTATGAAGAAAGCATGCATTCTGGTGGACAACTAGCATACCCTCATATAATGTCATTTTCTCTGAGTAAAAGCAACATAGAATCTGCAAATACCCTCCTTCAAACAGATAGTTTATAGTTATAATCGGAGAGTCGAGTGTTTTATAAAACTATATCAAGAAGACTAGAAAAATGTGATTGAAATGTAATTAAATGAAGATGTGATCTATTCCTTGTACTCTAAGGCAACCAAGATGGTTTATTTCACCAGAAAAAAAATGGCAACTTGCATGAAGACCAGAAGAAGGAGAGTGAAAGAACTGGACAGATCACTACTTACCCGTCTTTCCCACACTCCTGTAGAAACAGAATGCACTGACCTTATTGGATGGGCTCTGTGGGCCTTCAAATGCAGGCCACACACACAGGCACCTTGTGAAGAGTTCTTCTCTCCTCAGCTGCTTGCCAAAGTGTGACAGCAACTCTAGCATCCATAATAAGAAAGCAGATACAGAAATGCTCCCCTAGAATGGCACCAAAATAAGCCATTCTCTGGTTTGGGAAGCATAAATGCAGAATGAAAGTAGAGCTGGATCTGAGAATCCCAACTCATGTGACTGAGTTCTTTTCACGTTTCATTAACAACCCTGTTGCACATCCTAGAATTTGGAAGTCTGTGATGCTAAATAGGCAAATCCCATTATCTCCCATTCTTATGCGTCCTTAGAAGAAATATCATAATTATTTGTGCCCATCTTTTCACTGTGACCATACAGAGGCAGGACTAATAAACTGACTTACTGCTCAAGTAGACCGAAGTATCCCCAACTGGGGACATCCATTACAAGTCCTGGAAGTGACTTCCTAAAGAACATTTACATTTCTCTCTTCTCATTTTACATTCACCAAGCAACTTTCTTTTGTATAAATATGGACCCTAGAAGAAAGCACTCCAAATATAAAATTGCTAACATTTACCAAGCATTTACTAAATACTAAGCAGTGTCTGCATTTTACAGGTATAAATTCATTTAATCCTCACAACTCCAAGAAGGAAGTCCCATTATCCCCATTTTACAGCCAAGGAAACAGGCTCAGAGTAGTTAAGTGACTTGCCCAACCAAGGTCATACAACTAGGGAGTGGTATAGTCAGGATTCAAACCCTGGCCTCCTGACTCCTGCAAATGGGCCTTCACCACCATTTGTTACTTACATATAAGGAAAATCTTTTACTGTGAATGAAGGAACTTAGCATTCTAGTTTATAAATTAGACTCTCAGAAGTCTGGAAAATGTTATACATAGCATCAGCGGAGCTGAAAAAATCAAGTCCCTAGACCTGCAAAGCCAAGGACCAGATCAGATATGTGGTTTGAGGACTCTGTGAAGTGCTGCCTGGGGGGTCGAGTCCCCTCTTTTTATATTTCCTAATTGCAACACTGGGCTTTTCACTGAGATACTGATCTACAAGTGGTTCAGGATATTCACAGACCATGAAGGCGATTCAAGAACTGTCTGTTTTCATATGGTGACACAAATCTGTTAAAAGGAGACAAAAAAGTCACTCAAAAGACAAACCTAGCTCTTTTATTCTATCACCATAGTGTATTTTTACAAGCTTAAAATAAGATGAGATCAATTTTTCCAGTTAAAGCAGTTTTCCACTAGAAACAATCAACATTTCTGAAGTCTCCAGAAAAATTAAAAAAAAGCACTAAGTGTATTTAAGTAGACTACTCAGAAAAATGTAAGAGACAGGAAAAGAAGGGATTTCTATCTCTGTCTCTTAGAATAAGAGGGGACAGAGTTGTTACAAAGGAGCTTTGAGAATGTAATATAAAGACAACTAGAGATAAAATCAATCTGGATTTTAATCCAGGAAAGTTGATTAATCACGAGTAAGAAGACTTACTATCCAATGGAGCTAGCAAATTATAAGTGAACAGAAGCTTCACTCACAACTCTGTGAACGATGGAAAGTATTTGTGCTTTTTTGGGGGTTTGGTTCTGATCTGAGCCATGCCCAAAGTGCAAGTTATGAAGATAATATGATAAAACCAAACGTTCTCACAAATTTTTTCTAAGCTTTGGGCACAAATCAAATCTCTTTTAACTATGAATTCAATTAAGATGGTTCTACAGATAGGTGAAAAAAATATTCAGTTATAATCCTAAAAATACATTAATTACCACCAATATTAAAGGAGGAAAAACATAAAGACATAGGCAATATACCCAGTTATCTATATGTAAAAGTTCTTGGAATTCTCAACTTTTGCAGAAAACACAATATTGTACTTGTATATGGAATGCTGCAGAACTTCTAACCAAATTAAACATTTTTACCATTTAATTTCAGCCCCTAATGAATGCAGTAACCTCAAAACTAACTTCTTTCTCTTATTACTGGTTCTGTTCTGCAGTGTGCAATTATCACGTTAGAAGTTAGAGAAAGTAAAATCACAAAATCTAAAAGGCTTTTTAACGAGATTTCAAACTTCCTCTTTATGAAGTCTATGCAATTTACTTTGGAGAAGACTCAACAGCAGATTTGATTTCTTCTTATACTGCTGAAATCCCTAACAATCCACTAATCTGTGCATTCCTCCAGTACAGAAATACAATAGGAATTTTCACAGCAAACTTGGCCAAACTGTACTTGTACTTGAGTTTCATTTATGTTTTATTTAGTTCTTTTTTAAAAAAACTTTTCACTTAGTTTTATTTTTATTTCTCTGCTACAGTTTACTAATTTTTATGTTAGGAAAAGAAGATCACTATCTGATTCTCAAAAAGAGCATACTCACTAAAGAGCTTCTAAGTTATATTCATTACTCAACTGAATCCTCTTTAAACATTCTTTCCTATATATAGCCAAATCTCCTTTAAAATTACTTCTTTTCTTGCCTTTTGTGCTACATTAAGTAACTTTCGATGTGAAGGGTATGTGTTTTTTAAAATACTTCCTTACCTTTAATGTGACAAAGTAATACAGCAGAGGCAAAAGCTGGCCTAGGTGTGAATCTGCATTCCACTGGAATGGTCTTATGATCCCAGAGGAGCATGACAGGGCCATGGATGGGGACAAGAGAGGTCTTGCAGGAGTGTTAGTTAACATGGGAGAGTGAGGGAGGGCTCAGGGATAACAGAACTATCATCATAAAAGAAGAAGGCTGGGCCAGCCCTCATGGCCTAAGGGTTAAGTTTGGTGTGCTCTACTACAGTGGCCTGGGTTCGGTTCCTGGGCATGGACCTACACCACTCATCTGTTAGTGGCCATGCTGTGGCGGCAGCTCATGTTCAAAAAAAAAGAGGAAGATTGGCAACTGATGTTAGCTCAGGGCGAATCTTCCTCAGCAGCAAAAAAAAAAAAAAAAAAAAAGAAAAGGCTAAGTGGCAAATGGTCTCCAAATAACTAATTTGTCATTATTTTCTTTCAGAATTTTCTGCTATAATTTTAGAAAGTGCTTGAGTATAAATACTAAAATTTCAACTGGTCTAAAATATTTTAATAGGAAGTATGAAAAAAGTTTTATAATTTTCAAGGTCTAATCTTTCTAGTACTGAACTTTTATACTCACAGTGAATTGAAACAAATATATAACCCGCCAGATATGAATGGGTTAATTTCCACAATAATTTCATAATTTCAAAAAAGATTTAAAATGAACACTCAGAACAATAACAACAACAACAACAAAATCTCTTAATTTTTGAAGCAGAATTTTTTTCCAGCATTATTTTCTTTTTGGTTACAGTCACCTATGTTATATCCTTTGTAACATCACTGCCATCACCTTTCAATAAATGTCCATCTACAAATTAATTCACTTTGAGACAAATCCCTGGTATACTATTCTTCTGATTCCCATGAAAGACTCACTTTTAAGATACAATTGCAGCTGCCCCACACTGCCAGTTACTGTGTCAGACACACGCCTTAAAATTCTGTAATCAGCAACCACCAGGTGCCGTATCGCATTCAGCACACCACAGTCAGTCAATACAGACATCCCCAAACACACCAAGGCTGGTTTTGTCAAATGTTTTATTGAGTGTAGACATCTGGAGTACTGTAAAACATGCATTATCTGTAGATTCAAAAAGGAGCAAGCCACATTGTCCTCAGTGTCAAATGTGTCAGGCTTGGCATACATGATGGAGATTAATGAAGTATCATGAGAGTAATATGGTTCCTGAAAAGCTTCTACAATTTGGAATAGGGTCTTAATAACGTGAAAAGCAAAGCTGTTCACATTTACTGAACTTGCATTTCACTGGAAGTACACAGTATTTTAATTTTAAAACAAATAAAAATAATTCTGTTTGTAGAAGATTCCCATCCCCCCAACTTTATTTGTCCCTTCAGTTTTCAGAAATTTTAATTAAAAAAAAATCATATGCCTTTTGGAAGATGTACATTTATCTGAGCAAAAACTAAAATTTATTTCTTCTTCGGTTGCTGAGGTGTATTAAATTTGAAGAAGATAATATCTCCATCTTCAACAATATAATTTCTGCCTTGTTGTCTGTACTTTCCAGCAGCCTGTAAATAGGAAATATAGAGGAAATGGGTTATTTTACAACTAAATACAAAAGGTAAATGGCAGGAGCAGATGCAGAAAGTATTATACTTCTTGGGTCATATTAAAAAATATATATAGAGAAAGGTGTATTAGTTCAAAACTAGACTTGGAGAGAAGCAAAGTATTTCTGATTTGGGCAGAACTAGATTTTCCATACATACATAATCATAATGTATTCTCCACTAAATTGTTGGTACATAAATGTAATTATACCAATATCATTAAGTTTCATTACATGCTGTTTATGGTACATTTCTGATGTGTCTGTAAACATCCGGCAAGTCACTGTAACAAAACAGATCAAACCAGGCAGGAAAAGAAGACTATATAACTAGTTTAAAGCTGCTTTATTTGCTTAAAGAAATTCTTTGGTGATAGTGGTGATGCCAAAAAGACAGTTTGTTACAAGGAAAACTATTATCAACTGTAATGTATAGATTTTACATGATTTCTTTGTAGTTTTTTATTTAGTCTGGACAATGACCATACACAGTGGTGTGTAATAGAATTCATCATGAAGAAGTTTACTGACTAATGGCCCTAGTTACAAGCAGACTCTAACAGGTTGGAACTGCAAAGACATGTATTTTTATCACTTGTAAATTAGTTGACAAAGCAACTGATTCCACCTGCTGGTATGCAGATCCAGATGTGCAATCTGCCAGCAATTCTAACACAAACAAGTGGCAGATCCGGAGACCAAGGTTCACCCCGTGGCACAGCACACACACTTCACCCTAAGCACAACAGGCTCTTCAGCATCTACACTTAACATTGCACACAACTGACACAGTCCCACGTGACCCCACCATCGACCACTCAACAATGAGAACTCAAGGATCTTTTGGAAAAAATTCTCAAAAGTATTTTCCTTCTATTAGAATTTATAGAGAACATGAAATCTTTGTCCAACAACATCAGTAGTTCCCTTTGAAGATATTGATAAGAATGTT